>NC_080539.1:18121922-18461922 GCF_028640845.1 Ahaetulla prasina
ATAGAGGGACAAGAGAATCAAGATCATGTCTCACTTTTGCAGATGTCTCCACCCCCTGCAACAGAGGGAGGTTTTTTTTTTCCTCTCATATTTTTTTTTTAAAAAATAAATTTATATCTACTTGATATTGGTTTAAGTATAAGCCATCCTGATTGTTCTTTCTGTAAAGCAGAATAGAAACCAGAATGGATGGATGCAGTGGTGAAATCGCACCACGCACCAAATGGGAGGTGCGCGTGCGCAATGCACACCAAAAGGAGGCATGGGGTAAGTAGAACAGCACACAGGGTGTGTGTGTGAGATCAGCTGTGGCATGCGATCTTTTTTTTTTTACTTTTAAAAGCATTTTTTTTACAGCCTATTCAGCCAAACAGGTTGTAAAAAAATGCTGTTAAAAGTAAAAAAAAAGGCTCTGACGATCGCACAGCTCAGCTGTGATTGTCAGAGCCTTTTTTTAACCTTTTAAAAGCATTTTTAAACAATCTATTCTGCCGACTAGGTTGTAAAAAATGCTTTTAAAAGTAAAAAGAAAAAGGCTCTGACGATCGCGCGACTCAGCTGCGATCGACAGAGCCTCTTTTTTTTACCTTTTAAAAGCATTGTTTATAACCTATTCCTACCATTTGGGCGGGAAAAGTGAGCGAGCCAGAAAGCAGCAGCAAGCAGGCAAGCAGGAGACCAGGCAATTGGGTGGGCATGGGTGGGTGGGGGACAGGGATTTTTGCTACCGGTTCTCTGAACCACGCGCCGCCATCGCTACCAGATCGGCTGAACCGGGAGCATTTCACCCCTGGATGGATGCTATGGAGTGACTTTTTTTAAAAAAAAAATCTCACTTTTATTATTTTTATGAACAACTCAAAGCAGCAAGGTGGGTTGGGCTGAGAAAGGGGGACTGGCCCAGCTGGTTTTCATGCCTAAGGCAGGACTAGAACTGACCATCTCCTACTGTAGCTTCTACTTTGGTACCTTAACCACTAGACCAAACTGGATGTCAAATGTTGGTTAGTTTTCACGTTATATTCAAGGAGACCTGAACCGCTCTTTCTTGAGATGGACAATAAAAAACCTTGTTGCAGGCCTAAAAGATCAGAACCACATATGAAGTACCAATTGCATTCGTTTATTACTAATCATGCCTATGTACAGTAAACTACTCAACTAACAGTTAGCACTATCTTGGCATTAAGTAAGGATCAATGGAATTCAAGAGGAATTGGATTTAGTCCATTTGTGGCTATGTAGAGACTTCTAGGCTGATTCTTCTTTTGACTCTGCCTTCAGGTTCTGCCACTCCTTCTTCTACAGTGGTCAATCTATTCACTTATATCAGGGGTGTCAAACTCAAGGCCTGCGGGCCAAATCTGGCCCATGGGGTGCTTAGATCTGACTTGTGGGGCCACCCTGGAAATGGAATAGAATAGAATAGAATAGAATAGAATAGAATAGAATAGAATAGAATAGAATAGAATAGAATAGAATAGAATAGAATAGATTTTTTTATTGGCCAAGTGTGATTGTCTTGGTGCATATGCTCTCAGTGTACATAAAAGAAAAGATACCTTCATCAAGGTACAACACTTAATGATAGTCATAGAATACAAATGTAACATTTAATGATACACTTAATGATAGTCATAGGGTACAATTAAGCAATCAGGAATAGTGAAGAACCGGCCCGCGGTGCCTCTGCTATTGAAAATGGAGCTCGGGAGGGCCGCTTGCAGCCATGCCAAGTCCGTTTTCAGCCGCAACAGCCTCCTGCAGCCTTCTGCCAGTGAAAACGGAACTCGAGGGGGGAGATGCACAGCTCCCCCAAACTCTGTTTTCACTGGCAGAGGGCTGCAGGAGGCTGTCTTGGCTGAAAACAGACATTGAGCAGGCCACCACACACCCTGGGCACGTGTCCCCCCACTCAGCCCCCTGAGGTCAAGCATTTTATTGATGCAGCCCTCAATAAAACAGTTTGACACCCCTGACTGATATGTAACAAGATAATGCTCCATGTAAAATATCATTTCATATAAGCTCTGATCCCTGGTCATTCCAATCACACCCAGCAACAAGCCTGTAATTTTGAAGGCCTTGCTAACAAGTAGTTTTCACCTGTTCCCTATTAGAAAGAAGAGCTCTTTATTTGTCAATACCTAAGAGCTTCACACCTCTTTCCTAATGGTTGGCATTGAGAAAAAATAAATGTTGACATGGTTTACAGAAAAGACTGCTGAAGGTGGTGTTTGGCACAAAAGTGTAACCTTTCACTGTGAGTTGTGAATTCCTTGGAAGTATTACGTTAATCACTGTAAAGTGGGCAATAGATATGTTAAATTGCCATTCTAATACTTATACACCCAATTTCTAAAATAGTTTGAATCGGGGTGAAATCCAGCAGGTTCCGACAGGTTCTGGAGAACCAGTAGCAGAAATTTTGAGTAGTTCGAAGAACTGGCAAATACCACCTCTGGCTGGCCCCAGAGTGGGATGGGAATGGAGATTTTGCAATATCCTTCCCCCAGGAGTGGGGAGGGAATGGGGATTTTGCAGTATCCTTCCCCTGGAGTGGGGTGGGAATGGAGATTTTGCAATATCCTTCCCCCAGGAGTGGGGAGGGAATGGGGATTTTGCAGTATCCTTCCCCTGGAGTGGGGTGGGAATGGAGATTTTGCAGTATCCTTCCCCTGCCACACCCACCAAGCCACACCATGCCCACCAAGCCACACCCACAGAAAACCGGTAGTAAAAAAAATTGAATTTCACCACTGGTTTGAATCCTTTTTTTCAAGAATGAAAAAAGTTTTTTTCATTCTTGCATACAGGTTTTTCTATTTTTAAAGCCCTGTATATCGATGTTTCTTTGATGAGGAATTTTTATCCAATCTCTTGATAGGCATGTTTACATTGGAGTTTATAATGCAGAAAGTACTAAAAGCGCCTAGGTATTGTTTTCAGATGTATGAATAAGCTGTCATTAAAATGCTCTTAATGTCAATTACATGGAAATAAATTGTCCCTTGTTCCTATCTTAAGGAACAGAATGCTGTCATCAAGTTCAGCTTTTGCTATTATTCAATAGATTTACTGTATGATTTGCAATGTCTTAACTGGAATCCAATATCAAAGGGTGATCTTTTAACTTTAATTATATAATGGTAATTTTAAATGTTAAAATCCTTTAAATTGTTAAAGGATCAAGTCAACGTAGACTTTCAAGAAAAAATCTTGCCACATTAACATTTCATTTTTTAAAAACTGGGAATCTTATTTAATAGATCGTTGCAATACTGTAGACATAATTGGCTGCAAATTAGTTAAGTGCAAACTAGATGGCATAATAAATTAAAGGAAGATATAGCTAGCTTATCAATGATTCCACATTCAGTGAAAGATTACATGGGATACTACAAAGATCATCCTGAGTCCTACAAAATGTTCTTTAATATTTTCATTAATGATTTAATGATTAATGAGTCAGAACTGAGGATGCTTCTTGGATGAAAAGTGAGATGTCTTCAAACAAAAAACAAAGAAAATCCAGTTGCCTTTTGGGACAACCGTGACTTAGAAGATTGAGAATCTCCCTAAATATGTCGAAGCTGAAGTTAGACTGACACACTTCAATTTGCATTCTTGCACTGATAATGGGGCTATTTCCCGTTCTAGGATTTTGTTATTTAATTCTGACATTTTTATGGACTAACCAAGCTCAGAGAGTATCAGGGAACCCACAATCCAACCTTGAGCTACGAATATTCTCTTCTAGTGAAATCTAAAATTGAAAGACTGGGGCATAACCATTTTGAATACCTTGAATAGCAATAGCAATACCACTTAGACGTATATGCCACTTTGCAGCGCTTTACAGCCCTCTCTAAGCTGGTTCACAGAGTCAGCATATTTCCCCCCAACAATCTGGATCCTCATTTTACCGATCTCGGAAAGATGGAAGGCTGAGTCAACCATGAGCTGGTGAGATCGAACTGCTGAACTGCAGGCAGCCTGCAGTACTGCGTTCTAACCACTGCACCACCAAACTCGCATAATTGCAGAAGGTCGAACATTCACTCAGGGTAGTAAAAAAATGAGACAATGGATATTTTGGAGAAAATCGTTGCAGCCAGAGCAGAAATTTAAATAAAATTTAAATTTAACGTTTAACGTATAACGTTAGGCCATTCGGCTAAAATAATTTTATTTATTAATATCCCAGAATCACAAGGCAAAGACTTTTGTCTTTGCTTGCCTAGACAAACAAAATCCCAGTGTTCAATTTGCTGTGTTCCACTCCCTTCTGATAAACATCTTTGGATTCTAAAGTATCGGGATGTCCTTTTTAATGGACATAAGTAAATCTGGATACAGGGATATATGTTACTACGAACTTCATCAAACAATTATGTTTCATGTCCTTCCCCCCATAATTGCACTGAATTCCCATAAGAGTTCACTGGGAATGAATGAATAAATGTTTCAATCTTTCATGAGTATAATATTTGTCTCTCACTCTAGATTTGGATTCTGTTCAATCATGCTCAAATGACGCTTCACTAATAACACATGAAAACCATCTAATTTATTAGAGTGCCATAACATAGAGAAAAATAGCTAAACATCACACTGGTGTTCAAGTGCAGAATCCAATCCTTATGAATGTAGCACAAGGATATCAAACAGGCATCCCGGAAGGTGTCTATCACTAAATCTTCAGGGAGAAATACTTCCATCCATAATCTGTTACATTTCCTAAATTACATTTTGAAAAGAGTGCCGAGAAGAGCAACTAAGATGATTAAGGGCCTGGAGACTAAAACATAAGAAGAATGGTTACAGGAAATGGGTATGGCTAGTCTAGAGAAAAGAAGGATTAGAGGTGACATCAGTGGTGGGATTCAGCCAGTTCGCACCACTTCGGGAGAACTGGTTGTTAACTTTCTGAGCAGTTTGGCAAACTGGTTGTTGAAAGAAATCATTAGGGCAGAGAACCGGTTGTTAAATTACTTGAATCCTATCACTGGGTGACATGATAGCAGTGTTCCAATATTTGAGGGGCTGCCACAAAGAAGATGGGGTCAAGCTATTCTCCAAAGCACTTGAAGGCAGGACAAGAAGCAATGGATGGAAGGAGAGAAGCAATTTAGAACTAAGGAGAAACTTCCTAACAGTGAGAACAATCAGTGGAACTGTTTGCATCCAGAAGTTGTAGGTTCTCCAACATTGGAGGTCTTTAAGAAGAGACTGTAGAGCCACTTGTTTGAATTGGTATAGAATCTCCTGTTTGAGTAGCAGGCTGGACTAGAAGATCTCCAAGGTCCCTTTCAACTCTATTATTCTGTATTCTGTTGAAAGTATAATCACTCAGATGCTCGGATATTAATCATTCCAAAGCACCTGGACAAAACCATACTTGGTTGTCTTCTAAACTACTATTTCTCACTGATTTTATGTCCTCACTGCTAAACTGCAATATGATGAAAAGAGGAAATTAGACTTCTGTGGTGATACCCTTCTTATTTTAAATTTCTGGAGGCGAAAAGAAAACCAATGCTTTTCTCCAAATTCATGAAACCACAGAATTGGAAGGGACTATAGGCAGTCCTCAAGTAACAAGTGGTTGCTTAGTGACCGTTTGAAGTTACAACTGACTTCCCCAGAGCTACTTATGACCTGGTTCTGAAGTTCTGGTGCCCGCCCCCTCCCTCCCCCTACAGGTCACGCGATAGCATTTTGGTTGCTTGGCAACAGGCCCTCATTCCCAGTCATTTGTGGCATCCTATAGTTACATGACCATGATTTAAGTTTTCTGCTGGAAATTGGCATTTATTTCCAGTTTTCAGCAAAAACGCACATTGAATACAATGGATTTACTTAACGACAGCCACAAAAAGGGACATAGAATAAGGCACAGACATGGGGTGACCTGCTTAACAACTGGCCTGGCTTACAACTGTAATTCTGGGCTCAATTACAGTTGTAAGTTAAGGACTTTCTCTCGATATCTTCACTCCAGTTCAGCACAAAAACATCCAAATTAAATTTATAAATTAATTTAACGTTAAAGCATCTTGCGTAGATGATCATCTAGCCTCCATCTGAACACGCCCAATGAAAGCGTAATTTTGATTTCTACAAATATTTGTTTTATCCCATCTTTATTAATATTTCTTTGGAATAAGGTGGCAAACATATCTAATACTCTCTTCCTAATAACTCCACAATAAACACCCTTTGAGGTAGGTGGGGCTGAAAGAGAGTGGTTGGCCCAAACTCACCCAGCCAACTTCCGTGGGACTAGAACTTACAGTTTCCTGTGATTGGCCCAAAGTCACCCAGTCAGTTTTCATACCTAAAATGGGACTAGTGGTGGGTTGCTACCGGTTCACCCCGGTTTGGACGAACTGGTAAGAGCGGCGACGGAAGGCTCCGCCCACCCACCCGGATGTCATCAAATACACTCTATGCATACACAAAAACTTCTGCACATGCACAGAAGCGGCGCGCATGTGAGTGAAGTGAGTGCGCGCGCGCCAGCAAACCAGTAGTAAAGGTAAGTGAAACCCACCACTGGACTAGTACTCAGTCTCCTGGTTCCTAGACTGGTTATTTAGTCACTACTCCAAACTGGCAAATAATTTGTTCCACTCTGCAGGAAAGATAAAGAAGAATTCTGATAAAATCTCTTCCAAGTTTTTTCCCCAGAATAAGGAAAATAGCAATGTAATATTTGCTAAACATGTCATTTGAAATCCATACTAGCTACTGTCCTGGTATCTGTATTCCACAACCAATCTAATCTGGTTTGAAAAGTATTTTTATTATTTAAAAACTCTTTAAGAGCAGCTGAGAAAATGCCTTGACCAAAGAGGAAAAGGATCTACCGAGCAGATCCCATGACAGAGTTGAAGCTATCATAGAAATGTATGGTGGGTTGCCAGAAACATTGGCGCAGTTGTATTCTAACATCAAGAAATATTCCCCAATGTGATAGGTAAGTAAGTAGACAGATAGATGTTGACTTTCTTTCTTTCTATTCCATTTATGAAGAAAAGATATGGACTTTAATAAATAATCAAAATGTTTAGCCATCAATACTGGCTAAATTCATGGCTCCGACATTCTTGAGAGCATAAGACACTAATTAGATTGTGGCTACTAATGGCCTTACTCATCTCTTTTGTCCATATATCTATCTAGGCAGTCTCAACCAACAGAATGATTGACAGATGCCTCCATCCATTTCTTTTTTCAGGGTGGTGTAACATATGTCCCACCAAATGTTCCTCTGCTTCAGCTCTATATCTGTCAAAGCTGAGGAGTAATTGGTATTGTAATCCAACAACATCTGGGCAAGATGCCCATAAGACATGGGTTCAACCAACACAACCCCAAAACAGGTTTAACAAAGCACCATGACATGTTATGGCGTAATTTGAAGGCTGTTTCACTCAACATGCTAAGACTGGGTTTCCATAACGCACAAAGACACAAACTACTCAATCCCACTTGATCCTAGATTTGTGACTCAAAGGTGCTTTTTCAAGACGCAGCTGGACTTTCTGTTTTTCCCTGAAGACATTTCACTTCTCATCCAAGAAGTTTCTTCAGTTCTGTCTTCTAGCAAAAGTCCAGTTGCCTCTTAAAAAAGCACCGTTGGGACAGCCATGACCTGGATGGCTGAGAATCTCCATAAACAGAACCTTGTGAGTTCTACAAAGCTAGACGTGAAAGTTTATAGGTTTCAATAGAAGAGAGCACATGTAATTTAGGGTTGAACTGTGGGGTTCTCGATGATCTCCAAACATGGTTGTTTGCACTGTTACCTAGTTGGGTAATAAAATGTCTGCAAACCAATGACCAATCTCAGAGAACACGAAGAACTTTACAATTTATATGTTCTTTGCATCTGGTATGCATCAGGGTTATATTTCTGGATGCTAACATTTACTTAAGAGACCATATGAATCTCATCCCAAGGACACTCAAGCATTTGATGTTCACCCAGCATTTCCTGTAAGAATTCTTGAGGCACAACGCCAACTAGACAGTAAGTCGATTTCACCTATCCTTGTGGAGGAACCAGAATAAAAACATACCAATTCTTCTCTGTGCATCTGTTAGTTTCTTTTCTTTGGGGGGGGGGATGCTGCTAGTTAGCGGATGGGCGAAAGGGCTAAAGACTGGGTGAAAAACACACACCAAAATATATAGGTAATTGAAAGTGTATTCAGTTCAAGCAAACAGGATGGCATCTTAAGCATTCAGACCATTAAAGCTGCCAGCTAACAAACATCAAACACAGGCCAATATTAATGAAGCAGTTGTATTAATTTCCAATTTCTCAGGAAGCTAAGCAACTGGATCATTAGCCCGTTTTTTCCTTCTCTCTCTCTCTCTCTCCTCTCGCCCTGTTTCTCTCTCTCTCTCTCTCTTTCTCTCTCTCTCTCTGACATGGTATTAATGAGCTTTTAATGCCCCACAGGCTTTAATAGGCCACGTTGGGAATCCAGAAATACTGCAATTTGTACTGAGGATTTAGACACAACCCTCCCCACTACACCGAAAGCCCCTCTCTCTGCTCCAGAGAGCAAGGATTTGATCAGTCACTTTCCCTAGTGGAACAGCACAACGGAATAATAAGCGGCAACTGAGCGATTAAATCAAGCCGCCCGCTTGGAGTGCCAGGAAAATGTGATTGTCACTAACAATCTACCGTTTGTTAACACCACCAGGGTATAAGAAACCAGCAGTCAATACGCCGAGTGTTTCTAACACTCTCTCTCATCCAACATATCTTTTCGTTCGTAAACACACATACACAGACAGAGAGGAAAACAAACTCTAGCAGGTGGTGTGGTGGTGGTAGTGTGCGGTTGCTTTTTTTTTTTTTTTGCTTTTTTCTTTTTCCCCTTCCCTTTCCAGGAGATGGTTGTTTTTAAGTAATATTTTCTTCTCTGTTTTTCTTTCCTAAAGGCATAAAAGAAACTCTGAAGGGGGAAAGAAACGAAACAGTAAACCATCTGTCCTTGCGTGCAGCCAGCCAATTACACCAGAGAGCATCTGATCGGAAAACCTGTCCTTGTCTGAATGCAATCTGATTTGGTGCAGTGGGAAAAGCAGAAATGCCTTCCCGTCTCATACGGATAAACGCTCGCCTTGAACCGCCACTGTGGTTTTAATGAGGGCTCGAACGGAATCCGGAGGAGAAGTTTGAGGATGAAAAGACCTGGTGGGAAACGGCTAACTGAACGGATGGGCAGCTGCCCTCGGTTTTCTTTCCAAAGTTTGGATAAGGAGCATTTGCCACAGAACCTTGACCTTCCCGAAAGATCATGGCATAAGTTATGCAACCGTCTTCCCCTAGGTACAGTTCCTCCAGGTTGAATGTCATCATTCCAAAGCAAGAAAAATCGAACCCAGTGAATCGACTCGGGTGTCTTGCAGAATTGAATCTACCTGTCAATGACTACTTCAGTTTCAACCGCAACAATACACGAACAAATAATAGATACAAACTCAAGGTAAACTGCTCCAAACTTGATTGCAGAAAATACGACTTCAGTAACAGAGTGGTCAATACCTGGAATGCACTACCTGACTCTGTGGTTTCTTCCCCAAACCCCCAAAACTTTAAGCTTAAACTGTCTACTATTGACCTCACCCCATTCCTAAGAGGTCTGTAAGGGCGTGCATAAGTACACCTGAGTGCCTACTGTCCCTGTCCTAATATTTCTTTTTACTTACTCTTTTCATATATCCAAATTATGTTTATACTTTTACCTGTTATCTTATATATGATTGACAAATAAATAAATAAATTCGCACCTTGCTTTTCAAAATTAACTCTGACAAAGCGGTTTGCAACTTAAGGAGGACAACAACTAACCAAGAAGTCATAAACATAGCTTAAGAATCGATCCAGTTATAGCCAGTTGGACCAGTCAAATAACAATAAGACTTAAATGGCTTTATTCTTGAGTCATAAATACAGAGGTGGGTAGGCAGGTAGTTCTCGATTTAAGATTACAGCAAATCTGAACCCCAAATTCCTGTTGTTATGTGAGACAGTCGTTAAGTGAGTTTTTACCCCATTTTACGACCTGCCTTGCTACAATTGTTAAATGAATCGATGCAGGTGTTACGTTAGGAACACAGTTATCAAGTAATTCTGGGTTCCCCATTGACTTTGTTTTTCAGAAGGTCACAAAAGATGATCACATGACCAGGGGACCCTGCAACTGTCATAAATATGAATCACTTGCCAATCGTTTGAATTTTGATCAGGTGCCCATGGGGTGGGTGGGGGGTGCTGCAAACGTCGTAAGTGTGAAAAACAGTCATAAGTCACCTTTTTTCACTGCTATTGTAACAGTCACTAAATGAACTGTTGTAAGTCAAGGGCTACCTGTACATTCACAGCACAGCAGAGTCCTGCAGAGATCACCTGATCGCATTCAGGGGCCTAATTCAAAATTTCTGGAAAAAATCCAATCCAATTCGAGCCATTCCAAAACATACAGTGTTTGGATCCAGCTTGTTGCTCGGATCCAAAGTGTTTTTTTTCCCCCCACTTCATTTGTCCAATGCACTGCAAAGAAAAATAATATATATAGCAGGAGTGAAATACTCCCGGTTCAGACCAGATCACCCGATCCAGTAGTGATGGCGGCGGGTGGTTAGGAGAACCGGTAGCAAAAATCCTTCCCCTCCTCGCCCCCCGCATGCGCAGCCGAGCCACACGATCATCAGAGGGTTTTTTTACTTTTAAAAGCATTTTTTCTTCAGCCGAAAAAATGCTTTTAATAATATTTTTTTAAAAAGCCTCTGATGATTGTGCGGCTCAGCTGGGATTGTCAGAACCTTTCAAAGCATTTTTTTCTACAAGCTCTTCGACCGAAGAGGCTGTAAAAAAATAACTTTTAAAGGGTTCTGGTGATCAGGCAACTCACCTGGGATCGTCAGAACCCTTTCAAAGCATTTTTTTCTACAAGCTCTTTGGCCGAAGAGCTTGTAGAAAAAATGCTTTTAAAAGTTAAAAAAAAAAAGTTGGCCACACCCACCCAGTCACATTACCCCCACCACCACTGTCAAGCCATGCCCAGAGAACCGGTAATAAAAAGTTTTACATTTCACCCCTGATATATAGTGATGGTAACCTTTTTTGCAGAAAACACCCAGAAATTTCAGACAACAGGGTACGAATCAATCTGATTTCCTACCATGCCTTGTTCATGATTTGTTCTGGGACTTTTGCTCCAAAGATATAACTCTACTATAAACACACAAACGCATTGCTTCTCTTACGTGCTCTCATCTTTGAAACTGAAAACCTCGTTTATTTCTCAGGCTGAGGCAAGTACAAACAAGAGGCAGATATAAGCATTTCTTTCTTTCTCTTGGTCCCTCTAGCAAAAATATCTCAGCTACTCTACTCCCAGTTTACAGGTACTTTAGCACATCAATTTACTTAAATCTGGATTTTATTCAGGCCTAGATAATCAAGCCTAAGCCTTAAGTACCAATATAGTTCACTTAGTGATTCATTTTACTCTCCTTAAGTGTCGTATCATTTATATGGCAATACAGGAGGAAGAGAATAGGAGGATGGCACACGGTTTTCCTTAAACCGGCTCTCTTCATGTCACATTTTGATTTTCAAACACCTCGTGCTTGTATATCTGCAGCACAACTTTATTCTTCCTCCTTTCCCTGAAAAGTTAAGCGTTCTCACCAAAGACGAGTAATCAACTTACAATTTTGTAGAGGTTATTTTCACACCAAACTCCTTCAGATGTTCCTAAGATTACTGGACAGGAAGATATCTATCAAACAATAGAACACGTCCATTCTCTTTAAGTGAATAATGGATCTTCTTTTTCTGCCTGTCTTACTTTCTTTGGTATGTCAGTCACACATCCCAGCTGCCTATTCACACTTCATTCATGATGTTCCTTACCTATAATCTCCATTATTTTTCCTGTCGGCTCCTCATGGCTCATTAGTTACGTTTGACACCTGCGGAGAATATCTTTTCACTCATAAGTGCTGGACAGGTTTTGACAGGAGCTAACAACTTTTCAAGTCTTTCAGAGCTCAATTTATGTATTTTTGTGGGTTAATACAATTTCTTCTTCTCTGCACAACACAGTTCAGATGTTATCCATTATTCCTTGTTAGCAACTAGCAAATTCCCACTATCTTTCTGAGGCAAATACAGGGATGGAAAGAGGAGGGGAAACTTTATCGCTTTTGGTTTTTTCGGAGAGCTCAGTTACAAGGCCATCAATCCTCTCTAAAAAAGCTCTAACAAAAACTCCAAAAAAAGAAGAAGAAGAAGAAGATAGTGTATTCTTCAACTTAATTGAATAAAACATCATTTGGCTTCAATTTTGCCACTTGGAAAGTTCAAGTCTGTGCTTTCATAATTCTGACAGCCTTGCCAACATCTGGAAAGCTTTTCCGTCAATCTGTTCTACTCTGAACTGACAAAAGTTTTTAAGAGTGGTTTTCTTTTTCTTCTTGTGAATAATAATCCCATACTCTACATCACATTGTAAAAATTCGGTTAAGTAACACGAACCCTACTGCACAACGTACAACTCATCACTAATTTTGCAAGGAGAGAATGTTTCTTTATAGAGGCTCCAAGCTTGTTAAAGTTTTAAAGGTTAAGATTGCATCTTTCATTGGATGCAGGAAAACTGCCAGCCAATCCACAAGATATCCTTGGTGATATCTGACCTTGGCTGTCTTTCTTGCAGTCTTTTCCTTAGCCCAGAGTTCCTTCTGCCACTCATGCAAATTTGGAATTTGGAATAGAATTTTATTGGCCAAGTGTGATTGGACACACAAGGAATTTGTCTTGGTGCATATGCTCTCAGTGTACATAAAAGAAAAGATACGTTCATCAAGGTACAACATTTACAACACAATTGATGATCAATATATCAATATAAATCATAAGGATTGCCAGCAACAAGTTATAGTCATACAGTCATAAGTGGAAAGAGATTGGTGATGGGAACTATGAAACGATTAATAGTAGTGCAGATTCAGTAAATAGTCTGACAGTGTTGAGGGAATTATTTGTTTAGCAGAGTGATGGCCTTCGGGAAAAAACTGTTCTTGTGTCTAGTTGTTCTGGTGTGCAGTGCTCTATAGCGTCGTTTTGAGGGTAGGAGTTGAAACAGTTTATGTCCAGGATGCGAGGGATCTGCAAATATTTTCACGGCCCTCTTCTTGATTCGTGCAGTATACAGGTCCTCAATGGAAGGCAAGTTGGTAGCAATTATTTTTTCTGCAGTTCTAATTATCCTCTGAAGTCTGTGTTTTTCTTGTTGGGTTGCAGAACCGAACCAGACAGTTATAGAGGTGCAAATGACAGACTCAATAATTCCTCTGTAGAATGGACCATGAACAGTTGTGCTTGCCCATTGCTTGCGCAAGTGAAGATACATGCGCACAGCTGCACTCACCCACCGCTTCCGCAGCCCAGTTCCGAATGGCTCACAGCCCAATAGTTGGCCACAGACTGGGGATTGGGGACCCCCTGCCTTAGCCCACTTGGTAACAGCTTTAGAAAGGATTAAGGTTTTTTTCTTTGTTTATGTACAAGTGCTTGTCTTGTTGGTGTTGATGGGAATATACTTAGTAGTTGATTGGGATGTTTTTTACTGTTTGATTGTTGGTCTAGTGTGGGTGTCAGCAACCTGTGGCTCTGGAGCCGCATGCGGCTCTTTGGGCCCTCTGCTGTGGCTCCCTGTCAGGTGATCCCACCACTGACTGGCCCCACCCTTCACCCTCCCCTCCCAATCATTCCTTGCTTGGTCTGAGAAGGTAAGGGAGATGGTAGGGGATGGAGAAGCAGCCAGGGCAGAGACAGAGAGATACAGAGAGACGGGGGAGGGAGTGGGGAGGGAGGGAGGGAGAGAGAGAGAGAGATGTTAAAAGGGTTTTGCGGTTCCCAGTGTTTTTTAACAACTGGTTCTCTACCCTAATGACTGGCTGGGTAGATGTGGCTAGGGGAGGACTCATGTGACTGGTGGAAATGAGTGACATGGCATTGGCCACACCCACCCAGGTTTTGTGGCTCCCGGTGTTTTCTTTTCTGTGGGAAATGGATCCAACTAGCTCTTTGAGTGTTTAAGGTTGCAGACCCCTGGTCTAGTGTTAACTTTGGTGTCACTCTCTACTTATCTGGTGTTGATTGCTGGCAAGAAGGTGTTTTGATTTTTTGCTTCCTTTTTAGCTTTTTGGTTGCCTCTTTAAAATGGCAGGTAGATGTCATTTATCTCTAGATGCCTGTTGATGGCTGATTGGACTGAGTGCCAGGATTCCAGAAATTCTCTAGCAATACTGATCCTTAAAGATGGGGAAGATACTATTGTGCGTTCTGGAGCAGCAATTCAGCCATCATATGTTGCAAATATATTTCAAGGCTGATACTATATAAATGCCTTGCAAAAACATTATTCATGATGCGAATGAAGCATGGATAAATACGACCAGATCTGGCCAGCTCAAGAACAGTCCCAACTGGCACATTAGACATTCATGCAAATGAGTTCCTTAACATCCTCATCATTTGAAGGACTAGAAGTCAAGGTGACTCCCAAGAATGCTTGTAGGAGATGCAGCCTTTTTCAAAACACAATGAACGCTAATCCTCAGGTCAATTTTCCTCTTTAAGTAACACCACCATTTAACTTCAGCTTGTTCACTATCATTCAAGTCATTAATGAATATAGGCAATGCTTAAGGGAAGCAAGAGCTTCTTTGAAGTTATACATTAAGCAGGATTAGAGCTGGGTGTCAACAGCATTCTGGTCGTTCCTCCCTCCAAAGTTCTGGATGATTCACTTGACGGCTTCATGTAAATGTTAAATCACCTAGAAAATGATTGGTGTTAAATACAGTCCATGATTACTGCAAACCAGTGTCCTCAAGGTCTAATCCCATCAAATGAGGATATTATGGTTGACAGTAATAAAAGCTGCTAGGAGCACCAAGATGAAACATAGGATCAAATTTCCCTACCCTGCTCCTTGATGTAAGACATTTACTAAATGATTTTAAAAAATCTATGTCCCACAAAAACCCTGATTGAAATGGTTGGAATTATGTTGTAGGGGATTTATAGAAATGAAAATAATTATATATAAGCACCCCATATTAGTTTAGGTGGTGCCTCCTCCTCTTCAAGAAGCGTTGGTGTTACTCTCTGCTTATCTGGGTGTTGATTGCTGGTGAGAAAAGTGTTTTAATCTTTTTGTTTCCATTTTAGCTTTTTGCTTGCCTCTTTTAAATGGTATGTAGATGTTGTTTATCTCTATGTGCCTGTTGATGGCTGATTGGTCTGAGTGCCAGAATTCCAGAAATTCTCTAGCAATACTGATCTTTAAACATGGGGAAGATAATATTGTGCCCTCTGGAGCAGCAATTCAGCCATCATATGTCACAAAAGCTCTTCAAGGGTAATAAAAATAGCACTTAGACTTATATATCGCTCCATAGTGCTTTATAGCAGGGGTCTCCAACCTTGGTCCCTTTAAGACTCGTAGACTTCAGCTCCCAGAGTTCCTCAGCCAGCTTTGGAGTTGAAGTCCACAAGTCTTAAAGAGACCAAGGTTGGAGACCCCTGCTTTATAGTAATGCAATATAAATGTGGTTTCAGGACTTAAGACTTTCTCCAGCTATGACATCAAACTTTAATATCATAGGATTCTGTTAGATGTAGCTGGAAAGTAGATCAAACTAGTTGTTTAAGCCAGCTTCAACTAGATGTTGAATATTTAATAAAGATGGGAAGAGAGTCCAGACTCCTCCCCTCAAAATAAGAAAGCCCCCAATTCCATCTTTTGGTGTGGTCTCTCCCCATTCAATTCCCATTTTTCTCCATTGATTTTGGGTAATAATTTTACATGGTTGCCGCGATAACTGACTCAGACTCCAACTTTTGTGAAATTGGTCCAATCTTCAACGGTAACCCTCACAAAAATCATTTGATTTCAAGGCAATCTGAGCTTGGCAATGATGAGACTTTGTCCATCCACAGTATTTACTGTACTGTATACTGTATTTATGTATTGCTAACTAGAGCATACAAAACATTTGCTAGACCAATTCTTGAATACAGCTCATCTGTTTGGAACCCGCATTGCATAGTAATACAATTAATATTTTAATACAATTAATTAATTAATAATTAATACAATCGAGTGAGTCCAGCGTTATTTCACAAGATATTTCACCGGTCCTCTGCTCGCAACAAAATACCTTATGCCACAAGGCTTGAAATTTTGGGCTTAGACAACTTAGAACTATGCTGCCTTTGGTCTGACCTAAGCCTAGTACACAAAATTATCTGCTAAAATGTCCTAGCTGACAATGACTAGTTCACCTTCAACCACAACAGTACACGAGCAAACAATAGATACAAACTTAGAATGGGCCGGTGAATGGCGCAGGCTGGTAAGGCCTGTTATTAAGAACAGCCTGTTATTAAGAACACAAAGCCTGCAATTACTGCAGGTTCGAGCCCGGCCCAAGGTTGACTCAGCCTTCCATCCTTTATAAGGTAGGTAAAATGAGGACCCAGATTGTTGGGGGGGCAATAAGTTGACTTTGTAAAAAATATACAAATAGAATGAGACTATTGCCTTATACACTGTAAGCCGCCCTGAGTCTTCGGAGAAAGGCGGGGTATAAATGTAAACAAAAAAAAAAAAAAAAAAAGAGTAAACCACTCCAAACTCGATTGCAGAAAACACGACTTCAGCAGCAGCGTGGTCAGTGCCTGGAATGCACTACCCGATTCTGTGGTTTCTTCCCCAAATCCCCACAACTTTAACCTTAGATTGTCTACTGTTGACCTCACCCCATTCCTAAGAGGTCTGTAAGGGACATGCAAAAGCACACCAACCAGTCCCTGTCCTACTGTCCCCATTTATCCGAATCCTTATCCTATATTCATAATCATGTTTATACTTATATCTGTTATCTTACACGTGCTTGACAAATAAAAAGTGCTCTCCAGGCAAATAGCTGAAGCTATATGAATATTCTGTTATTGGTTTATCAATTAGAAATCATTTTGGAGGGCTGGGAACCCTTCATTCTGCAGTCTCTGAGCTTTGTAAAACAGGGACACTTCGATTTATTGGCTGGGGTCAGTGATTCTGATTTATTTTAGGACAGTACAGGTAGTCCTCGACTTATGACCACAACTGAGCCCAAACCTTTTTATTGCAAAGTGATATTGAGTGAGTTTTGCTCCATTTTTATGACTCTTCTTGCCCCAGTTGTTAAGTGAATCACTGCCATTGTCAAATTAGTAACGACATTATGTGAATCTGGCTCTCCCATTGACTTTGCTTGTCAGAAGGTCACAAAAGGGGATCACATGACCCCGGGATGCTGCAACTTGTCAAGTGACCCCACTGATTTTGCTTGTCAGGTCGCCAAAGTGATCACATGATCTGGGGACACTGCAACTGTCATAAATACACGCCAGTTGCCAAGCATCTGAATTTTGATCCTGTGGCCAGGGGGATGTTGCAATGGTCATAAGTGTGGGAAATGGTCAGAGCTCACTTTTTTTCTGTGCCGTTGTAACTTTGAAGGGTCTCTAAACAAATGGTTGTAAGTCGAGGACTACCTTGTTTCCCTGTAAATAAGACCCAACCGGAAAATAAGCCCTAGCATGATTTTTCAGGATGCTTGTAATATAAAGCCCCACCCCCAAAATAAGCCCCAGTTAAGATTGTCAGCCAGATGGATGCATTTAGTACCGTATTCCCCCCAAAATAAGACCTAACCAGAAAATAAGCCCTAATGCATCTTTTGGAGCAAAAATTAATATAAGACCCAGTCTTATTTTCAGGGAAACACGGTACCTGTAGACTGAATTTTGGCATTTATGCCCTGCTGGCTTTCAAAGATTAGATAGCTAGCCTGCTGAGACCAACTGCCTTACATTCATTCCTGCTCAGAGGTTAAAAAAACCTCTTGAGGGAATTACTTTCCTAGATCTTTATAGGCAAAGCAGGAAATAAATTAAGCCTTTGGTCCATTGGAAGATAAACATTGTCAAACACATTCTAACCATTAAAAAAAAAGGGGGGGGTGATTCATTTTTAAACTACCTTATTCATACCAGAAAGGCTTCCTTTATGCTGAAGAGCTTTCTCGGTAACTGTGATGCTTTTGTTCCTCCAACCGGCAGCCAACCAACAAAAACAAACCACTGTTGGTGTCTACATACTTGTGAACCTGTCCTCTTGCTCATGTGCCTCTCTGTGGGCTGAGGGGGAGGGGGAAGGGTAAGGAGAGTAGGTTTTATATTTCCTGGCCTATGGAATAAGGCAGCCAAGGTCAGCTTCTCAAGAACGGCTTCCCTCAGTTTTTGAGGTGGACGCAGGCCAATACAATTTCCATGTTGCATATTTTCCTGGGAATGGTGATCATTGTGGTAAAAAAAAAAAAGAGTTGAATACGAAGAAGGGAGAGTTATCCGGCTTCAAAAAGCTCCGTTCTTAGTTAAATGAAGCCAGATGTTTCCATGAAGGAAAAGAAGAAGAAGAAGAAAGGGAGAAAACGTTAAGCATAGAAACTGGCTCTAATTTGAACGAAACAAGAATGGGAACCCTCCACCCCAAATGTAGAAAACAAAACCAGTGGCATCATTGGGTACCAACCAAACCAGCCAGCAGTTGGGTGTCCATGCCAGTAGCTGTTATCAAAGATGGATAAGGATGAGGATGCTTGAATCAACATTGGTGCCCAAGAGCCTAGGGAAATGGAGAAAAAGATATTGTCCCTCCCTCTCGATTCTGCTGATAATAGACCCAACTATAATAGAATTTAACAGAATAACAGAGTGGGAAGGGACCTTGGAGGTCTTCTCGTCCAACTCTCTGCTCAAGCAGGAGGCCCTATATCAGTGATGGCTAACCTTTTTGTCGTAGTGTGCCAAACGTGTGTGTGTGTGCGTGCGACAGCGCACCTGCATGCCTGCACCCACAATACAATGTGTGTGTGACACATACTCCCCCCCCCCGGTGCATGCACGCATGACACACACTCCTGCCTCATTTTGGGCCTAGTAGGCCTCGCTGCAGCCTCCTGGGACCAAAAACGGGCCGTGGGGGGGGGGGTCATCCCCACCGCCCCATCCCCCATGGCCTGTTTTTGGTCCCAGGAGGCTGCAGGAAGGCCTGCTAGGTCCAAAACAGCCTGGGTGGGGGGTGCAGTGACCCCCCATGGCCCATTTTTGGTCCCAGGAGGCTGCAGGGCGGCCTGCTAGGTCCAAACCGAGGTGGGGTGTGTACCACTCCCCCTGCCCCCGTGCATGCATGCACATCTCCCACATGCACCGCCTCCCCCCGTGCATGCACGTCAGAGACTCAAAATTTATGCGGGGTGGAGCTGAGCTGGGTGATGGCTCGCATGCCCGTAGAGAGGGCTCCGTGTGCCACCTGTGGCACACGTGCCATAGGTTCGCCATCATGGCCCTATATCATTTCAGGTAAATTCTGTTGGACACCTTTGCAATCAAGACGATGACCTAGCAAGATTTTCCTTTTAGTGGTTTGCAGCCATCCTGAACTGAGGTTACATGACATAAAGCTTGAAGTGAATATAAGGTGTCCCTCACACACAGAAAGCCCTTTAGTCACATTGAGCTATTTTGATGGATGGAAAGTAGATTTGGAGGCAAAGGCAAGGAATGAATGAATGATCTGTTGAAGAGGAATGTGATTAAAAATACACATATATACACTCCATCTACCAATCAAGATGCAACCACACAGCCAACCAACCCGCTCACAGCAACATTCCCCACCTCCCCACCAGTACTTATAGAGAGACGGCAGCTCCGATCACGTTTTGCTCGCACAAGCACAAAGCCAAAAGCACCAGCCTGAAGATGATGAGTGAGACCGCGTCGAAACGTCGCCAAGATACTCTCAATCTTACACGGGAAAAGACCCGAATATGCCAAAACCTACACACACACACACACACACACACACACACACACACAAACACACATATATGGATGGAATGCTTGTTTTTCTCGGTGTTTACTCTCAGGCCTCTAGGATGTGTTCAGTTTTCCTTCCCTGGGGGCTAAAACATGAAAAATGGTTGCAGGAATTGAGTACATCTAGTTTAATGAAAAGAAGGATTAGGGGAGACATGATAGCAGTGTTCCAATATTTAAGGGACTGCCACAAAGAAGAGAAGCTATTCTCCAAAGCACCTGAAGGCAGGACAAGAAGCAATGGGTGGAAACTAATCAAGGAGAGAAGCAACCTAGAAATAAGGGGAAATTTTCTGACAGATAGAACAATTAATCAGTATGACGACTTGCCTCCAGAAATTGTGGGTGTTCATCAGTGGTGGGTTTTAAGAAGAGATTGGATAGCCATTTGTCTGAAATGGATATAGAGTCTCCTGCTTGAGCAGAAGGATGCGTTAGAAGACTTCCAAAGCCCCTTTCAACTCTGTTATTTTGTTAAATTCATCAAGGCCCTTGGATGATAGAGGCCATGTTTTTGTCTCATTAGTATGCTGAAATGATGCAGTTTATTTTGTCGTTTTTTTGCCACACTTCTAGGCCATCTTGTTCTGACCTAGGCTTCCTTAGAAACAAAGTCTTCATTCCAGCCAAACCGCTTTTATTTAAACGACTGTGAATTACTGTCATTCACAGTCAACAAAGGTTTGGCAAACAGTCTTTCAGAGGAATGTTTATCAACATCCACCGTATCTCACTTGGAACGCTGTCAGAGAACCAATTTCCAAATGCAGGGCAAGGCCTAACTTGGCACAGATTCTATTAGAGTCACAAACTTTCCAATCTTGAATCAACCAAATGAACTAATTGCTTCCTGCAAAAGCCCACATCCCGTTTGCTCCTCTTTTATGTCCTATGGAAGGGGCCAATTATCTCCAAGGTATGGCCTTACTCCTGAGTCGCTCCAGCTGTTCCTCTGCCTCGCTGCTGTCTATCTCCCTCTCTGCCTCTGACACAAAGCCTTCGTCCAAGCTTTCCCCAGCCCCCAGGACTGGCCCAAGTTCCTCCCCAGCTTCCTCACTGTTCGATTCTGCTGCCAGCTCCGCTGGCTGCCAGCAGGCCACAACACAACTCTAGCCCATAGTGTAACCAAACTAGACTTTTGCTGAACGTAGGTAGAAACTTCAGAAAGCAATGCAACATGGCGTTTTGACATCACTCTTCAGAACGTTGTCCAAACAAATCACTCCTTTGAAAATCACTGGTGGACACTGATGGATGTCATCCTGCTCTTTCAATAATTCCTCTCAAGACAGTGTTTCCCATCTTAGGGAACTTCTTAATGTATGGGCTTCAACTCCCAGAATTCTCCAGCCAGCACAGCTAGCTGGAGAAATCTGGAAGTTGAAGTTCACATTTCTTAAAGTTCTAAGGTTGAAAAACACCCTCTTAAGATGCAGCTCTCTCACCTGGATATTTAATGGTACTCCAGTTTATTTATGCCTTTCCTAAAATACAACATTCAGCTCTCTAGACCACGGGTCCCCAACTCCTGGTCCGTGGCCCACTGCTGGGTTGCACTCTATTCAAAATCGGGCTGCATAAGTGGTGGGTGTGCTTCAGCGAAACTGCATTTGTGAACATGGTGCACATCTGCGTGCAAAACCAATCTTTTTCCCCACCCCATCCCACCTCCGCCGCCATCAGAAAGGTTGATATTGCTGCTCTAGGCCTAGACCCAAAGAAAAGGATACCGGTAGCGCAGTGGTTAGCGTGCAGTACTGCAGGCTACTTCTGCTGACTGCCAGCTGCCTACAGCCTCACCAGGCTCAAGGTTGACTCAGCCTTCCAGCCTTCCAAGGTGGGTAAAATGAGGACCCAAATTGTTGGGGGCAATAGGCTGGCTCTGTAAACTGCTTAGAGAGGGCTGTAAAGCTCTGTGAAGCGGTATATAAGTCTAAGTGCTATTGCTATACCCAATGCCCAGGTTTTTTTTTTTAAAAAAAATCAACAAGCAAACTTGCATATATGCATTCATTTCTTGAGCCGATTTATCATCTCCTACTCTATTTTACTGTTTTCCCCCATCCCTTCCCATTTCTCCCTTTCCCTCCTCCCACCCTCCCTTCATTTTTTTTTGTTTTAGTTTTTTTACCCAGCCTCTCTTTCATTTCCCCAAAGAGCTGGAAGGCCTTGTAAAAACCCATCAGACTAACAGCCAATTCCTGCTCATTTTTCACATTCAGCATGCACGCTTCCAAGCACACACACACACGCACAATCTTGTGAGGGTATGCACATGGTGGCCCCCGACTCCTCTTAAACCAGAGTCTGCAAAGACCTTTTCCCTTCCCCCAATTACAAATTAGCCCATTAGGCTCTCTGTGTAGGCCCTCTGTTGCTACTTGGTAATGGCTCCAGAGACTGCCATCATGATCGGAATGACTCCCGGTGCAGCCATAAGGGCAGATGGAGGCCGCTTGTGGGTAATGAGGTATCACGCTACCAAAGGGCACCACTTGGGGGTTCATTAGTTAGCTGCGGCTGTTTGTGTGAGCAAAAACAAGAAGCAGGTAAAAAAAGGAATGTGAACTGTTCCTGCATATTAATAGCTCCCAGAATTTGCTCTCAAAAATGCAACTTTATCTCTCCTCTCTCCTTTCCTCCCTCCCTTCCGTTTTCCCTTTCCCCTTTCCTTCTTTCCTCCCTCGGTTTCTCCCTTCCCTTACTCTGGTCTTTCCCTTCCCCTTTCCTTCTTTCCTCCCTTCTTCCCTTTCCTACTTCCCTTCCTCTATCTTCCCCTTACCCTATTCTTTCCTTCTTTCCTTCCTTCCTTCCTTCCTTCCTTCCCTCCCTCTCATCTCTTCTTTTCTGAGCAACCCACCGAGGAGGATAGCAGGAGAAAGGGAACCACAAATCCAGAGGAAAAAACAGACTGTAGCACCTGACATGAGAACATTGCCTAGCGCATAAGGACCTAAAGCAGTGGTGGAATTCAAATTTTTTTTACTACCGGTTCTGTGGCCGTGGCTTGGTGGGTGTGGTGTGGCTTGATGGGCGTGGCTTGGTAGGCATGACAGGGGAAGGATACTGCAAAATCCCCATTCCCTCCCGACTCCTGGGGTAAGGATATTGCAAAATCTCCATTTCCACCCCACTGTGGGGCCAGCTAGAGATGCTATTTGCTGGTTCTCTGAACTACTCAAAATTTCCGTATACAATATATACAGTGATGAAATCCCAATTTTTTTTTTACTACCGGTTCTGTGGGTGTGGCTTGTTGGGTGTGGCAGAGGAAGGATACTGCAAAATCCCCATTCCCTCCCCACTCCTGGGGGGAAGGATATTGCAAACTCTCCATTCCCTCCCCACTCCTGGGGGAAGGATACTGCAAAATCTCCATTCCCACCCCACTCTGGGGCCAGCCGGAGGTGGTATTTGCCGGTTCTCCAAACTACTCAAAGTTTCTGCTACCAGTTCTCCAGAACTTGTCAAAACCTGCTGAATTTCACCCCGACCTAAAGCCTTCTTATGGAAGAAGAGAGGATGGGCAGGATTACTAAACACTTTTTGGTGAAGAAGAACAGTGAAGTTGTTGGAATCCACCATGCTGTCACAACTTTGTGGAGGAAAAGAGGCCATGCCTGTGATTAGACTTTCCTCAGATATCTTCCCACTAGTTGCAAATTACCAGTTTTGAGGCATCAACCTTCATCTACAAAGATGAATACCAAATCCGTTCAGCGCAATTCTTTCTCAGTTGAGTCATACTTGAATTGAGCCCTGTATCTTTCTTCCTTCTTAGCTGAAGCTTCACTTTTCATTGCTCTTAAAGGAAAAAAATAACTTGACTGTTTAGAAGCATTTGTTAATTTACTAAAGGGTGAACAAATTAAAACGAGGACCTAGATCAATGATGGCGAACCGAGTGCCCAAAAGGGTCGTGTAGGAACATTGTGCATGCGCTCGTTCGGGCCATGCTCCGGAAAAGCTGAACTTCCGGGTTTGAACATGCATGCATGCCTGATGATCAGCTGGCCGGCGCACATGCACACACCGGTTTTCGGCAAACACGTGCGCATGAAGGACTATCTACAGTCTATCTACAAAAGAAAAGACCTTCGGCTTCAGGATGATGAGCTTATCCTTCAGGGAAAAGCCATTCAGCCACAATACTGTACAACAAGCCCCTTCATTGCATCAGCCCAAGCTTTAACCAAGCTTGACTCAGAAAACCTACAAGGTTAGCTATGACCCCTTACAGCAGCCAATAGCTTGCACAGGAACAAGAAGCTCAAGAGCAAGGCCAAAGAGAGGGTATAAATAACCCTCACTCTCCACTCCATGTGGTCAGCTGCACCAGGACCATGTGCTTGATGGTTCTGCTCCATTAAACCATCTTTCCAATCAGCCCCCATGTTTCCAGTGTCTTTCTCCCCACTTGGAATTGAACCAGATGGATATTTCTTCTAACACTTGACATGACATCAACTTACATCCAGGGGTCAGCTGCTGAGGGTTCACAAGGGTTCGGGAGAACCTCTAACTAAGATTCTGTGCAGTTCGGAGAACCTCCATATCCCACTCCTGGCTGGCCCCGCCTACCCCTCCCTTCCCCTCCCAGGAGTCCCCATGCAGCCTGTTTTGGATGCAGGTAAGTCCAGGGCGCGCATGGAGGCTTGGGGAGGGTGAAAAATGGGCCTACTGGAAGGCCAGAAATGGGCTAGTTTCCAGCTTCCAGAGGGCCTCCAGAGCCTGGGGAGGGCAAAAACGTCACCACCAACCTGCCATGGTGCAGAAGGCCAACTAGGCCACGCCCATCATGGCCATGACCACCCAGCAACTGGGCAGAGAACCCCTTGCTAAAATTTTTGAAGCCCACCCCTGCTTACATCTCTTGAGCCCAGCATGGTTGCAAATCTGAAGCCTGCAAGAACCTCCACAGGTGGCAAAAGACATCCTAGATCAGGGGACCTTTAAGTAGGAAAGTAGATTCGTGCCCTTTTTTGCTTCTGCTTTCCTTCCAATTCCAGCGATAAGTTAGTTCGAGGTGGATTTCTGAAGAGGGAAAAGGGCAGATGTGGGGAGGGGATGCCACAGGAGGGACATTTAATCAATGTCATGAAAATGTAACATCAATTGGTCTCCTAAAACGAAATTAATAATCTGTGTAAGTAGTATCATTAGGAGATAAGTGACATTTTCAGGCTTTGATTTGTATCGCATAGCAAACGCTGCCTTCATGCATTTCAAACCTCATTCAGCCCTATCCATCTTGATTAAAAGATACCAGAACCTTGGTGACCCCTGCTGGAGCGGTCTATCAAATTCCCTCTTTTCCTCTCTCCTGTGATATCCTTAGGAGGAAAAAAAAAGAAAGAAAGAAAGAAAGAAGAAGATAGATCGTCATCTGAATTTTGCTCAGAATGGAGGGAGAAAGGAGACATTACTCCGTGTCATATTCAAATTAAATCTGGGATTTCAATACTCCCTGATTATCAGTAAGCCTTGTCATTCACTAATAAATTTCTCCTTCATCTTATCTGAATAGAGCAGACATCTCACTTAAAGGCTGAATGGGGCTGGCATGGGGGGGGGGTGAAAAGAGGAGAAGATATCACTAAATCAGAATGTCCAACCTTGACTCCTTTCAGAATTGTGGACTTCAACTCCCAGAATTCCCCCAGACAGACAATTATGCTGGGTGGGGGGGGGATTCTGGGAATTGAAGTCCACACAGCTCCAAGCAGCCAAGGTTGAGAAATACTAGACCAGGGGTCTGCAACCTTAAACACTCAAAGAGCCATTTGGACTCGTTTCCCACAGAAAAGAAAACACCGGGAGCCACAAAACCCTTCTCGTGCCTGACTATTTCTTGAGCGGCCACAAAACTAGCATATGTAGTTGAATTAAACACTCTGTTTTCTTCCGAAACTTTTCTTTTCTTGGATTTATCCATGGTTGGCCTATCAGGGGTTGAAAAGCTCAATAAATCACATGCTGGTGGGTGTCGCACATTGGCTCCTGTGATGGGGAGCCACAGCAGAGGGGTGAAAGAGCCACATGCAGCTCCAGAGCTGCAGGTTGCTGACTCCTGGACTAGGGGACTGTAGCCAGTTCACACTTAAAAGTGGGGTTCTGCTTCACAGAATTACATTGAAGAAGATCCTTTCTTTGGAGTTCCATCAAAGAGAAGCACCCCTTGCTAGCACTTGCAATTTCGTCTAAATTTACCCACAAGTAAACCAAACTGCTTTAGATAAAGCCCCGTTCAATTCAATGGAATCTCGCTTTTCAATAAACATAGGAAGGCTGCACAGTATTTTGTTCCCCTAAATATACAGAAAAAAATAAATAAAAGTAGAATGGTCTTTAGAGTTGTTCAAAAGAATAATAACCAGGAGATCATAGGAAAGAAAGTCTTGATTCTGATCAATGAACAAATAAAAGACTTCATGTTCCCTGCCTATAGATAATACACTCCTCGCATGACTAAAACCTCATAAATATTTCCTAGCTATAAGATCTTATTAAGAAGGGACATCTCCCAAGAGCATAAAACTATCACGTTGTAAATTTTATTTAATTTCCCATAGGGTTTCCCATTCCTTACATATAATTAGAGTGCAGTATAGAATCTCTTTATTCTCATTTTGTGTGTGTGTGTGTGTGTGTGCGCGCACGTGTGTGGTCTATAAATAAATCACTGGGAGACAGTCAACGTTTAAGATGACAAGCTTTAATGATTATTTTTTTCCCCAGACAACCTTCTTCCAATCTATGAATCTGATCTTTAGCTTTCTCTAACTAGGATTCAAGACAGTAAATCTCCAGCAGGCACCCAAGCCCTTTCTGCTATTATATTCCTACTGTTCTGGTGATCTACAACATCTGCTAGAATGGATGGTGAAGACAGGACCATCTGAGATAGCGAAATACACATCAGATACAGTGGTGGGATTCAAATAATTTAACAACCGGTTCTCTGCCCTAATGATTTCTTCCAACAACCAGTTCACCAAACTGCTCAGAAAGTTAACAACCGGTTCTCCCGAAGTGGTGCGAACTGGCTGAATCCCACCACTGATCAGATATCTGTACAATTAGCACAGGGCCCCACCAAGGCTGTGTGCTCTCCGCACTTCTCTTCTCTCTGTATACCAATGACTGCATCTCTAATGATCCATTTGTTAAACAACTGAAGTTCGCAGATGACACAACAGTAATCGGTCTCATTCGAGACAATGATGAAGCTGCATACAGAAGGGAGGTTGAACAACTATCCTCGTGGTGCGACCGGAACATCTGGAACTGAACATACTCAAAATCATAGAAATGGTGGTGGACTTTAGGAGAAACCCTTCCATACTTCCACCGCTTACAACACTAGACAACACAGTATCAACAGTAGAGATCTTCAAATTTCTAGGTTCTACCATATCTCACAACTGAAAATGGACACCCAACATTAAAAACGTCATTTAAAAAGCACAACAAAGAATGTTCTTTTGGCACCAACTCAGAAAGCTCAAACTGCCCAAGGAGCTGCTGATCCAGTTCTACAGAGAATTATTGAATCTGTCATCTGCACCTCTATAACTGTCTGGTTTGGTTCTGCCACCCAACAAAACAGACACAGACTTCAGAGGATAATTAGAACTGCAGAAAAAACAATGGCTACCAACCTGCCTTCCATTGAGGACCTGTATACTGCATGAGTCAAAAAGAGGACTGTGAAAATATTCACAGACCCCTCGCATCATGGACGTAAACTGTTTCAACTCTTACCCTCAAAACGACGCTACAGAGCACTGCACACCAGAACAACTAGACACAAGAACAGTTTTTTCCCCAAATGCCATCACTTTGCTAAACAAATATTTCCCTCAACACTGTCAAACAAGTTACTAAGTCTGCATTACTATTAATCTTCTCATCGTTCCCATCACCCATCTCTTCCCACTTATGACTGAATGTCTGTAACCTTGTTGCTGATATCCTTAAGATTTATATTGACTGTTGCCCTATGACTATATTAAGTGTTGTACCTTATGATTCTTGATGAATGCATCTTTTCTTTTATGTACTCAGAGAGCGTATACACCAAGACAAATTCCTTGTGTGTCCAATCACACTTTGCCAATAAAGAATTCTATTCTACTCTACTCTACTCTACTCTACTCTACTCTACTCTATTCTATTCTATTCCATTCCATTCCATTCCATTCCATTCCATTCCATTCTAGTGTGGAATGCCCATGGAATAAAAATCTGAAAGTCTCTATTCGTGTTAAGTGCATAACAACCATCTTTTTCATTGGATCTTCAGGCCTGCCACATTTACTACTGTGGGAAACTGGGAGGGGGGGATTGTATGGAGCCATATAGTCATAATAACATTCCTTTTTCAGAGAGTCAAGGACATCTTGCCCTGCACCAGGAGGGGTGTGACTGGGAGGCATCTCCAGTTGGGATGGTGCTTTGATTAGGCCAGGGGGAAGGGACTTGAACTTTCCTTTGGGTGAGGAAAACCTGGAAGCTTTCAGATTCGGGTTTTTCCAGATGTGCCAATATGACATCTCTAATAAAATGGAACGTTGAGGAAACTCAAGCCTCGAATTCTTTTTTCGTTGGGGGAAAATGAAAAGTTTTCTTCCTACTGCTTACCTCCATTTTTATTCAATCTGATGAAGGAAAAGGTATGGGAGGTGATGAAGGAATCCCTGTGGATTTTACTGCATGAGTCGTTGCCCACTACAGGTAGTCCTCGACTTACAACAGTTTGTTTAGTGACTGTTCAAAGTTACAACAAATGTGACATAACCATTTTTCAGTTAGGACCTTTGCAGCATCCCCATGATCATGTGTTCAAAATTCAGATGCTTAGAAACTGGTTTATATTTATGACCATTGCTGTGTCCCTGGGTCATGGGGTCCCCTTTTGTGACCTTCTCACAAGCGAAGTCAAAGGGGAAGCCAGATTCACTTAACAACCAGGTTACTAACTTGTGAACTGCAATGATTCACTTAACAACTGTGGCAAGAAAGGTCATAAAATGGGGGGGGGAATCACTTTACGCATGTCTCACTTAAGAACAGAAATGTTGGGTTCAATTGTGGTCATAAGTTGAGGATTACCTATATAGGGAGTGGTGCTCATCTCCATTACAAGGTCATTGAGCTAACCTTGTCTAAAGACATTTCCATGTGGCCAGCAAGTCGTCATGGAGCATTGTTACCTTCTGATTGAAGTGGTACCTCTTTATCTACTCACATTTGCATGCATTTTAACTGTTTGGGTGGCATGGTGGCTCAGCACTTAAGATGCTGGGCTTGTCAGCTGAAAAGCTGATAGACCCAGGTTTAAGACCCAAGCACCACGTGACAGGGTGAGCTCCCATCCTCACCCCAGCTCCTGCAAACCTAACAGTTTGATGAAGGAAAAACTGCTTTAAAAGTATTTTGTAGAGAAAAGAACATGGGAGAAATGCTAGTGTATGGAGTTTTTGCATAATGTTTACTACTAAACTGCCTGGGAGGTATACCCTCTCTAGAAATCTAGAGTTTTCCTCATTTTCCATGCTTTTAATAAATCCCTTTAACTTCATGAGATAAAGTAACTCCTTCCACTGAACAGAAAGCTAAAGAAGACTTCTGCACTGAAAAATTGTTGAAGAATTTCCTTCCATGGGGGTAGTCAACCACATCAGAGGTGGTATTCAGCCGGTTCGCACCAGTTCAGGTGAACCGGTAGTGACGATTGCGCATGGGCCCGCCCACCTGCCCTGGCGTTATGCCGTCCTATTTAGCCACATTTTCGAGGCTGGGCGTGTGCGCAGAAGGCACATGCATGAGCAAAGCATATGCACGGAAGGCCGGACACATGTGGGGAAGGGGCATGCACGGTGAACTGGTGGTAACAATATATGAAACCCACTTCTGAACCACACCTATTTGCTAAAGGATTTCCAACAGCCATCTCTACCCAGTTCTAATAGTATTTGGCTTATCCTGGCTAATCCTAAATAAGCTATGTTGGTTTGGATCCAGTTTGTACTTGGAAAGGAATACAAGAAATCCCAGATTTGGAGACAAGACTAGGAGGCTGAAAAAAAAAATACTCAGAAAAACCTCAGTGGCAAACTACTTTTTAATTCTTGCTAGGAAAGCAAGATAGACAGTCCAAGTAACTGCAAACTCAACTCAAAGGGAGCTTTATTTTCATCTGGTTTATATCATGGGTAATTTTCGGGCCAAGTAATCAAGAAGGTCACATGTTTAGACATGTTGTTCAGTTCATCATTCATTAAAAAGGGGTCATTTATAGAAGGGTTCACTGTGAAACGCTGCATTGATTTACAAAGTGACGAAAGTTCTTCCTTCAAGTGCCTCAAGTCAAGGAGATACAAACTGTCTCATACCAAAACAAACCTTTGAGCCCCTATCATCATTGATAAAATTTGTTTCCAGCTTTCCATTATGAATATAATTCTGAAGCACAATGAGGAAACTTTATTCCATTGTAAAGAGGATCAATCTTGCTCCAAGGCTGTTATCTCAGACAGCATGACTGAGTTTTCAGAATCATGGAGTTGGAAGAAGTTTTGGAGGTCTTCTAGTCTTGCCCAGGGAAGCAATCCTCAGACCATCCATAAATGGTTGTCCAATTTTGGCTTAAAAATCTCTAGTGATGAGCACTGATGATTCCAACCTGTTTCAATGCACGGCTTAAAAGCCTTCACAGCCAGGAAATTCCTCCTTATTTCAAGTTTGAATCTTTCTGTGAAAAGCTTTCACCTGTTCTGGCCCATATTTTCTCAAAAATAAGACTGGGTCTTAGATTGATTTTTGCTCCAAAAGACGCATTAGGGCTTATTTTACATTTAGGTCTTATTTTAGGGGAAATACGGTACTGAATGCATCTGTCTGGCTGATGATCTTAACTGGGGCTTATTTTTGGGGTAGGGCTTATATTACGAGCATCCTGAAAATTCATGCTAGGGCTTATTTTCTGGTTGGGTCTTATTTTTCGGCAAACACAGTATTATCTTCTGGGCATGTACACAATCTCACAACACAGAGAAAAAAGGGGCCAGGTATCACAACACTGCTGTCCTCGGTGTCAGGCATAGAAGCCACTTTTTGCATTGGGCCTTCAGGCCTGCCACATTTACTACTGTGGGAAACTGGGAGGGTGGATTGTATGGAGCAAGAGGGATATACAGCCTTAATAACATTCCTTTCTCAGGGAGTCAAGGACATCTTGCCCTGCACCTGGAGGGTTGCAACTGGGAGGCATCTCCAGTTGGACGGTGTTTGGATTGGACCATATGATGGACATGTGGGTGCAGGGGAAGGGACTTGGACTTTCCTTTGGGTGGGGAAAACCTGGAAGGTTTCAGATTCAGGTTTTCCCAGATGTGCCAATATGACATCTCTAATAAAATGGAACTTTGTGGAACTTCAAGCCTCGGAACCTTTTTTTCCTTGGGGGTGTTACTTGGAACCCTGACACTGTTCTCCATTAGCAACTGCAAACTGGTCTGTTCTCCATTAGCAACACTTGTGAACCCTACTAGGCAGAGATATGCATTCTTGACTCTGCGCAACCCGTCATCACTTGAAGCTCTATCGCAAGCGACACAATACCTTGGGACGACCTTGAAATTTTCAAAGACTTCAATGAAATTCAACAATAAATCCTTGTTTGTGACTAAGCTTCACAATCTGGTGCCAGAGATGGAGAGGCCATTGGGTGGCAGCTGCTGTTGCTGCCCTGACAAGAAGTGAATTTAGGAAATCCATTTGGGGACTAATTAAAAGAGTGTTTTCAAATGTTTCCCAGAAAATAAAACTCTCCCTTCATTCTCAGTGTCTTGCTGGAGATTGCTCTGACCTTTCAAACCTAAGTGGAGAACTGTAAGAGTCATGAAAGAAACAAGTGGACAAAAATATTCATACTCTCTTCCCTGAACAGGCTGCAGGAAGAGTTAAATATCACATGCTTGACGTTAAATAGAATGATGGATTTGCCCACCACAAAGCTACGAGGTTCAAGACCATTGCAGCTCATTGAAAAGAGTCCAACTGGAATGTATGAAACAACTGAAGGTTTTTATAGCCTCGTATATGTAGAATGTGCAGGGCAGGACCTTCTTAACTGTGAAATATTTCACCTAAGATTTGGAGGTGCTGGGTTTTGTTTTGTTTTTCAATTCTATAAATGCATGCTTCCATTCTCATCTTGTTCTGGAATCAGAAGTTGCCCCTGAAGGACAAAAAGCCGAAAATGTTCACAGCTGAATAATGTAATAATGTAATCTGATTGCTGAAAAGAAAGCTTGAGTTCGTGGAATTTACTCAAGGGTAAATGCAGATGGATTTGCAGCTGTAGACCACAGGCCTTTATGTACTTACCCAGCCTCACTGCAATTTAACCACTGATTTTTTTGGGGTGGATATTTTCTTTCTTTCTTTCTTTCTTTCTTTCTTTCTTTCTTTCTTTCTTTCTTTCTTTCTTTCTTTCTTTCTTTCTTTCTTTCTTCTTTCCTTCCTTCCTTCCTTCCTTCCTTCCTTCCTTCCTTCCTTTTTTCTTTCTTTCTTCCTTCCTTCCTTCCTTCCTCCCTCCCTCCCTTTCTCTTTCTTTCTTTTCTTTTCTGTCTGTTCTTCTTTCGTTCCTTTCTTCCTTCTTACTTGCTTTCCTGCTTGCTTGCTTTTCTTCTTGCTTTTCTTCCTTCCTTCCTTCCTTCCTTTCTTTCTCTCTTTCTTTCTTTCTCTCTCTCTCTCTCTCTCCTTCCTTCCTTCCTTCCTTCCTTCCTTCCTTCCTTCCTTCCTTCCTTCCTTCCTTCCTTCCTTCCTTGTATTAGGAGTGGGGCCAGGGATTAAAAAAAAAGCAAGATGACAGCTGCAGCAGCATGATCAAACCTTCACCCAGGTGCCACTGCCACATGCATGAGCAAAAACATGGGGCTTCATTGTACTACGGTGATCAGCATCTTGCCTGCAAACCCCAATGTTTGGTTTATTTATTTGTATTTAGTTATTTAAGAAAATGTATATGGCAGTCCAATTCACTCTCAGTGACTGCAAGTAGTTTACAAAAATAAAAACCCAATATAAAAACAATAATCTCCACCACCACCCTTCCTCTTATCCCATCCTTACTATTTTTGCAAATAACTGAATAAACATATCTAACACGTTACTATTCTATTTCCCCCACAACATCCTGTGAAGGTTGGTATTAGATTTAAGAATCAGTCTGGGTGCTTTAACAGTAACAGAGTTGGAAGGTACCTTGGAGGTCATCTAGTCCAACCCCCTGCTCACGCAGGAGACTCTTAATAGGGATTTGAACCGCCGACCTTTCTGATCGACAAGCTCTGTGTCTTAGCCACTGAGCCACCTAGTCAGGCTAGGTGTTAAAATAAAATCAATCAACCAATGTGGGAAGTTTCTGGATTTTAATCTTAAAAGTATTTGGAAGGCTGGAAAGTTTAAGCACCTACTTCGAGTCTTATTTCTTGTTCAGTCACTATGTCATGTCCTGTGACTCCGTGGACCCTAGCATGCCAGCTCCCCTGTCCTCCTCCATCTCCAAGGAGCGCACCCAAATTCATGTTCATTGCATCGATAACACATCTCATCCTATGCCGTCCCCTTCTCCTTTTGCCTTCCATCTTTCCCAACTTCGGTGTCTTTTCCAATGAGTCCTCTCTTTCCAGTTTTGGTGACCAAAGTATTTGAGCTTCAGGATCCGTCCTTCCAAAGATTCCAATCAAAGGGTTGATTTCCTTTAGGATTGATAGATTTGATCTCCTTGCAGTCCAAGGGACTCTGAAAAACACTTTCTCCAGCACCATAATTCAAGAGCATCAATTCTTTGGCGCTCAGCCTTCCTTATGGTTCAACTCTCGCAGCCATACATTGCTAATGAGAAAACCATAGAGTTGACTGTACGGACCTTTGTTGTCAAGGTGATATCTCTGCTTTTTAATATGCTGTCTAGCAGGGATGGTATTCACTTACCTTCACTACTGGTTCACAAATGTGAGCATGCACGCTTGCGCAGGGCCTTCCACGCATGCGCAGAGGGTCAAAAACAGGATGTGGTTACGTCTGGGCGAGTGGCTGGAGCCTTCCACAGCCGCCCCTACCAGTTTGCCGAAACCGTATAGAACTGGCTGAATACCACCACTGTTGTCTAGGTTTGTCACAGCTTTCCTCCTAAGGAGCAAGCATTTTTTTAATTTCGTGACTTCAGTCACCATCTCTATAGTGATCTTGGAGCTCAAGAAAATAAAATCTGAAATGTAGTTGAATATAAGTAGCTCGGGTTGATAGTTGGGCTGTTGGGCTGAGCTCTGAACTTGGCAATTTGGTTGCAAACATTTCATCACCATTCGAGGAGACATCATCAGTGTGCTTTGAATTGTGCTCGTCTGTCAGAGCATGGCCTTTAAATTCCTTTTTATGTGTTGATCGATTCAGTCTACCAATCGCTGAGAATGAAAGAACTGCATCAACCGCGATCCCGAAGATAGCATTTAAAACGAACAAACAGGCATCCCACTATGCAACAACAAAAACCACACAACTCCTCAGCTTACAAGAAATCGGACCACATCTTGGTAGCAATAACCAGCCATTCAACCAGATCCTGACTCAGCAGAATCCAAACAAACAACACTCATTTACATCACATAGATGGTACTTAAAACCAAAGACCATGCCTCAATAACAACAGCCAGCCAACAGTCCGAAGTCAGATCGTGATTCAGACACAGCAGAACAAACAACACCCACATTAATTTGCATCACATAAAAAGGTATTTAAAGGCCAGTGTTCGGACAGACGAGTACAATTCAAAGCGTACGGATGATGTCTCCTCGAATGGTGATGAAACGTTTGCAACTGAATTTGCCAGGCTCGGAGCTCAGATCAACAGCCCAAAATAAAAAGTTGTCCCTGCTTCCATTTCTTCCCCTTCTATTTGCCAGGAAGTGATGGGAACGGATGCCATGATATTATCCCTCTGTAAAATAATGATGATAATAACAACAATAACAACAACAACAACAATATACCTGGTGACAGCAGAATCGATGAGAAACAACTTGAAAAAGTCACCAGATATCAAGATTTGAGAATCGAATTGCAGAGACTCTGGCATAAACCAGTGCAGATGGTTCCAGCACACCACACATGGTACTCGGCACACTGGGAGCTGTGCCTAAAGACCTAGGCAAGCACTTAAAAGCAATTGGTGCTGACAAGATCACCATTGGTCAGCTGCAGGCAGCCACCTTACTGGGATCTGCTCGCATAATTCGCCAATACATCACGCAGTCCTAAACGCTTGGGAGGTGTTCGACTAATGATCTATGATACAAAATCCAGCATAATTATCTCATCTGCTGTGTATACTGTCATTTTGTGTAAATATAATAATAATAATAATAATAATAATAATAATAATAATAATAATAATAATAATAATAAGAAGAAGAAGAAGAAGAAGAAGAAGAAGAAGAAGAAGAAGAAGAAGAAGAAGAAGAAGAAGAAGAAGAAGAAGAAGATAGCCTTTGCAGAGCCAACGGACAGAGTGTTTAGTTTTGATTACAAATGACTTGATAGTTTATTTTAGTCAGTCTTGTTAATTAAGCGTCAAGATAAATGGATGCATTTAATTATGGAGTCAAACAACTAATGACTCAAACAATAGTGATGTCAGGTTTTTTTCCACTGTTTCACTTTATGTGCTCAAACATTGTCTTACCTATCGATTGCTGAATATATTTGCATTTTCAGTGATAGATTGGGGCATGAGATTATTGCCCATTAAGAAAAGCTCATTCAGGAGATGATACAAGAAAGAAATAATGTTGTGCTGCACCCTGCAATTTCAGTTCCTGAAAAATTATTTTCTCCTAGGAGAAAAAGGTTTCTAATTTTCTATCTTCTTCTCAGGATGATTGGCAATTGCCTTCACATTTTTCTTGTTTGCAGATATATTTGTGTGTGTCTGTTTTACTTTCCTTTATACTTGGAAGCAATAGAGGGTTTTGATTGGGGTTGGGTATAGCTCCCTATTAACAATCTGTTATGGTCCCCCAGCAGATCTGCGGAGCTGGCAGCAGAGTCAGACAGTGAGGAGGCTGGGGAGGAACATGGGCCAGTCCTGGAGTCTGGGGATGGCTCGGACGAGGGGTCTGCGTCGGAGGCAGAGATGGGGCCAGGACCATCTGGGAGTTATGTGCTGACTCTGGAGCCTACAGAATCTGACGTCAGCGAGACAGAGGAACAGGGGGAGACTGTTCCCAGTGTGTGCATGCGCAGAGCTGCCAGAAAGCAAGAACTGTTAAGACAAAAGGGGCAATGGAGATGATTTGCCCCTCCCATAAAGACATAAAGATGGAGCAAAGGGTCATGAGCCTTTGCAGGAAGCAACTTTGATCATTCTGGTCGGTTTGAATTCTGAAGCTCCATTATGACTCTGTGCTCTGTGTGGCCTTGCAAAGCTAATTGCCATATAGGTCTTTGGCAGCGTGTCAGGGAAGATAAAGGAAGCCTAGGTCAGAACAAAATCTATAGTAAGTAGTCCTTGATTTACAACAGTTTGTTTAGTGACCGTTCAAAGTTACAACTTTGAATGAGCCGTGGTGGCACAATGGTTAGAGTGCAGTACTGCAGGCTACCTCTGCTGGCTGCTGGCTGCCTGCAATTTGGCAATTCGAATCTCACCAGGCTCAAGCTTGATTCAGCCTTCCATCCTTCCGAAATCAGTAAAATGAGGACCAAAATTGTTGGGGGCAATATGCTCAATCTGTAAATCGCTTAGAGCGGGCTGTAAAGCACTGTAAAGCGGTATATAAGTCTAAGTGCTATTGTTATTGCAACAACGGCACGAAAAAAAGTGACTTATGACCATTTTTTACATTTATGGCCTTTGTCACATGATCAAAATTCAGACATCTGGCAACCGGCTCATGTTTATGACAATTGCAGCATCCCGGGGTCATGTGATCCCCTTTTGTGACCTTCCAACAAGCAAAGTCAATGGGGAAGCCAGATCCACTTAAAGACATTACTAATTTAACGACTGCAGTGATTCACTTAACAACTCTGTCCAGAAAGGTCATAAACATGGGGCAAAAATCACTTAGCAGCTATCTTATTAGCAATGGAAATTTTGAGCTCAATTGTGGTTCGAGAACTACCCGTACAGCTCTTTTTTCACACATAAACCCTCACTTGGTTTGTACACATATACCAGAAGATGGATGATTGCTAATGTGGGAAGTCATAATTTGACTAAATCAAGAGAAAATTTAAGCATTCTTTTCTTTTCTCTTTTTTTTTTTTTTTTGCAATCTTTGAACTGATGACATTTTCATAAATGTGGAATTTAAGAGGTGGGTGTGATAGACAGTGCGTTAAGGTTTTTAAACCATCTGTTTGGTGTGTTGGAGGTTCTTTTTTGATTGATTAGGTACCATCAAGTCATTTTTGATTCCTAGCAACCACATAGTGTTGGAGGCAGCTATGCCATTATTAACATTCAGTATAATTTAGTTACTCATTTGCCACCTCTGGATATGGAACTAACCTTGATGAGAGATATTCCTGATCTTCACACAAGGGGAATATGGGCCTCTGTGGCTCAGACTGGTAAGATAGTCTCTTATTAACACAGCTGCTTGCAATTACTGCAGGTTCTAGTCCCACCAGGCCCAAGGTTGACTCAGCCTTCCATCCTTTATAAGGTAGGTAAAATGAGGACCCAGATTGTTGGGGGCAATAAGTTGACTTTGTATATAAATATACAAATAGGATGAAGACTATTGCTAATATAGTGTAAGCCGCCCTGAGTCTTCGGAGAAGGCGGGATATAAATGCAAATTTAGAAAAAATATATGTCTGATTCGGGTTGTCTACAGACATTCTCACTCATCCAGATTCAGAATAGAGCTGGAAGGGACCTTTGAGGTCTTCTAGTCCAGCCCACTGCTCAAGCAGAACCTATACCATTTTAGACAAGTGACTGTCCAGTTTCTTGTTAAAAACCTCCAGTGATGAAGCACCCACAATGTCTGAAGGCAAGCTGTTCTGGTGTTTAATTGTCCTAATTGTTAGTAAGTTTCTCCTTAATTCCAGGTTACTTCTTTCCTTGATTAGTTTCCATCCATTGCTTCTTGTCTTGTCATCTGGTGTTTTGGAAAATAAGTTGACCCTTCTTCTTTGTAGCTCCCTCAAATACTGGAATACTGCTATCATGTCTCCCCCTCCCCCCAGTCTTTCTTTTCTCTAGACCAGTGGTAGTCAACCTGGTCCCTACCGCCCACTAGTGTGCGTTCCAGCTTTCATGGTGGGCGGTAGGGGTTTTGTCCGATACTGAAGCACTTTCCTTTTTTTTAATTTAATTGACTTTTTTTAAAAAAATTCATAGCATTATTTAAAAACATTTTCATTAGGTTTTCATAAAATTCCCCGTGACAATTTAAATTTCTGAAAATATATTATTTGTATTGACCGCGCATAAGTTTAGTTCACGTTACGTAGGTGAAACTAAATGGCGCTATAGTGCGACCGCAAACAAAAGAGCCTCGTCCCAGAATAGCTCGCGCATCTCCCCCCACACCACCCAGCTGTAACAGACAAACAGAGCTGGTAGCCACCGCCTTTCCCCCCAAACCCAATCCATGATGCGCAAGAGGCATGCATAGATGATGATACCCGGCACATTACTGTGGAACTGGTGGGCAGTTAGAAAATTTTACTACTAACAGAGATACAAAAGTGGGCAGTAGGTATAAAAAGGTTGACTACCCCTGCTCTAGACTATTTCTAGATCATGGTTGTCCCAAAGATGCTTTTTCAAAAAATCAGCTGGGCTTTCTTTGTTTTTCCTTCAAGACGTTTCGCTTCTCATTCAAGAAGCTTCTTCTGACTCCTTTTTCACTTCTGTCAAAACTGAAGAAGCTTCTTGGATGAGAAGTGAAACGTCATCAAGGAAAAACCAAGAAAGTCTGGTAGCCTTTTGTGAATGATTTGTTGATGCTTTCTTACAGGATTTTTTTTTTTTTTAATTTCCTAGAAGGCTCACCATCCAAATACCAACCAAGCCTGTCCCTGCTTAGCTTCCAAAACTAGACAAAATCTGCCAAGCACCACCACATGCTGAGACACATATATATTAATGCAGTTATTTTTCTTCAGGTCTCACATGCTTTAGATTCTTGCATGTTATAGTCAGCTCAAAATTGTCCAGTAAAATTGCACATACGATGTGTTGAAATGTGCCTATTTAGGAAAGATGAGCACAAAAATAAAAGTCTGTATGAATATATATGGAAATTTTCTATCTTTTTTCTTTTAAATTGCAGAAGGCAACACATATTTGATGGGACAGGCTGCTGGCTTTCTTACTTATTTATTTATATTTATTAAAGTGACTTGTATGGAACTGATTTCACAAAATGTAACAAAATAAGCAATAAATATTTGGGTTTTTTAAAAAAAAAAATATAAAGCAAGACAAAGGCCAAAAACGCAATATACTCCAAGTCCTACTATAGGTTTTCCAGATGGGTTGATCCAATATTCTGATCCAGTGCTTGAAATTAAAAAAAAAAAGAAAGTTTTTAAGCCTGAAGACTCCTTGAGATAGCGATAGAACAAAGAATGTGCTTTGCTGGACCTATCCTATGCCTGAGCAATCAACATCCAGCAAAGATCATAATCAAGAGGGAGAAAAGCTATCCTCCAAAACAGGGGTCTCCAACCTTGGCAACTTTAAGCCTGGAGGACTTCAACTCCTAGAAGTTGGAGACCCCTGCTCCAAAGCACCAGAAGGCAGGACAAGAAGCAATGGATGGAAACTAATCAAGGAAAGAAACAACCTAGAACTAAAGAGAAATTTCCTGACAGTTAGAACAATGAATCAGTGGAACAACTTGCCTCCAGAAGTTGTGGGTGCTCCAACAGTGGTGGTTTTTAAGAAGAGATTGGACAACCATTTGCCTGAAATGGTATAGGGTGTCCTGCCTAAGCAAGGGGCTGGACTAGAAGACCTCCAAGGTCCTTTACAACTCTGTCCTATTCTATTCCATTCTATTCCGTTCCATTCCACTCCACTCCATTCCACCCACTGCAGTGGTTAGAGTGCAGTACTGCAGGCTATTTCTGCTAGCTGCCAGCTACCTGCAATTTGGCAGTTTGAATCTCATCAGGCTGAAGGTTGACTCTACCTTTCATCCTTCCGAAGTCAGTAAAATGAGGACTCAGATTGTCGGGGGCAATATGCTGACTCTGTAAACCGCTTAGAAAAGGCTGGAATGCACTGTGAAGTGGCATATAAGCCTAAGTTATGGGACCGCCTGCTGTTACCTGATGTCTCCCACCGACCTGTACGCTCACACAGAGAGGGCCTTCTCAGGGTGCCGTCAGCCAAACAATGTCGGTTGGCGGCCCCCAGGGGTAGGGCCTTCTCTGTTGGAGCTCCCACGCTTTGAACGAACTTCCCCCTGGTTTACGTCAAGTGCCTGATCTTCGGACTTTTCGCCGTGAGCTGAAAACGCACCTATTTATTCAAGCGGGACTGGCTTGAAAGTTTTAAATGTCTTATTAATTTTAACTGGGACTATTTATAATTTTATACTTTTAAATTGTTTTAAATTCTCGGCCATTTGTAATATGCTTGTTTTAGTTTTGTTTTTAATGTGTATATTGTGGGCTTTTTAATATTGGCTGTACACCGCCCTGAGTCCTTCGGGAGAAGGGCGGTATAAAAATCTAATAAAATAAATAAAATAAAAATAAAATAAATAAATAAGTGCTATTGCTATTGCTATTCTATTCTGTGTCAGCTTTGGAAGCCATATTAGGCCGGAAGCTTCCATGCTGCCACTTTCTCATGTGTGGGAAAGTAGGAGTGGGGGATTTAGTAGAGGGGTTGTCTTTAGACATAATAGCATTCTTCCTGTCGGTCACGATCAGGCCGATCCTGCATCTGGAGAAGGAGTGGTCAGAGTGCTGTCTCGAGATGGGACAGATGGTGATTGGAGCACATGATCGACTGAGGAGTGAGGGGATGGTTTTGGGGTTTTTGATTTACTGAGGGAAAACCCAGACCTCTCAGATTCGGGTTTTCCCAGATGTGCCAGTTTACCTATACTAGTAAATAGAACTTTAAAAAAATGCTTGCTTCAGAGTTTTTACTTGGAGTTGGGGTTTTTTTCTGGAACGCTGACATTCTGTCAATTGGATACCACCAGATCCAATCCATTGCATACCACCAGACAAAAAGAGGAAGGCCAAAGTAAACCTGGCACCAAACATTTCAGGAAGATCTGAAAAACCTCAGCCTTAAATGGAAGGATGCAGACTGTAGGTGTGGATCAAAAATTGTGGCGTATGCTTGAAGCCCAATGTCCTTGGCACAGAGAGTTCTTAAAGCCTTATGGATCACCATCTGAACCTCAGGGGAGTAGACTGATCCAATGGGCAAGTATTTTAACAGAGAAGACATGTCTCTTCAGCCCCATTAGACTTCATGGAGGGGACTTGAAGTATGCCTAGTCTATTGCATCTCATAGTATTAGTAGACATAATTGGAGATAGGTGGATACTAGCTCTTCCAGGTAGTTCAGATATGAAGCACCAAGCATGAGTACAGGTAGTCCTTGATATATGACCACAATTGAGCCCAAAATTTCCATTGCTAAGTGAAGCATTTGAGAAGTGAGTTTTGCCGAATTCTTCCAACCCAACCTTTCTTGCCATGGTTGGGTTGGAAGAAATATCCATTTGGTTCATTCCAAGTGAGGAGAAAGACACTGGAAACATGGAGGATGTTTGGAAAGATGGTTTAATGTTGAAGCAGAACCAACATGCACATGGTTCTGGGCAGCTGACCACATGGAGTTGAAAGTGAGGGGGTATTTATACCTTCTCTTGGGCTCTGCACTTGAACCTCCTGTTTCTGTGAAAGAACACGCATTCTATTGGCTGTTGTAGTGGTCATAGCTGGCTCTGTAGATTGTCTGAGCTAAGTTTGGTTGAAGTCTGGATGGTGATGCAATGTCCCCAGAAGTTTGTGCAATGTGGTGAGCTCCGCTGCTATGTGGTAGAGGGCTAACTCTATTATGTCCTTAGGGGTCATGTCTTAATTCCATCATCCTAGAGCTGGAGGTCTTTTGTTTTGTAGATAGGCTGGCCCAGTCTTTCTTAATGGGCAAAAAATATCTGTTGAGGGCTGTTAAGAAAGGTGGGGGGGCTGTCTCTTTCTGTCTCCAAGAGCATGTTTCTCTATTCCTCCTTTAGGGAAATAAAAATTCTGCCTTTTTAATATTTCTCAAAATATTTCATTCTTCTAGGAGAGGGGGAGTCTTCCCTCAGTTGTTAAATGAATCTGGCTTTATCAGAGTTTGTTGCAAAAGTCAAATCCAGAAAGCATACACAGCTAAACTGATTCAGCAGGATTCATTAACTTCTTTATATACATAACACATGGAGTAAATTTACAGTACCAACAGCAGATTCTTCCAATGTGGTAGAGAGGAGAGAATTCTTTTTTCAGTTCAGAGTTTGGAGCAGACAAGACCAGACTTGTTTAGTTCTCAGCACAGAATTCAGAGCTGCAGAGCCACACCCAGGCTCCTTCCAGTTTCAGTTTCCAAATTGCCCTCATTGGCTGACCCAGTTGCTATGCTTATTCATTGGCTGACCTTGTTATCATGTCTTCCCAGTCATGAATATTCTGACAGGCTTCCCTATTGACTTTGCTTGCCAGGAGGTCATAAAGGCGATCACATGACCGTGGGACACTGCAACCATCAGAAATATCTATTGCCCAGTGTCTGAATTTTAATCATGTGACGATTGGGATGCTGCAGCAGTCGTAAGTACGAAAAATGGTCATAAGTCTGTGGCTCAGACTGGTAAGACAGTCTGTTATTAACACAGCTGACTGCAATTACTGCAGGTTCTAGTCCCACCAGGCCCAAGGTTGACTCAGCCTTCCATCCTTTATAAGGTAGGTATAATGAGGACCTAGATTGTTGGGGGCAATAAGTTGACTTTGTATATAAATATACAAATAGGATGAAGACTATTGCTAACATAATGTAAGCCGCCCTGAGTCTTCGGAGAAGGGCGGGATATAAATGCAAATTTAAAAAAAAATCACTTTTTTCAGTTCCTGGGGTAACTGTGAATGGTTACTAAATAAAGTGTTGTAAGTCGAGGTCTACTTGTAGTCCATATGGAGGTGATCAAAACATGAGTGTCTTTGAGCAAGGCTCAAGTACAAGCAAAACTTCAAGAGAGCAACATGAATGTTGCTTCTGCGTGCTTCTTTTTTCTTTATATTGCTACGATGATTGCTTAAATGCTGTTGGAAGCCCACTTGAGCCTCCAGCAAAAAGCAACATAAATATAGAAAGAGGGAAGTTACCACCATAAGATGCTGGGAAAGAAGGAAAAGCTGGCTTAAGAAGGTGAAATTGTTTTTTTTTTTTAAATTATTTTTAATTAAATATATTTTAATTAAATTATATTTTTAATTATTTTTTTTTTCCTGTAAGAGTGAATTTTATTTGTCAAGAATATATAAGTTTACAGATATAAGTATAAACATTATTATGAATACATGAAATGAATATGAATAAAAAGGGACATTACCAGAATGTTTTATATGAATAAAAGGGGATCCTACCAGAGAAAATTAGTAAAGAAAATATTTATTTGATTATACATGTAATTACAGCAGCAAGAATTGTTTTTGCACAAAATTGGAAAGCAGAGAAAAATATTCCTGGAAGGAGAAATTATTAGAAAAATTGTAGATTGTGCAGAAATGAACAGATTAACTTTGATGATTAAAGAAAGAGAGGATTCAAAATATTTTAAGATATGGGATAAATTTTACCATCGGTTAGAAGAAAGGTACAGATAAGCAATGGATAATTATGTAAGAAAATGATAATAATGTATTTGTGGAAAAATGGTAATAGTTTAAATTGAAGTGAAGAAAGAAGAAACAATAAAATGATGGAGCCAGGAAGAAAACACCGAGAAGTCACACGGAAGGAATTGCTGATGTTTTAAATGTATGTTTGTCTATAAAATAAATAAAAAAATATTTTAAAAAAAGCAAAGCACAGGGATGGTAGGCACGCTAGTGTGCTTATGCACGCCCCCTTACAGACCTCTTAGGAATGGGGTGAGGTCAACAGTAACATAACATAACATAACATCAGAGTTGGAAGGGACCTTGGAGGCCTTCTAGTCCAACCCCCTGCCCAGGCAGGAAACCCTACACCATCTCAGTCAGATGGTTATCCAACATTTTCTTAAAAATTTCCAGTGTTGGAGCATTCACAACTTCTGAAGGCAAGTCGTTCCACTTATTAATTGTTCTAACTGTCAGGAAATTTCTCCTTAGTTCTAAGTTGCTTCTTTCTTTGATCAGTTTCCACCCATTGCTTCTTGTTCTACCCTCAGGTGCTTTGGAGAACAGCCCGACTCCCTCTTCTTTGTGGCAGCCCCTGAGATATTGGAACACTGCTATCATGTCTCCCCTAGTCCTTCTTTTTGTTAAACTAGACATGCCCAGTTCCTGCAACCGTTCTTCATATGTTTTATCCTCCAGTCCCCTAGACTGGACAGTCTAAGGTTAAAGTTGTGGGGGTTTGGGGGAGAAACCACAGAGTCAGATAGTGCGTTCCAGGGATTGACCACTCTGTTGCTGAAGTCGTAATTTCTGCAATCGAGTTTGGAGCGATTTACCTTGAGTTTGTATCTATTGTTTGCTCGTGTATTGTTGTGGTTGAAGCTAAAGTAGTCATTGACAGGAAGGACGTTGTAGCATATATTTTTATGTACTATGCTTAGGTCAGACGGAAGGTTCCAAATGACAGTTTACAAATTTACAAATTGCAAAATGTAAGGTTCCAAATGGCTTGTTTGCTTTTGGAAGGGCAGCTCAGGCCCGTAAGACCCGCTCTCGGAGAACAGATCTTCCAACCTCTTGAAGGAGATTTGTCAAAGGCCGTTCTTGCCAATTAACTGCCACTTTTAGGCTTATCAGTCATCAAGGGTTGAGCTTCGTTCTGGTTCACTGCAGCTCAGCAAAAAAAAAAAAAGACTTTGATCAGAGCCTCTGAATGCTGCCAGGAAGGTCATTTCAAGAAAAAAAGCTGGATAGAACCCATTCATGGAGCATAATGGCATTCCACACAATAGCTGCAGAGAAAGGGACAAGGTTGCATCTTAAAAAAAAAAAAACTGTTTAAAAGAAATTCTGAGCTTTTTGTGTGGTGCTTGTGGGTGTGAGAGGGTGTATAGAAGCACACAAAGAGAAAGAGATTCAAATAGAAGAGGTTTGTCTGATGATTTATGAAGAGAGTGGTCTCCAAAGGCTGGAAAAAAAAGTCCATTTAAAAATAGCTGAATGGCCACATGATGCCAATCACCATCCAGAGTCCACAAGGATTGAGGCTGTGGTTAAACTACATGAATAAAAATACTGGCGTTAAATATATCTCTAATGTAAGTCGGGGAATACGTATAGGAGTTGATTTACACAATAAGGCAAAAAATGGTCAAATATTGAGAGAACAGCTGTATGCATGTTGATCTGATTAAACTCTGTGTGTGTTTGTGTGTGTGTGTGTATAGGGGGATGAACCTGACTATTTTATTTGTTCTAACTTCACACTTTTTCAGTTTCTGAGCACAAGTCAGCTCCCCACCCAGTTATAATTTTTGATTTCAAGTCTGCATGAAATTCAAAGGCGCTTTGTTCAGCTGTTTTCACAACTCCTCTGCAGTTGTAGACACGAATAACAACAACAATAATAAAAACAACAACAACAGAACAACGGATGGAAGGGGCCTTGGAGTTCTTCTGGTTCAACCTCCTGCTCAAGCAGGAAACTCTATACCAGTTTACTCTAATGAACCTATTTCTGCATCTAATATTATCCTCGGGTCACTGTACATCTAGGTTCTACCATATTGCAAGATCTAAAATGGACAGCTAACATCAAAAAGGTCATCAAAAAAGCACAACAAAGAATGTTCTTTCTGCGCCAACTCAGAGAGCTCAAACTGCCTTAGGAGCTGCTGATACAGTTCTACAGAGGAATCATTGAGTCTGTAATCTGCATCTTTATAACTGTCTGGTTTGGTTCTGCAACCCAACAAGACAGACACAGACTTCAGAGGATGCAGAACTAACCTGCCTTCCATTGAGGACCCGTATACTGCATGAGTCAAAAAGAGGGCTGTGAAAATATCTACAGACCCCTCACATCCTGGATATAAACTGTTTCAACTCCTACCCTCAAAACGATGCTATAGAGCACTGCACACCAGAACAACTAGACACAAGGACAGTTTTTTCCCCGAACGTCATTACTGCGCTAAACAAATAATTTCCTTAACATTGTCAAAGTATTTACTAAGTCTGCACTACTATTAATCTTCTCATTGTTCCCATCATCCATCTCCTTCCACTTATGACTGTATGACTGTTGCTTGTATCCTTATGATTTATATTGATTGGTTCCTGATTGCTTATTTGTACCCTATGACTATCATTAAGTGTTGTACCTTAGAATTCTTGATGAACGTATCTTCACTTTTATGTACACTGAGAGCATATGCACCAAGACAAATTCCTTGTGTGTCCAATCACACTTTGCCAATAAAGAATTCTATTCTATTCTATTCTATTCTATTCTATTCTATTCTATTCTATTCTATTCTATTCTATTTTATAATTCTGCACGCATTCTTAAATTACTATTGAGAAACTCTGTATCAAAATTCAAAGAACAGCAGCGCCAAAGGGTAACTGGGTTCCACTTTTTTTGCATTTGGGTTCCGGTTGACACATTAGTTCAAGAAATGCAAACTAGAGACTTTCCTATTTTGAAAACCAAAAGGGTCTTTGTATTAAATATCAATAACACCTATTTCATGCAAACTTTTCACTGCATACTGCTTTCATTACAGATGGAATGAGCTCTCTCAAATCCATTTCAGATGGATGTAGATGAGCTATCTTTATTTCTGAGAAGGAAGATTCTGCAACCTCTTAGACCTTGCTGCTTTGGGGCCAAAGCAATGCATAATGAAAAAAAAAGGGAAAAAAAAGAGTAGAGTAGAGTGGAGTGGAGTGGAATATAGAATAGAATAGAATAGAATAGAATAGAATAAGGAGGAAGAGGAAGAGGAACAGAAGAGGAAGAGGAAGAGGAATAGAATAGAATAGAATAGAATAGAATAGAATAGAATAGAATAGAATAGAATAAGGAAGAGGAAGAGGAACAGAAGAGGAAGAGGAATAGAATAGAATAGAATAGAATAAGGAAGAGGAAGAGGAATAGAATAGAATAGAATAGAATAGAATAGAATAAGATATATTTGTCTAAGTGTGACTTGACACAAAAGGAATTTGTCTCCAATGCAGAAGCTCTCAGTGTACATGCAAAGCAACATCATCATCATCATCATCATCATCATCATCATCATCATCATCATCATCACAACCACCACCACCACCAAGTATCAATATAGGAAAACAGTGATGCAAACTCGAGTTGACAGCTGGTGCAACAAAGCACTGCATGGACAGTTTCTTGATAAGATCCAAGGAAAAGTAGATAAGGAAAAGACCTGGTTATGGCTGACCAATGGTACACTGAAGAAAGAAGCGGAAGGCCTGATTCTTGCAGCCCAAGAACAAGCCATCAGAACGAATGTAATTAAAGCCAGAATAGAAAAATCTGCTGATGACCCCAAATGCAGACTCTGCAAAGAAGCAGATGAAACCATTGATCACATACTGAGCTGCTGCAAGACGATAGCTCAGACCAACTACAAAGAACGTCATAACACAGTTGCTCAGATGGTCCACTAGAACTTGTGTCATTTATTTATTTATTTTGTCACAACAATATATATAAGCATCACATAAAAAGATTATATAGTATATAAACATATATATGAGGTAATATAAGGAAGTATAAGCATATATATATATATATAAGAAGAAGAAAAAAAGAAAAACAATAGGACAGGAACGGTAAGCACGTTTGTACTCTTATGCACGCCCCTTATAGTCCTCTTAAGAATGGGGTGAGGTCAATAGTAGAAAGTTTTTGGTTAAAGCTTTTGGGATTATGGGAAGAGACCACAGAGTCAGGTAAAGTATTCCAAGCACTGATGATTCTGTTACAGAAGTCATATTTTCTGCAATCTAGATTAAAACGGTTGACATTAAATTTAAATCTATTGGTTGCTCTTGTATTATTGCAATTGAAGCTGAAGTAGTCTTTAACAGGAAGGACATTACAATAGATGATTCTATAAGTTAAACTTAGGTCTTGTTGAAGGCGACGGAGTTCTAAGTTTTCTAAGCCTAGGATTTCAAGTCTGATGGGATAAGGTATTTTGTTGTTTTCAGAGGAGTGGAGAACTCTTCTTGTAAAATATTTCTGGACAGGTTCAATTGTATTGATGTCAGAAATGTGGTGTGGGTTCCAGACAGGCGAGCTGTATTCAAGAATTGGTCTAGCAAATGTTTTATATGCTCTGGTTAGTAGTGTAGTGTTTTTGGAAAAGAAGCTATGCAAAATTAGGTTTACAACTCTTAGAGCCTTTTTTGCTATGTAGTTGCAGTGGGCTTTAGCACTTAGGTCATTTGATATGAAAACTCCAAGGTCTTTGACAGGGTGGGGGTCATCTGTAAGATAATGTCCATCAGGTCCAATGGATAGAGATGGTTTCAAGTTATGAAGAGCTTTTCCAACATTATCTTCTGTGAAATCTATATTTGTTAAGTCGTCATACTCATTGGTGGTACGATCTGGGAATGTCGGATATGTGTCATCGCTGTTAACAAAAACTGAGCCAAAGAATGTGTTGAAGAGGTTTGCTTTAACTGTTTCATCATTGCATTCATTGCCGTTAGAATCTGCCTGTAGCAAAGAACTGGTGGGACCATAAGCCTGAAAAAGTGATCGAAAATGAGCATGCAAAACTATTATGGGACTTCCGAATACAGACTGACAAAGTTTTGGAACACAATACCCACAATTGTGGAGAAGAAAAAAGTGTGGATCGTCAACATTGCCATACCTGGTGACAGCAAAATTGACGAGAAACAACTTGAAAAACTCACCAGATATCAGGACTTGAGAATCAAACTGCAGAGACTCTGGCATAAACCAGTGTAGGTGGTTCCAGTGGTACTTGGCACACTGGGGGCTGTGGCTAAAGACCTAGGCAAGCACTTAAAAATGATTGGCGCTGACAAGATCACCATTGGTCAGCTGCAGAAGGCCACCATACTGGGATCTGCTCGCATAATCAGCCGTTACATCACACAGTCCTAAACGCTTGGGAAGTGTTCGACTAGTGATTAGTGATACGAAATCCAGCATAGTTATCTCATTTGCTGTGTAGACTGTCATAATAATAATAATAATAATAATAATAATAATAATAATAATAATAATAATAATAATAATAATAATAATAATAATAATAATAATAATAATAATAATACCACCAATAGGAGGGAGTAGTAAAGAAGATGGGAAGGATAATCATAATACTACAGCCATACAACATGGGCAAATACACTTAGACATAAGACAATGCTGTGGGAATTAGGTGTTCAGCAGAATGATGGCACGAGGGGAAAAGTTGTCTCTAGTTGTTTTGGCATGCAGTGCCCTATAGCAGTGTCCCGAGGGGAGGAATTGAAACAGGTGATGTCCAGGATGTGTGGGCTCAGTAGATATTTTCTCAGACCTCTTTCTGACCTGTGCAGTATACAGGTCTTCTATGGAAGTCAGGCTGGTTGAATTTGTTCTTCCTGCAGCCCTAACTGTCCACAGGAGTCTGTACCTGTCCTATTTGGTTGCTGTGCCAAACCAGACATTTATAGAAGTACAAATGACTCCTCTGTAGAAGGAATCAACGAATGGAAACAAAGGATGGAAACTAACCAAACAATGAATGGAAACTAACCAAGGAGAGAAGCAATGTAGAACTAAGAGAAAATTCCTAACAGTGAGAACAATTAACCAGCAGAATGGCTTGCCTTCAGAAGTCGTGGATGACCCATCAGTGGAGGCTTTTAAAGAAGAGACTGGGCAGCTATTTGTCAGAAAAAGTAGCAGGTCAGACTAGAAGACCTCCAAGGTTCCTTCCAGCTCTGTTACTGTTACCTGTTTTGTTGCTCCACCAAATCAGAGAGTTATAAAGGTACAAATGACGGCCTCAATAATTCCTCTGTAAAACAGTATCAACAGCTCCTGGGGCAGTCTGAACTTCCTAAGAAGTTGACACAGGAAGAACATTCTCCATTAAGGAGAATTTGAGCAGGGATCTGTTTCCAACCTTCATTCCAATATGAGATGGTAAAGTGATTGTGGCTAATTGTTTTCACTTTTACTGTCTGACTCTCAGTGAAAGCATACACACAGGGGTGGAATTCAAAAATTTAGCAATCGGTTCTCTGCCCGGTTGCTGGGTGGGCGTAGCCATGGTGGGCATGGCCTACTTGGCCTCCAGCGCCATGGCGGAGGCGGGGGACGTTTTCACTCTCCCCAAGCTCTGGAGGCTTTATCTGAGCCTCTGGGAAAGTAAAAATGGCTTCCCCAGGCTCCAGAGTCCCTCCAGAGGCCGGAAACAGGCCCATTTTCTGGACTTCCGGCAGGCCCGTTTTCACCCTCCCTAGGCTCCAGAGCCTTTCTTCAAGCCTCCGGGAAGGCAAAAACGGCCTCTTCCAGAATCCAGAGGCTCTCTGGAGGCTCTCTGGAGGCTGGAAATAGGCCCTTCTGGACTTCTGGGAGCCCATTTTTCACCCTCCCCAGGCTCCAGAGCTTTTTCTCAAGCTTCCGGGTGGGCAAAAATGGGCTCTCACAGACTCTGGAGGCTCTCCGGAGGCCAGAAATGGGCCCATTTTCTGGTCATCTGGAACTTCCGGGAGCCCCATTTTTCTTCCTACCAGAGCCTCTGCACGGGTGCTGTATTTACCTGGCATCTAAAATAGGCCATATGGAGACTCGTGGGAGGGGCTGGGTGGGGTGGGCAGGGCCAACCAGTCCTTGCAACTACTGGTTCAGAGAACCAGATGTAAAATTAGCATCCGGTTCACCTGAACTGGTCTGAACCTGCTGAATCCCACCTTCTAACACGTCTGTTAGAAAATTAATCACAAATGTTGTTGCTTCTCTTGAGCTGCCCACACCCTTCCTAGACTTCTCTCACATTCCAGTTAAAAATCAAGGAAGAACATTATAACTTACAGTATACGAAGCCAGAGTGCTGAAGTGCATTGGAGAATTAGGGAAAGGAAGTTTTTAAAAATTCAGCAATACTAGCACTCTAGTTAGATTAGAGAGCCATTTCCTGCCAGAATAGATTGCATAAAGCAATTCCTTTTGAAAGAGGTAATCTAAGTTTTTAAAAGGTGCTTGAATTCAAGATGGAGATTTTCTGGTTCTTTCAGGAAGCCTGAACTGGGCGTGGGGGAATGGCATTTCAAACTCAATGTTTGGCAGTCTCCAGTTCGAAATCCTTCCAGAATGATCAGAACACTCATTTCAAATTTGAAATGAACGTTTCGGGCTTGAACTATTTCAGATTTGAAACATTTATGTACTTCAATCTGCCACATAATAAGGAGGGAGAGAAAGAAAGGGGAGAATGAGAAAATGCAAGTTCTTCTTTTGAAAAAAAAAAAAAAAACTTTTGCAAAACAAGCCACATTTTAGCTTCCCTGATTTGGTAGAAAAGACTAGCAAAGCTTTTATGAGAAACTTTCACTTCCAAAAGGATAATAGGCAGGAAACACAGTACATCTTCAGATTCTTCACACATACACACACACACAGATACACACATACTTATACACAAAGATTTCATTTTTCTGCTAATGAGAAGACAGAGGTCATGAGCTAAAATGTTCTTTAAATTTGAAGCATGGAAGAAACCATAGTGAACGGGAGGGAGGGGGGGAAGAGGAAGCCTTTAAAAACTACAGTGAGAACACAAAGGAGTTAAAAGAATCTTCTATAACTTGGCCCCCTTCATTAGAATTGTTTAAAATGCACCCAGGGTGTTATTTAAATGCCTTAGTTACAGTTGTGCATATGCACACATGTGGGAAAAAAGAGGCATATATGCCAGATTTTAAATTTGACCGCTCTCGAAATTTAGAGAGGAGGTGAACCCCTACTGATGCTCAACCTTCACTACCTTCTCCAGTGGAATTTCTACCTGCTTTCCTCCCAAACATGGGGGCTGGGCTGGTGTGTTTAGAAAATGGGGAATCCAGATGTTGTCTCTCCTCCCTGATTCTACGGATGAAAGATTCAGTCTTATTCCGGGAACTCGGGTTTCTACAGGTAGTCCTCGACTTACGACACAATTGAGCCCAACATTTCTGTTGCTAAATGAGACATTTGTGAAGGAAATTTTGCCCCCTAAACCCGACCTTTCTCATCATAGTTGTTCAGTGAATCATTGCAGCACAGGGGTGGGATTCAGCCGGTTCGGGTGAACCAGTAATTCCGATGATCAGTTGACTCCGCCCACCAGCCCCTGCCCTATCCTGTCCTATATTTCTGGCTCAGCTGATTTGCGCAGCAGAGCTGATTTCCGTGCGTCCGCTGTTCTACTTACTGGGACTGCCTTAGAAGCAGCTGAGTTTCAAATTGCTGTATTTTGAATGCCGTGAGCAAGCGTGTTAGGCGTGCGAAACGCATACTCACCAAACCGGTTGTTAAACTGGTTGCAGCCCACCACTGTTGTGGTTGTAGGTTAGTGACATGGTTGTCCTGGGTTTTCCTTATGGTTCTGACTCCGCTCAGTTTATTTGAGGTCAGCACTGGTGCATTAGGCGGGACACGAGGCAGGATTTATTAGGGAATCAAGAATAGGGATCTTTTTTGTATGTGAAAGGCTAGCCAAAAGAATGATTATCCATTTGATCTGTAGCCATGAAGTGCTGATCCCTGGGGTTAGTCAGCATTTTTCAGATGGATAAAAGGAACTTATCTTTAGAGCAATCTGGCCAAATTGTCCAGCATTGTTTTGTCTACAAAAATTTTTAAATATTGTATATCACTCAAAGACTTTGCACGGTTGGGTGGTCTTAAAAACTTGGCAAAATAAAATTATTAGTGCAATTCAATAGAAACTACCAACTATTTCGTCCCTCTTTTCTGTTTATATCTCATTTTAAACATGCAACTTCTGTTTTTAAGATTTTTATTTGAAGATGTAAACTGTTGCTATTCATGAAGGGTCAGTGATCTAACACAATGTTTCTCAACCTGGGAAACTTTAAGATGTATGGATTTCAACTCCCAGAATTCTAGGAGTTGATGTCCATATGTCTTAAATTTGCCAGGTTGAGAAACACTGGTCTAACATATTCAGTCAATCTATCAATCAATCAACCAACCAACCAACCAATCAATCAATCAGACAATATGGCTGGTCAGTGTATAACATTAAAATATTCATTTTTGCCTGCAACATTATTTATTTACTTAATTTCTAATAACTTATCTTCATTATTGAAATATAACAGTACAAAAATTAAAAGAACGTACTTAAAGCATTCATTTGTTTTTAACAAAGTCCCAGAGTAGTTGTAGAAAGCAAAAATAAAAACATCAAAATGATTCTAAATATAATTCTTATCTTTCTTCTAAACAGATGGATCTCATAAATATTTAAAATCAATCAATCAAGGGAACCAAGGGCAAGCTGGAGGATAAACTTTTACCCAAAGCATACCCACTATCTCCTGCATTCTGCTGCAGTTATTCAAAATAAGTCTCTTCTTGCCTCCCCCCTCAAATGGAACCTTCCTTTCTTCCATTTGCAGGAACGACAATTAGCATCTAAAACTCCAACCTGCAACTATGCATATGGTAGCCTCAGCAGTGGGTGATAGCCTTGCATTAACTGGAATTTGGCTCACATTAAATGCAACCTGGTATCAATGTATAGTTTCACATAAATTGAACATTACAATATCCAAATTCGCACTATTGTGACTTAGCTGTATTTGTATTTTAAGAAAAAAATCCCACTTGTATCGAAGGAGGTATACCACAAACTGTGGAATTACAAGCCTGCAAGACTGAAATTTGAGCTTTAGATGTTGGGTGTCTCACTTTGTATACAACTCCATATGGCATCAGCCAAGTTTCAAGGTGACCCTCAGCCAAATCAGAAATGTTTCTGAGTTTGCATCCTTAGGTCTCATGGAAACATCACAACTCCATTCGTTATATCTAAATATTTGTCTATTCGTATACAAAGCTGAAGCCATCCATGATTTGGCATTAATGAGACAAAATCAATATCCAAAGACTGGGATACAGGAACTCCTTGACTGACGACCAGTGGTGGGATTCAGCCAGTTCGATCTGATTCGGGCGAACTGGTAGTGGTGACTGCAGGAGACTCTGCCCACCCGCCCAGATGTAATGCACGAGCAATGCGTACACGTGGAATGCCGTGCACATCTGCAGAAGAGGCACGTGCTCACACTTGCCAACTGATAGGGAAGGTAAGTGAATCCTACCTCTGCTTACGACCACAATTGAGACCAGAATTTCTGTTGTAAAGCAAGGCTGTTGTTCAGTGATTCGTGCCTAATTTTCCGAACTTTGGTTGTTGAGTGAACCAATGCAGTTACAGTAAGTGAATCACATGCCTCTGACTTTTCCCATTGATTTTTCTTATTGGAAGATGGCTGGGAAGATCACAAATGATAAGTACATCACCCCAGGACATTGTAAATTGTAAGTAAATAGAAATCGAATAACAGAGTGGGAAGGGACCTTGGAGGTCTTCTAGCCCAACCTTCTGCTTATGCAGGAAACCCTACACCACTTCAGACAAATGGTTATCCAACATCGTCTTAAAAACTTCCAGTATTGGAGCATTCACAACTTCTGGAGGCAAGTTGTTCCACTGATTCACAACTTCTGGAGGCAAGTTGTTCCACTGATTAAGTACATGTCAGTGGCTAAGTGCCTGGATTTTGACCATGGGGATGCTCCAATGAACATACTGTAGATATGAGGACTGGTTATAAGTCACTTTTTTCAATGCTATTGTAATTTCGAATGCTTTTTAAATAAATGGCCGTAAATTGAGGGCTATAAATAGTCATTTCTTCTTAAAATAAGCTTTAAACATGCTGCTGTTGCTTTTTTTCCACTAGCCCAAATTAAAGCAGACTTTAGGTTGAAACCATTTGTATTTCTATTTCTGTTAAGAAAGAGGCTGCTTGATGCCATTTACAATAAGTGGACATTAATTAATGTTAAATTACAATGGAATTCCTGTTGAATTGGATATGACATCTGCATTAATAGTCAGTGAGTTTATTCTGATTAATGTTATCACAGCCGTTAAGTGCTGGGATTTATAATCATTTGCCAGGACTGCTAACTGAAAGCTCTTTAGTCAGATTTTTCATGAAGGGAAACAAGCATAAAATGTAATGAAAGTCTACCATTAATTTAAATAAATATTTTGTAGCATATGCATATTGAGCACCCTAATGCAAGACCTTGGGCTGGAGAGAGTCTAGGATGATGCTTCAGGAAAAGAAAAGAAAAAAGTGGAAATCCCCTCTATTTTTAGATTTACTTATTTGCTAAAGAAACAGGAATATAATCTTTGGAAATTGCATAGCAAACTTAAGAATGAAGAGGTGTAAATTTGAGCTTAAAGTCTTTTTTTTTTAAAAAAAATTGAATTTATATCCCGCCCTTCTCCGAAGACTCAGGGCGGCTTACACTGTGTTAAGCAATAGTCTTCATCCATTTGTATATTATATACAAAGTCAACTTTATTGCCCCCAACAATCTGGGTCCTCATTTTACCTACCTTATAAAGGATGGAAGGCTGAGTCAACCTTGGGCCTGGTGGGACTTGAACTTGCAGTAATTGCAAGCAGCTGTGTTAATAACAGACAGACTTAGTCTGCTGAGCCACCAGTGGCCCACTGGTGGCTCAGAGCTTAAAGTCAAATTTAAAGTGTTGGGACTTGTGTTTATGGTCGTTCTATAACAGGAGTGTCAAACTTAAGGCCCGTGGGCTTGATGCGGCCCATGGAGTGCTTAGATCTGGCCTGCAGGGCCGCCCTGGAAACAGCAAAGGACTGGCCAGCGGTGCCTCTGCCAGCGAAAACGGAGGTCAGGAGATGTTGGCCAGGAAGGTTGCAACTGATGATCATGTGACCACAATAAACTGCAACTGTCATAAATACATGCAAGTACCGCAATTTTGGCCACTTGGCCATGGGGGGACTGTGATGGAGGTAAGTGCGAGGATAGGTCATAAGTCAGTTTTTCAGTGCCAGCATAATTTTGAATGGTAGCTAAATGAATGGTCGAAAGTTGAGAACTACCTGCACAACCCTTTGTCAATCCTTACATCTATCTGAGTAGAGTTTTCTTTTTGGTCATCACTCCAAGACTGCCATTAAGGAATTTTGACTGGTAGGATCCAGGAAGAGAGCTTTCTCTGACATTGCCTTGCCCTTTGCAAGAGATGGACTAGTGGTGATATGATAACAGTGTTCCAATATCCCAGGGGCTGCCACAAAGATGGGGGGGGGGTGTCAGTCTACAGTAGTGGCCAAAATTGTGGAAACCTTTTGGGAAAAGTGTATTTTTGAGGTTTGATGGCTAATAACACCACTTTTTTTTTGGAGTTTCAAGATAATCATATTCCACTGCTGGAATGGCCTGGGAATAGCCCAGACCTTAACCCAAATGAAAATCTATGGAGCCGACTAAAGAAACTTGTTAGTCAGAAACGACCCAACAATAAAACCCAGTTAATAGAAGCAATCATTCAATCTTGGTTTCACATTATAACAGTTGCAGAACTAAAAGACTTGGTTCACTCCATGAGAAGACGTTGTAAGGCTAAAGGTTACCCAACTATTAATTGACATGGTGATAATTTTTGTATATCTCGTTTTTTCTACGTGTTTCACTTTTCTTCTTTATACTGTAACTGTTATTCTAATAGCAAATCCTTCATAAAAGTTATTGCATTACATTCTTGATTAAATGATCTTTCCATTGATATATAATTTTATGGTACTACTCCAGAAAAAGTGGTGTTATTAGCTAGTTTTAGAAAATATACTTTTCCCAAAAGGTTTCTACAATTTTCGCGACCACTGTTTTTTCCAAATCACCTGAAAGCAGGACAAGAATCAATGGGTGGAAACTAATCAAGGAGAGAAGCAACCTAGAACTAAGGAGAAATTTCCTGACAGTGAGAACAATTAATCAATGGAACTATTTGCCTCCAGAAGTTGTGAATGCTCCAACACTGGAGGTTTTTAAGAAGAGACTGGACAACCATTTTCTTGAAATGGTATAGAGTTTCCTGCCTCATCAGAGGGTTGGACTAGAAGACCTCCAAGTCCCTTCCACCTCTGTTATTCTGTTAGGTGGGCCCTCACTCTTCTGGCCTTCAGAAAAAGTTTTAAGGCCTGGCTCTGCCACTTGGCATGGGGGTCAGCGAGTGATGTGCAACCCCGGAGATGATGGGTGTTGTGAGGATGTTCTCTTCATCTTTTTAACCTTTTCACTTAATTCTGTAAGATAAAGATAAAGGCTTTTTTGGCTTGAAATTCAACATTAAGAAAACTAAGATCATGGCGTCCGGCCCTCTCAATTCCTGGCAGATAGTTGGGGAAGAAATGGAGGTAGTGACAGATTTTATTTTCCTGGGCTCCAAGATCACCACAGATGGGGACTGCAGCCAAGAAATTAAAAGACGCTTGCTCCTGGGGAGGAAAGCTATGGCAAATCTAGACAGCTTACTAAAAAGCAGAGACATCACCCTGCCACCAAAAGTGTGTATAGTCAAGGCTATGGTTTTCCCAGTTGCAATGTATGGCTGTGAAGGATGAACCATAAGAAAGGCTGAGCGCCAAAGAATTGAGGCCTTTGAACTGTGATGCTGGAGAAGACTCTTGCGAGTCCCTTGGACTGCAAGGCGATCAAACTGGTCAGTCCTAGAGGAGATCAACCCTGACTGCTCTTTAGAAGGCCAGATCCTGAAGATGAAACTGAAATACTTTGGCCACCTAATGAGAAGGAAGGACTCCCTGGAGAAGAGTCTAATGCTGAGAAAGATTGAGGGCAAAAGAAAAAGGGGATGATAGAGAATGAGGTGGCTGGATGGAGTCACTGAAGCAGTAGGTGTGAGCTTAAATAGACTCCAGAGCAGCGGTTCTCAACCTGTGGGTTGGGACCTCGTTGGGGGTCGAATGACGATTTGCCAGGGGTCGCCGAAGACCATCAGAAATATGGGAAGTATACATGCGAGTCGAAGAATCACGCTCCAATGGTTGACTCCACAAGCCAGCTGCAGGCTCTTCAAATCGCTAGCCAAATTCAGCTTCAGGCGCAATGAATTAAAAAAGGGAGAAATTTTTGCTCTGATGTCTCCCTCTCAAGCCAGCTGCAATCACTCCCAATCGCTAGCCTAATCTGGCTTCAGGAGTGATAAACTTAATAGGGGAGGAGTCTCCGCTTTAATGCCTCCGTCCTCAAGGCAATTGCAAGCAGTTCAGATCGCTAGCCAATACGGCTTCAGGCGCGATAAATTCAAAACGAAAATAATTTTATGGTTGGGGTGGCCACATCGTGGGGAATTGTATTAAAGGGGTCGCAGCACTATAAAGGTTGAGAACCACTGTTCCAGAGGATGGTAGAGGACAGGAAGGCCTGGATGAATGTTGTCCATGGGATCACGATGGGTCGGACACGACTTCGCAACTAACAACAACAAAAAAGGTAAAGGTTCCCCTCGCACATATGTGCTAGTTGTTCCTTACTCTAGGGGGTGGTGCTCATCTCCATTTCAAAGAGCCAAAGCTGTCCGAAGACAGCTCCATGGTCATGTGGCCGGCATGACTAAATGCCGAAGGAGCACAGAACGCTGTTACCTTCCCACCAAAGGTGGTCCCTATTTTTCTACTTGCATTTTTTAGGTTGGCAGAAGCTGGGACAAGTAACGGGAGCTTATTCCATTACGCGATACTAGGGATTCAAACTGCTGAACTGCTGACTTTTCAATCGACAAGCTCAGCGTCTTAACCACTGAGCCACAGCATCCCAGTTAATTCTGTAAACCTACCTTTAAAATGTTGTTTTAACTTTATTATTATTTATGCTTTATATCCTGATCCACTTTTATTATTAAGCTCTCCAGGAATGTGCTGGATAAGGAAATAAATAATTGCCCAGGAATGTGATGTGAATAAATACATATATAAAATACTTCTGTTTATATTGTCAGTATGTGATGCTAACTGCCCCATAGCTGAATTGAAAACCATGACACTAAGGTTCAACTCAGTTTTTCCTAAAGATTTATGGGATTCCCAGTTTCCAAACAACTGAGCCCAGCAACCCAACATGTTTAATATTTCATTAGGAAATCTAGGGAAACAGTATTCTACAAATGAAAATTTTAGAAAAATCGTATTAATGCCCTGCGGCTGGATTGTTCCAGATAAGCCAAATCCTGTTAAGAAAAATGTTTTGAGTTATCCTCTTCCTTGAACATCTTCCACAAACACAATTCACAATTCTCTATGCCAGTGTTTTTGAACTTTGGCAACTTCAAAAAGGGTGGACTTCAGCTCCCAGAATTCTCCAGCCAACTGAAGTTCACACATCTTAATGTTGCCAAGGTTGAAAAACTCTGCTCTGTGCAAAGCGTCTGCTTGCCAACATACTGGCTTGGTAGACTTTCACAACTGGAAACCACCCATCTGGTAGGATTTGAATTGTAAATGAAATGCTCTGCTTATATTTTGTTTGCCACCCAGAGTTTGTTGGATAGATGCACAGCCATAATAACGGAACGAATGAACAAGCAGCCCCAATAATACATCAGGTTTCTGGAAAAGTATCATGGCTCTAGAAAAGAGATGGGTGGAAGGAAACCACCGTGGATCTCTCCTCCCAGTAGATAGAACGGTACATAGAATTGTAGCTAGGATGAATCAGAATAGAGCTGGAAGGGACATTGGTGGTCTTCTAGTCCAACCCCCTGCTCAAGCAGGAGACCCTATACCAGCAATGACTCATTTAACAACGATGGCAAGAATGATAAAATGTGGGCAAAACTCATTTAACAAATGTCTCACTTAGCGACAGAAATTTTGGGCTGAATTGTGATCATAAATCAAGAGTCAGCGTTCCAGAAAACCCTTCTTGCAGCAAAGACTCCGAAGCAAACATCTTTCTAAGTTCTTTTACTAGCATAGGTACACTGGCACAGTTGGATGAAATCCGAATCTGGGGATCCGGGTTCCTCCCTCGGTAATACAAACTCCAAAATCCCCACCCTCATGACCCTTCTGCCGATCACATGCTCCAATCTTCAACCCTCCCATCTCGAGACATCACTCTGGCCACTCCTTCTCCAGATGTGAGTCCAGCCTGACCTTGACCGGCAGGAAGAATGTTGTTATGTCTAATAGCCCCTTGTACCACACACCTCCTCCCCTACTTTCCCATACAGGAGAAAGTGGCAGCGTGTGGAAGCCTAAAATGGCTTCCGAAGCTGACATCAAAGACTACCTGTACTCACGTGGAGCTACATAACTGATTTTGACTGACTGTGGTTAAATCCAAGTTGACCATTTTTGAATGCCTGATGATTTCTATAACTCAGTGATTTTTTGGGGGTAATTCCTTCCATAATTGAGTTATTGTTTCAAAATGAAGGTAGGTATGAAATAAATTAGTCACCAAGGAAATGTCAAACTATTTATAGGCTAACTGAGATCACACACAGAGGTAAGAAGTTAGTTTTTGTGCTTTGTAATTGGGGATTACTTGGGTAAGGTAAGAGTGAGTATTTTGATGAACTGGGGAGTAAAAACCACAGAAAAACGAATAACAGAGTTGGAAGGGACCTTGGAGGTCTTGTAGCTCAGCTGGGCCACGCGGAGAGCACTGCATGGGATTCAGCCAAGCGGAAGGCAGCCAAGCTGGCTGTACCACGTGGAAGGCAGCTAGGCTGGGATTTGGGCCTTGCTGCTTGCAGAGTCACCGAGGCAGATCAGGGCAGCTCATCTGGGCCATGCGGAGAGCGCCACGTGGGATGCAGCTGAAGGCAGGCAAGGTGGCTGGCCGTCAGAGACCATGTGGTCAAGGCAAGTGAGGGAGTTAGACAGAAAGCAGCTATGCCGGGCGAGTGAGTAAGATGAGGAGTGACTTGGCAGGGTAAGGCGGGATGGCCAGGGCCAGCGCATAATTTTAACAACCGGTTGCCCAAACCGGCCCAAGCCAGCTGAATCCCACCACATACCCCTGCTCAATTTCATATACCATTTCATGTACTATTTCAGAGAAATGGCTAGCACCCACAATTTCTGAAGGCAAGCTGTTCCGCTGATTAATTGTTCTCACTGTCAGGAAATTTTTCCTTATTTCTAGGTTGGTTTTCTCTTTGATTAGTTTCCATCCATTGCTTCATGTTCTGTTCTTCAGGTGCTTTAGAGAATAGATTGACTCCACTCTTCTTTGTGACAGCCTCTCCAATATTCTTCTTCTTCTTCTTGTGCCATATCCGTCATCGGACATTGGCGATTATGTTGGCAATCCTATTTTTATCAACAGCCGGACAAAAAAGTGCTGCTGAGTTTTGTCCAAACCAGTCCCTTAGATTTTGAAGTCATGATGTTCTTCTTCCTGGACCTCGTTTGCCTTCAATCTTTCCCTGGAGGAAGTATGCCGTATTTTTCTGGGTGTTGCACCACATGTCTGAAATATTCTAACTTTCGTTTTTTAATGGTTTTGATGATTTCCAATATTGGAATATTGGATTTCAACTATTCTCAAATATTGGAAGACTGCTATTATGTCACTCTTAGTTCTTCTCTTTGTTAGATTAGACATACCTGGTTTTTGCAACCATTCATCATACATTTCATAGTGAGCAGTAGAAATGAACTGCAGGCATGCAGCATTTTTTAGCATTCAGAATTAAGTTAAGGAGCTTTATTCTCATTTCAGGCTGGCTTCATTAATTTACCAGATTTACCAGATGTTGTCACAATAAAACTAATTCAGAGTGAAGGATTCACACATAGCTGTAATAGAAGAATGGAATGGAATAATAAAGGCTACACAGAAATACCTGAGGTTGGGATTTATTATGGACCATATAATAATCTTTAAAGTCTCCCCAATAAATTTCACTCTCATGGATAGTATTTCAAAACCATCATAATCTTAATCAGAAACTCTTGGGCTATAAAAAAAGGACTCTAGTATTCTTTTCTAAACCAACATTCCCCCACTCCCCGCCAGGAAGGCATAAAGGTTTTCATTTACTTCAGAAATAAAACTATGTTGGTCACATATTATCCTTGATAAAGGTAAAGGTAAAGGTAAAAGTTCCCCTCGCACATATGTGCTAGTTGTTCCCGACTCTAGGGGATGGTGCTCATCTCCATTTCAAAGCTGAAGAGCCAGCACTGTCCAAAGACGTCTCCGTGGTCATGTGGCCAGCATGACTAAACGGTGAAGGCACACAGAACACTGATACCTTCCCATCAAAGGTGGTCCCTATTTTTCTACTTGCATTTTTTACGTGCTTTTGAATTGCTAGGTTGGCAGAAGCTGGGACAAGTAACGGGAACTCACCCCATTATGCGGCACTAGGGATTCGAACCACTGAACTTTTGATTGACAAGCTCAGCATCTTAGCCACTAAGCCACCGCATCCCATTTATTATCCCTGATACTTTTATTCAAATCATTGCAAAGGAAGGCAACTCAATTCTATCATAAAATGAGTTTTTCTACTTCCAATGATTCCTGTTTCCAGGGAGGATATAAATGGGAAACTGTTACAGACAAACCAACAATGGGCATTCGGATAGTCCTCGACTCACAACAGTTCGTTTAGTGATCGTTACAACAACGCTGAAAAAAGTGACATGATAATTTTCCACACTTATGACTATTGCAGCATCCCCATGTTCATGTGATTTACATTCATATGCTTGACAACTGGTTCATACTTATGACCGTTGCAGTGTCCCGGGGTCATGTAATCCCCTTTTGTGACCTTCTGACAAGCAAAAGTCAATGGGGAAGCCAGATTCATTGAACAAACAGTGTTATTAATTTAACAACTGCAGTGATTCACTTAACAAATGTGGAAAGAAAAGTCATACAATGGGGCTAAACTCACTTAACAAATGTCTCACTTAGAAACATACATTTTGGGCGTAATTGTGGTCGTAAGTCGAGGACTATCTGTATTCCTCAAAGCAAATTTAACAAATTTCTCATTTAGCAACATTCGTTGGGACTTTAGAAAAAATTCAGAGAAGAGCAACTAAGATGATTGAAGGCTTGGGGACTAAGCCATATGCAGAACACTTGCAGGATTTGGGTTTGGGTAGTCTAAAGAAAAGAAGAATTAGGGGTGACATGATAGCAGTATTCCAATATATGAGGGGCTGCCACAAAGAAGAGCAGGTCAAATTATTCTCCAAAGCACTGGCAGGCAGGACAAGGAACAATGGTTGGAAACTAACCAAAGAGAGAAGCAACCTGGAATTAAGGAAAAACTTCCTAACAGTGAGGATAATTAACAGCTTGCCTTCAGAAATCATGGGAGTTCCATCATTGGAAGTTTTTAAGAAGAGACTGGACAGCCATGTCTCAAATTGTATAGGGTCTCCTACTTGAGCAGGGGGCTGGATTAGAAGACTTCCAAGGTCCCTTACAGCTCATTCTGTTCCATTCTAAACATAAATTTTTGGCTCAATTGTGGTTTTAACTCCAGGACTACCTGTATTATGATAGCTTAGTGACTAAATTATGATGGAAAACAAATCCCCAAAAGACCACCATCGCTAAGAATTTTAATATCAGGAATCAAGAGAAGAAAGAGGAGGAGGAGGAGGAGGAAAAGGAAGAGGAGGAGGAGGAGGAGGAGGAGGAGGAGGAGGAAGAAGAAGAAGGAGAAGAAGGAGGAGGAGGAGGAGGAGGAAAAGGAAGAGGAGGAGGAGGAGGAGGAGGAGGAGGAGGAGGAAGAAGAAGAAGGAGAAGGAGAAGGAGAAGGAGAAGAGGAGGAGGAGGAAGAAACAACCAGGAACATAAAATAAAATAAAAACTACAGAATTGGAAGAGATCTTTGAGGTCAACTGGTCTAATCCCTGGTGGATGGAGGGAGTCGGTTATAGCAGGGAGAAGGACACTATTGGAATACCTGAAAAACTAGATTTAAGGGATAGATTGTCATGGAGAAAATCTATCTATGTGGTCTTTAGGAGTTGAAAACAACTTGATGGCACATAATCAATCTATTCTAATCCCTAGCTCATTGCAAAATCCACTGGAGCATCTCTGACAGATTACCACCATTTAGCCTTTGTTCTGAAAACCTCCAGTGCAATAGGATTTACCAATTCTGTTGTAGTCATTTCTTCTGCCTGACAGCTCATATAGTCAGAAAATGCTCCCTAAAATATACCCTGTACACCAAGGGTGTCAAGCTCAATTTAATTGAGGGCCGCATCAGGGTTGTATTTGACCTTGGGGGACTGGGTGGGCATGGCCAGGGTAGGTGTGGCCAGCTCAATATCACTTGTGTTTGGGACGCCTGTGGAGGGCCAAGCTCTCTGCCATCAAAAACGGAACATCTTCCCTGGCAGTTTACCAGGGAAACATGGAGCTTACCTGACCATGTTACCTGTCTGGTCTACCTGGTAAGGCTCAACATCTTGAATGGCATTTTATTTCTCACTCTGGCCAACTAAGGCTTCAAAGCAATTTATACCTAGGAGGAGAGCTCTGCATCTTTGGGAGAAATCCACCAGCCCATTTCTCAGTGCCCTTCTTAATTAAATTTGGCATAGAACTGACCTCTTGAAACTTACAGAGTTGTACAGGAGTCATCTTGTCCATATCTCAGCCCATGCAAAGAATCTACAGCAAACTTGGAAATAGACATCTAGGTGTTTTTTTTCTTGCAATTTGAGTCTTATCTTCTGGAGCACTTAAAAACTACTTTTCAAGCTACCATGTGACAAGTTCTTAAATATTTGGGGAAAAAATAACTACTATAAAGTAATCCTCCAGGAGAAACACTAAGTCTTTCTTAGGAATTTGCACAAGCGAAGGGTACGTGTGTTGTCTTCACTTAATAACCACAATTGAGACTGGCAACTCCACAGTAAAGCATCATGGTTGCTAGTGTAGGAAGTTAGTACCTACCCCCTCCTAGAAAAAGGAAATATTCGAGGAATATTAAAAAGGCAGAATATTATACCTCCCTGGATGAGAAATGGAGATTTATTTATTTTTTAGGCAGAAAGCAGACTCACTCTTAATAGCCCCCACCCTCCTCATTAGCCCACAGCAGATGTCAGCACTTAAGAGATAAAGAGATAGCTAGGTCTATTCATAAGCAAATGCCCTCACCCAAGATCCAACAAGGTAGGATTAGCCCTCTACCCATCTAGCAACAGAACTCACGACATGGCACTTGGGGAGATTACATCACCCAGCAAGGCTCAACCAAGCCTGGGACTCAGGAGGTGCCCCTGCATGATCCCATGGGAGTCTGACAACCCATCAGAATACAAGCTCAAATTCAAAAGCCCAGAGAGGGTATAAAACTCAGGCACTCTCAGCATCTCTTCCCTTTTTCTCCTTCACTCAACATCAACAAGGCATGTGATCCTGTCCACCATTAAAAACCATCTTTCCAAGTGGTCTCTATGTTTCCAGTGTCTTTTTCCCCACTTGGAAGTGAACCCAGATGGACATTTCTTCCCAAGCCTCTGGTTGTCAGGCCTGGAAACCATATTGAACTTTCGGTTTCCAGACGCTGCCACATTTTTATCTTAAGGGGAGAAGGGGGGGGTTGAGGGGCAGGGTAACATTCTTCCGGTGGTCAAGGTCGGATAGCGTTCACGTCTGCACGAGGAGTGGCAAGAAGTTACTCGAATGAACTGGAAGGACGTGGGACCGTGTGATCATCAGAGGGGTCAGGGGGGTGGGACTACTGGGGTTTGTATAACTGGGGAAACGAATCCGGAACTTCAGTTTTGGGAATTGCACTCATCGTGTGCCAGTCTCCTCATGCTAGTAAAGGACTTTGAGAAAAGGAACGGATGCCTCCGAGTCTTTTTTTACGCAGAAGAGGTATTTCTGGAACCTTGACATTATTCCCAAAACTCACACAAACTTTCTTTTGCTAACAGTACCCTCTCCTCCTCTCAGAGGGGGCCTGTTAGAGGGGTGCTGGGCCCCAGTCTCCGCAACCTCCACTGCGGTGCAAAGACCCAGTGAAGATGGAAGAGCAACAACTTGAGAGCGTAGAAGGAGCCGCGAAGCAGGATCTTAACGACTTAATTGAAGTCACCTATTACCCATCTAACAACAGGACCCGAAGCCCCGAAAAGGAAGAGCTTGCTTGTCCGCTTGGAGCACGCCCCAGGGACTCTGATTCATGGGTAAGCTGCCAGTCCGGAGGAAACTTTTCCCCGGGACGAAGTGGAGAGCCCCCTCCCTCTTCTCAACCTCATTGGAGAGCAATAAAACCTGGAGAATCAGGAGAGTCCCTGGATTGGGACCGGAGAGACCCTCTGAAATCCCAGTCTCTATTAGACCTCCCTGAAACTTTTGAGCGGCTGGAGGTGAGACCTCGAGAACCTTTAGCTCAGCCTAGATTCACTTTCCCTCTCACCAGAGAGAGAGAGACTACTGAAACTCGAAACCGTTCTGAAGAACGCAAGAAGCCCCCTCCCTCTTTCAAATGGCAAGGACCTCAAATAACACCAGAAGCGTGGGGGGGATCGCAACTCCCCCACCCAAATGACCTTTCCCGCCAGCAGAGGCTTACGCTGCCTCCAGCAGCGTCTATCCCGCCTGGATGGGCGTTCTATCCGGGACAAGGGTGGATTCAGTATCAATGGCAACCAGCTAGTTCAGCCCCTCCTTTTCCAGTGGGCCTCACACCAATGGTTGATTCATCTGCTGCAGCGATTCAAGGACTTTCTTCTCAACAACAAAGAAGAATTCCACCCCCCTTTGCAGCCCAACAACCAGCGGCAACAGCAGCAGCCCCACCCCCGCAAATCCTCTGCAGCCACAAGCAGGCCAACTACACCCCCACCCAACCCCTCCCCCTTTCAAACCAACCTTTGATGGGAATCCACAACACCTGGCTTACTTTCTCAGCAGAATTGAGGCTTACGCTGAACAATATAGACATCTCTACCCATCAGAAAGAAGCCTAATCAACACCATCTCAGATGGAATGAATGTGGGGCTAGCTTCAGAGTGGATAGCACAGCTATACAATGCACAAGCACCAGAACTGAATAATATTCACGAATTTATAACACTGCTTCGCAACCGGTTTCAAGATGATGACCTAATTGCAGAATGTGAGACCACCTTAAAAACAATGAAACAAGGCAACAAGCCACTCAAACAATTTGTATGGGATTTCAGAAGAGTGGCCGGCAACCTTAGACATTGGCCAGAAGCAATTCTTCTTCATTACTTTAAAGAAGCGATTGATCAAAACATCAGAAAAGCCTGCTCCACCAGAGGAATCCCAGAACAACTGAATACCTGGTACAACGTGTCCATTGCTCTGGACAGAGAATTCAACCCCCTCCAAAGCCGATCACCAACTATACCTCCTCAAAGACCACCTACAAGATCCTCCTCCAGACCAACCACACCTCCACCTTTACCCCTCAACAATGATCAAATGCTACCGCTAGGGAAACTAGGTCATCGGCGTCAGTTTGCCTAGCCCCAACACCCTCCAACAATATCGACCACCAACTGCTACCGACCACGCAACCCCCCTCGAAAACATCCTAATACCACTCGCTTTGCAAGGCAAGCCATAGACCTCGCTACTGACCTTCCATCACCTGACTCGCCTCCCAACGACTCAACCCAAGCAGAAAACGACCCAATGGTAAGTGCACCTATTCCTCCTTTTGCCATTAAAGTGAACTTAATAATTCCAGGAGGAGGAGCCAAAAAACTTTTAGACGCTATTGTGGACACAGGATGCACCAGATGCCTAATTTCAACCTCCACAATCGCCCAACTCCATATAACAACTTTTCCCTTAAAACACCCAATTAAATTCCACCAAGTAGATGGAACCTTAATTGGTGGTGTTCCAGCAACCCGAGTCACGCAACTACTTCGCTTAGAAATTGGAGCCCATCATGAACTTATAAGATTCATAGTAATTCCTAAAATGTCAGAATCCATCATCCTAGGTTTAGCTTGGTTGGACAAATGGGAACCCACAATTAAATGGGAGGATGGATTCAGAAAAATTATATGGACCTTCGGACCCTTAGACCAAATCCCCTCCCCCCCCAAAACAGCAAAAGAAAACCTTACCCAAAATGACCACCAGATGGAACCTTCAACCACCATATCCAAGCCATCTCCTAAAGAACCCAACATCCCTAGAGCATACATAGATTTATCAGATGTTTTTAGCGAAGATGAATGTAACCTCTTACCACCCCACCGCCCAACTGATTGCGCAATTGAATTGCACCCAGGGGCAAAATTACCAAAACCCAAAATGTACTCAATGACTCCAGCAGAAATGTCTGAACTAAGGAAATACATTGACACTAACCTAGCCAGAGGGTTCATTGAACCAGCAAAATCACCTGTAGCTGCGCCTGTGCTATTTAAACAAAAAAAAGATGGTTCACTCAGATTATGTATTGACTTCAAAAATATCAATGCGATTTGCATACAAAACACTTACCCGTTACCACTTATGCACGACCTGTTGAACCACCTATCAAAAGGAAAAATTTTCACCAGATTGGATTTAAGGGAAGCCTATTACCGTGTCCGTATCAAGGAGGGTGATGAATGGAAGACAGCTTTCAATTGCCCCTTGGGTAGTTTCCAATACCGTGTCATGCCCTTTGGTCTCCAAGGGCCCCAGCTGTCTTTATGCAACTGATTAATGAAACCCTGCACCCCATCTCTACAATGGGGTTCTTGTCTACTTAGATGATATTCTTATCTACTCAGACAATATGCAACAACACATCAAATTGGTCAGACAAGTTCTTAAAAAACTCCTAGCCGCCAAGCTATATGTCAAACTTTCCAAATGCGAATTCCATAAGGAATCCTCGACTACCTAGGTTACCGGATATCAAACAAAGGTATCGAAATGGACCCAGGTAAAGTGAAAGCAGTATTGGATTGGCAACCGCCACGCACACGTAAGCAACTTCAAAGTTTCTTGGGTTTCGCAAATTTTTACCGCAAATTCATTCCTTCTTTCGCAGAAGTAGCTCTACCATTAACGGACTTACTAAAAACTGGCCCATCACCCACCAAACCCAAACCTAACCAACCCCTACCTTGGACAATGGACTGCCAACGTTCCTTTGAACACCTGAAACGCCTCTTCTCAATGGAACCGATTCTTCAACACCCGGATCCAAATAAACCTTTTGTGGTCCAAGCTGATGCAAGTGATGTAGCAATAGCCGCTGTCTTATTACAACGGAATACCGAAAACAACCTTATGCCCTGCGCGTACATATCTAAAAAACTGACCGACGCTGAACGCAGATGGGCAGTTTGGGAAAAAGAAGCCTTTGCAGTACGTTGGGCACTCCTCTCCTGGAGACACTTCCTTGAAGGGGCAAAACCTCGAATACTTGAAAAACCCCCGAAAGCTTTCTCCCAAACAAGTTCGATGGGCTCAGTTTTTCAAGCGCTTCCATTTCACCCTCAAATACATCCCAGGCGACCAAAACCTGCTGGCTGACGCCCTATCTAGGAAACCACAATTTGACAGCAAACGCGAAGAGGTGATACATGCAATGATCCCCGATAGCGAACCGGTCAACCAAGCACTTACTCGACCGCGATCACACCGCAGTACCAACATCCCACCAAATAAACTACTAGCGGACTTAAAATCAGCACTCACTAATGATGCTTGGTTTAAAGAAAACTCGCAAGACCTCACCTTAAGGGATGGGATACCCTGGAAGGGGACCAAAATTTATGTACCCGTCGCTATGCGGTTGCCAATACTACAGAGAAGCCACGACTCTCGCCTAGGAGGCCACTTTGGATTTTTAAAAACTCTCCACTTGGCTAGAAGACAATTCTGGTGGCCAAAAATGAAATCAGATGTCGAAGACTATGTCAGGAGCTGTGCTACCTGTGCCACCATGAAGTCCAGACCAGGGAAACCCCCTGGACTCCTGCAACCCGTAGCCGAACCGACCAGACCCTGGGAAGAGATTGCCATGGATTTTATTGTTGAACTCCCACCTAGTGGAGGAAATACAGTGATATGGACCGTAGTGGACTTGTTCTCTAAACAGGCCCACTTCACTGCGTGCAGCGGATTACCATCGGCTAGAAAATTAGCAAAGCTCTTCCTCAAACACATCTACAGACTGCATGGAGTCCCTAAAAGGATAATATCCGACAGGGGTGTTCAATTCACAGCCAAGTTCTGGAGAGAGTTCCTACGGTCCATTGGGTCGTCTCAAGGACTTAGTTCTGGATTCCATCCGGAGACTAACGGAGCGGCTGAGAAATTAAATTTGATGGTGGAACAATACATACGGTGTTACGTAAATTACCAACAAGAAAACTGGTCCGACTTGTTACCATTTGCAGAGGTTGCATATAATAATGCCGTACACAGCAGCACGGGATTAACCCCTTTTCAAATAACCAGCGGCATGGACTTGCCCAATGCCTGAACTCCCCGTGCAACCCCCCACTTCGGTTTCCCTAATGGACTGGATGAATTCCTTGAAGAAAGGTTGGGAAAACACAAAAAAGGCCTTAGCTGTCACAGCTCGGAATTACAAAGCCCAAGCTGACAAACACCGTTCCCTTCAACCCCCTTTTCGCATTGGAGATAAAGTCTTTTTGTCTACTAAATATCTAAGATTAAGAATACCCAGCAGGAAACTCGGTCCAAAATTTTTGGGCCCTTTCCCCATTGTAAAAATTATTAATCCGTTACCGTCCAACTTAAGCTCCCTCGAATATTGGGAAAATACACCGGTATTCCATACCAGCTTATTAAAACCTGCTAGACAGTCTGGTCTGAGACCTCAACCTGCTGCTCCCCCACCACCCTTGATAATCCAAGGTGAAACCCACTATGAAATCAACAAAATCCTTGACTCTAGACTATATAGAGGTCAGTTACAATATTTAGTCCACTGGAAAGGATATCCATTATCTGAATCTACTTGGGTCAAAAGTTGGAAAGTACATGCGGACACTTTGATTAAACATTTTCACGACACTTTCCCTGACAAACCTAGGAAACCTCTTGGAGGGGAGGGGGTAGAAGGAAGTGTGACCACTGACACTCTTCTTTATCGACTTTTGTTTTCTTTCCTAGGATATAGCTTCTTTTCCAAGGGGACGCCTGTCAGGCCTGGAAACCATATTGAACTTTCGGTTTCCAGACGCTGCCACATTTTATCTTAAGGGAGAAGGGGGTTGAGGGGCAGGGTAACATTCTTCCGGTGGTCAAGGTCGGATAGCGTTCACGTCTGCACGAGGAGTGGCAAGAAGTTACTCGAATGAACTGGAAGGACGTGGGACCGTGTGATCATCAGAGGGGTCAGGGGGGTGGGACTACTGGGGTTTGTATAACTGGGGAAACGAATCCGGAACTTCAGTTTTGGGAATTGCACTCATCGTGTGCCAGTCTCCTCATGCTAGTAAAGGACTTTGAGAAAAGGAACGGATGCCTCCGAGTCTTTTTTTACGCAGAAGAGGTATTTCTGGAACCTTGACACTGGTGGCTCAACAGACTAATGCAGTCTGTTATTAACAGCAGCTGCTTGCAATTACTGCAGGTTCAAGTCCCACCAGGCCCAAGGTTGACTCAGCCTTCCATCCTTTATAAGGTAGGTAAAATGAGGACCCAGATTGTTGGGGGCAATAAGTTGACTTTGTATATAATATACAAATGGATGAAGACTATTGCTTGACATAGTGTAAGCCGCCCTGAGTCTTCGGAGAAGGGCGGGATATAAATGCAAGTAAAAAAAAAACATTAAGCAGGAAGATTACATGACTGTCATGGACGTAGGACTTCATTTCTGCTTCAGTCAAGGGAAATATCATGTGACTTACAAGTTTACTTCTACATTAATTCTGTTTGTGACAACCTAGTTGCCAAGTTTCCACCAGTGATCACATGACTGTGAGACATGGCAACAGTCATAAAGGCATGATTTGGTCACAAAGCTGTTTATTTTTTATACTGTTATAACTTAGAATGGTTGCAAAATGAGACAGTCAATAAACGAAGTCTACTTGTAATGAAGAACTTCAGAAATTGCCCTATCATCCTAGTTTATTCAGTCCAAAATGACTTTATAGCCAGATTTACCCAGCATGAGGAAACCAAACTACCTAATATTTTAACTGTTTCCTCACCTCTTACCCCACGTTTTACAAATCCATGTTCTGTATGTTGTGGTGATGGGTTATTCCACTCAAAAAAGGGGTTGGACTAGATGACTTCTGAGGTCTCTTCAAACTGTTCTATCAATGATGCCATAATTTAGCATCATTTATGATTCTCCTCTCTTTGAGGGAGATGGGTGGTTTAGAAATATGAAATATAAATAAGGGGCTGCCAGAAAGAAGAAGGATTCAACCTGTTCTCCAAAACACCTACAGGCAGGAAAAAGAAGCAATGAATGGAAACTAAGTGTTGTGTTTGTGCCCCCCGAGCCGGGCCCCCTGCCTGAAAGTGACTTGGAAAGTGAGGGGAAGGGCCATCAGGACTTACCTTGGGAGCACCAGCTTCCCTGGCTCAGCTCCAGGAGCCAGAGGCAGGCCAGGTGGAGGAGATAACGAGGCCTCCGTCCCCTGACTCTTCCCTCCCCAGGCCACGCCTCCAGACCCGGCTGATGGCAATCAGGCCTGGCTGGACCCTAGGTTTCGTAGGGAGGAAAGGCGGGAACAGCAGAAGCAGGGGTGGGGCAGGCCTAGGAAGTGCTTAGTCATGGAGCCACACCCCACAGGATATAAAAGGAGCAGGGTTGCTATACCACTTCGTGGCAAGCAAATCAGCTGCTTAACTAGAGCTGAAGTACTGTTTGTTCCTGGTTGACTCATCGGCATCAAGAGAGATAACAGAGACACTTGACAGACGCTCACTAGTTTGCTGCCAGAGCTGATAGTTGCCGGCTAATTAAGTCATCGCTCGGACTGAGGCGAGGGGAACAGAACACTAATCGGGGAGAGAACCAACTTGGAACTAAGGAGAAATTTCCTGACACTGAGAACAAAGAGCCATTTGGACCAGTTTCCCACAGAAAAGAAAACACCGGGAGCCACAAAACCCTTCCTGTGCCTGACTATTTCTTGAGCAGTCACAAAACTAGCATATGTAGTTGAATTAAATGTTCTGTTTTCTTCTGAAATGTTTATTTTCTTGGGTTTATCCATGGTTGGCCTACCGGGGATTGAAAAGCTCAATATATTGCGTGCCGCCAGGTGCTGCACATTGGTGGTTGTGATGCATATTTTGAGTGACAGGGAGCCGGAGCATAGCAGCTCCAGAGCCACATGCGGCTCCAGAGCTGCAGGTTGCTGATCCCTGGACTAGAAGATCTCCAAGAGCCCTTCCAACTCTGTTACTCTGTAATAAATAAATAAATTATAAATAAATCAGTCCTACCCCTGTTCAACCCACCACCACCACCATTTTTCAGTTTGCTGGCATGTTTAAAAAAGTGAGATTATGTCATCAGTAGGCATAGAAAACACAGTTTTCCCCAAAGCAAGCTGCTCTGATTGTTTTCCTCCATATCTCCCCAGCCTAGCAGGATGGCTCTTTCCAGCTCAGCTGACTGTGAAAGAAAGCATTTGGCTGCAGATTTTCACCATTGGACTTTTTACAACTGCCTCTGGGATCAATCTGTGGCTCAGACCCAGAGAAGTTTTTTTTAAAAAAGATATAGACAATAGATAGACAATAGACAGACAGACAGACAGACACCCTGTTTCCCTGAAAATAAGACCCAACCGGAAAATAAGTCCTAGCATGATTTTGTAGGATGCTCATACTATAAACTTTACCCTCAAAATAAACCTCAGTTAAGATTGTCAGCCAGATGGATGCATTTAGTACCGTGTTTCCCCCAAAATAAGACCTAACCAGAAAATAAGCTGTAATGCGTCATTTGGAGCAAAAATTAATATAAGACCCAGTCTTATTTTGGGGGAAACACGGTAGGTAGGTAGGTAGGTAGGTAGGTAGGTATATGATAGATAGATAGATAGATAGATAGATCGATAGATAGATAGATAGATGATAGATAGACAGATGACAGATCGATCGATCGATAGATAGATACCCTGTTTTCCGGAAAATAAGACCCAGCCGAAAAATAAGTCCTAGCATGATTTTGCAGGATGCTTGTAGTATAAGCCTTACCCCTAAAATAAACCCTAGTTAAGATTGTCAGCCAGATGGATGCATTTAGTACCGTGTTTCCCCCAAAATAAGACCTAACCAGAAAATAAGCTGTAATGCGTCATTTGGAGCAAAAATTAATATAAGACCCAGTCTTATTTTGGGGGAAACACGGTAGGTAGGTAGGTAGGTAGGTAGGTAGGTAGGTAGGTAGATGATAGATCGATAGATAGATAGATAGATGATAGATAGACAGATGACAGATGGATCGATTGATCGATCGATCGATAGATAGATACCCTGTTTTCCGGAAAATAAGACCCAGCCGAAAAATAAGTCCTAGCATGATTTTGCAGGATGCTTGTAGTATAAGCCTTACCCCTAAAATAAACCCTAGTTAAGATTGTCAGCCAGATGGATGCATTTAGTACCGTGTTTCCCCCAAAATAAGACCTAACCAGAAAATAAGCTGTAATGAGTCATTTGGAGCAAAAATTAATATAAGACCCAGTCTTATTTTGGGGAAAACACGGTAGGTAGGTAGGTAGGTAGGTAGGTAGGTAGCTAGGTAGGTAGGTAGGTAGATAGATAGATAGATAGATAGATAGATAGATAGATAGATAGATAGATAGATAGATAGATAGATAGATAGATAGATAGATAGATAGATAGATACCCTGTTTTCTGGAAAATAAGACCCAGCCGAAAAATAAGTCCTAGCATGATTTTGCAGGATGCTTGTAGTATAAGCCTTACCCCTAAAATAAACCCTAGTTAAGATTGTCAGCCAGATGGGTGCATTTAGGACTGTATTTTCCCCAAAATAAGACCTAACCAGAAAATAAGCCATAATGCATCTTTTGGAGCAAAAATTAATATGACCCGGTCTTATTTTTGGGGAAACACAGTAGGTAGGTAGGTAGCTAGCTAGCTAGCTAGCTAGGTAGGTAGATAGATGATAGATAGATGATAGATAGAGACAGAGTCAGAGACAGAGACAGACAGAAAGAGAGGGGGCAGAATAGGGATGGGGATAGAGATAGAGATATGGGATTTGTGGATGGCCCACACTAGAGTCTCACCGAAATGCAAAAAATGGAAATAAAATTAAAATCAGGTAGGTGATGGAAACTGCTCAGTGCCGAGAAAGATGTTACTGTGCAGACTGGTGCCATACAAAGCTCCATGTTTCGAGACCCAGGCAGAGGAAAACTGTATGTACTGTTCCCTCTTTGTTTCTACTCTTAAGAGCAGGGGTGTCCAGCCTTGACAACCTGAAGCCTTGTGGACTTCAATTCTCAGAATTCTGGGAGTTGAAAATCCACAGGCATTCAAGTTGCCAAGATAGGACACTCCTGCTCTAGACAGTATGCCTAATTGGACCTCGCTAACCTCTCCTTTTTTTTCCCTGTGCTAAAAACAAAACAAAACACCCTCCCCAATATTTTTACCTTTTCACATTCTCTGCCACACCCTGTTGACAGCTCAGGCTGATTCCAAAGAACAGCCGTGGAAGTCAGGAGCAAAGTGACAGGGAACAGAAGGAGCTGCCGATCCAGCCTGGGCGCTGACATTGAGTCTCCTTGGTGAAGGCAGTGAGGGCCTTGGAGATATCCATCAGCCTGCCTGCCTGCAGCACGAGACGAAGTAGGGAAGTTGCCGGAGAAGCTAGTAAAATTTTAATGCACTCTGTAGTGCGGTCATGTCACACTCACTCATGGCAAATAATCCCCGATGCCTGCAGAGGTAAAATGGAGCTGTAACGTGCTCGCCTCCTAACCCGAGCTGACAGCGATGATGTACGACTACCATTAGCGGAAAATATCACTTCAACTAACCCATGATCCAGCTCTGCTAAGGGTCATATTATCCGTGAGGAACAAATTACATTCCCAAAGTAAATACAAATTTTCAACACAAAATGGGCCCACTCCAAAAAAAGGAAAAAAAAGAAAGAAAGAAAGAAGAAGAAAGAAGAATGGAGGGAGGGAGGGAAGAAGAAGAAGAAGCGTGGCATTGAATCAAACATGCGGATGTGGAGAAAGGGAAGCGTTTGTTACCTATGACAACGAGAGTTGTGGAGTGACAAAAGCGACAGCCGGCAGAATGAATCATCACCAGAAATCAGGCAAAGTCTAGAGCGGAGTGTTGAGCAACCTCGGAGACCTGGGAGGTCCCATTTCTCCTCAAACCACAGAACCAATTCCGCCTCAGGAGCCTCTTGTGGGTGGTGATTTGCAAGGAGAAGAAAGATTTGGACCACGTTTTCTCTCCTTTCTTGCTCGAATTCCAGGAAAGTAGACGCAAGAGCAATTTGTTGCTAGTCAACACACGAGGAGGAGCCTGGCTCATTAGTTGAGCTCATGGTTTGCATGATGATGTTCTCACACTGAATGGTGGCATCTCTAAGAGCTCATTGGAGGAGACAAAATGCATTAGATTACCCTTTCCACTTTCTTTGGTCACTGAACTAATTCCAACTGATGGAAGTTTAAAAAGGAATGGAGCTTGGATCGACCTGTCACACCCACCATTTTGAAGTTGTCCCCCCAATCTGTGAGCACATTTTCCTGCTATGGTTTGAAAGTCATCTTTTGGTTAGATACTTCACAGAGGAACCTCCCATCTCAACTAAAACTAAAGTCCCAAAGGTGCTTTTTCAGAAGGCAACTGGACTTCCTTGGTTTTTTTTTCTTTTTCTTTTGAAGACATTTCATTTCTCATCCGAGAAGTTTCTTCAGTTCTGACAGGATAGTGGGGAATGGAAGGAGTGTGACACTATCCTGTCAGAGCTGAAGAAGCTTCTTGGATGAGAAGCTAAAAGTCTAAAAGAAGCTAAAAGAAAAAAAACAAGAAAGACCAGTTGCCTCCTGAAAAAGCACCTTTGAGACAACCATGACCTGGATGACTGAGAATCTCTAAAGACTTAAAACAGTAGTTGCTTTGGTTTAAGAATTCCTGCCTTGTTTTTTAATATCAATCATTTTGCTAATATGCAAAATATTATTAATTCAAAATCCAGCAGACACATTTTGGAATAATAATAATCATAATCATAATCATAATCATAATCATAATCATAATAATAATAATAATAATAATAATAATAATAATAATAGTAATAGTAATAATAATAGTAATAATAATAATAATAATAATAATAATAATAATAATAATAATAATAATAATAATAATAATAATAATAATAATAATAATAATAATAATAATAATAATAATAATAATAATAATAATAATAATAATAATAATAATAATAATAATAATAATAATAATAATAATAATATCTGCTCGCATAATTCGCTGATACATCATGCAGTCCTAAACGCTTGGGAAGTGTTCGACTAGTGATTAGAATAGAATAGAATAGAATAGAATAGAATAGAATAGAATAGAATAGAATAGAATAGAATTTTATTGGCCAAGTGTGATTGGACACATAAGGAATTTGTCTTGGTGCATATGCTCTCAGTGTACATAAAAGAAAAGATACGTTCATCAAGGTACAACATTTACAACACAATTGATGGTCAATATATCAATATAAATCATAAGGATTGCCAGCAACAAGTTATAGTCATACAGTCATAAGTGGAAAGAGATTGGTGATGGGAACTATGAAACGATTAATAGTAGTGCAGATTCAGTAAATAGTCTGACAGTGTTGAGGAAATTATTTGTTTAGCAGAGTGATGGCCTTGGGAAAAACTGTTCTTGTGTCTAGTTGTTCTGGTGTGCAGTGCTCTATAGCGTCGTTTGAGGGTAGGAGTTGAAACAGTTTATGTCCAGGATGCGAGGGATCTGCAAATATTTTCACGGCCCTCTTCTTGATTCGTGCAGTATACAGGTCCTCAATGGAAGGCAGGTTGGTAGCAATTATTTTTTCTGCAGTTCTAATTATCCTCTGAAGTCTGTGTTTTTCTTGTTGGGTTGCAGAACCGAACCAGACAGTTATAGAGGTGCAAATGACAGACTCAATAATTCCTCTGTAGAACTGGATCAGCAGCTCCTTGGGCAGTTTGAGCTTACTGAGTTGGCGCAGAAAGAACATTCTTTGTTGTCCTTTTTTAATGATGTTTTTGATGTTAGCTGTCCATTTTAGATCTTGCGATATGATAGAACCTAGAAATTTGAAGGTTTCTACTGTTGATACTGTGTTGTCAAGTATTGTGAGAGGTGGAAGTATGGAAGGGTTTCTCCTAAAGTCTACCACCATTTCTACGGTTTTGAGTGTGTTCAGTTCCAGATTGTTTTGGTTGCACCACAAGGCTAGTCGTTCGACCTCTCGTCTATATGCGGATTCGTCATTGTCTCGAATGAGACCAATCACTGTTGTGTCATCTGTGAACTTCAGTAGCTTAACAGATGGATCATTGGAGATGCAGTCATTGGTATACAGAGAGAAGAGAAGTGGGGAGAGCACACAGCCTTGGGGGGCCCCTGTGCTAATTGTACAGGTATTTGATGTGATCTTGCTTAGCTTCACCTGCTGCTTCCTGTTTGTTAGGAAGCTTGTGATCCACTTACAAGTCTGTTCCGGTACCTGTAGCTGGTTTAGCTTAGTTAGAAGAATGTCTGGAATGATGGTATTGAATGCTGAACTAAAGTCTACAAAAAGGACCCTTGCATAGGTCTTTGGAGACTCAAGATGTTGTAGGATGTAGTGCAGAGCCATATTAACAGCATCATCTGTTGATCTATTTGCTCGGTATGCAAATTGCAAGGGGTCTAACAGTGGATCCATGATGGTTTTCAGGTAGGAAAGCACTAGCCTTTCAAAGGTTTTCATGACTACAGATGTTAAAGCAACTGGTCTGTAGTCATTCAGTTCCTTGATGGTGGGCTTCTTCGGCACTGGGATGATGGTAGAGCATTTGAACAAGAAGGAACATAACGCATCTCTAGTGATTTATTGAAAATATGGGTGAAGATGGGGGCCAATTGGTCAGCACAGACTTTTAAGCAAGAAGGAGTTATCTTGTCTGGGCCTGGAGCTTTTCCTGGCTTTTGTCTGTGAAATCTGTGATACGAAATCCAGCATAGTTATCTCGTTTGCTCTGTATACTGTCATTTTGTGGAAATAATAATAATAATAATAATAATAATAATAATAATAATAATAATAATAATAATAATAATAATAATAATAATAAAAATAAAAATAAAAATAAATAAAAATAAATAAAAATAAATAAATAATAAAATAAATAATAAATAATAATAAATAAAATAAATAAAAATAATAATAAATGAAAAAATCACCAGATATCAAGATTTGAGAATCGAATTGCAGAGACTCTGGCATAAACCAGTGCAGGTGGTTCCAGTGGTACTCGGCACACTGGGAGCTGTGCCTAAAGATCTAGGCAAGCACTTAAAAGCAATAGGCGCTGACAAGATCACCATTGGTCAGCTGCAGAAAGCCACCTTACTGGGATCTGCTCGCATAATTTGTCAATACATCACGCAGTCCTAAACGCTTGGGTAGTGTTCAACTAGTGATCTGTGATACGAAATCCAGCATAATTATCTCATTCGCTGTGTATACTGTCATATAATAATAATGATGATGATGATGTCCAAGAACATACTAAGATACATCAACAAATTAAAGCTTCCGGCAATAACATCAGCAGAACTGCAAAAAACTGCGCTACTTGGAACATCGTACATCTTAAGAAAGTACTTGGTTGATACCTAGGACGCTGGCAGCAACCCGTATCAACCATTAGCACCAGTTAATGGTATTTGTGATGCCTTTTTGAATGTTCAGTTGACTGAGTTTCATGTTTAATGAATAAAGATAACAATTTATTTATTTTATTCATTAAACATGAAGCTCAGTAAACTGAACATTCAAAAAGGCATCACAAATACCACTAACTGGTGTTAATGGTTCTTACGGGTTGCTGCCAGCGTCCTAGGTATCAACCATGTACTTTCTTAAGATGTACGATGTTCCAAGTAGTGCAGTTTTTTGCAGTTCCACTGGTGTTATTGCAGGAAGCTGCAATTTCTTGATGTGTCTTGTAAAATTCTTGGACATGATACCAAGTGCCCTAATGACAGTGGGTATCACAGTTACATGTTTCTTCCATAGCCTTGTAGTTTCGATGGCCAGGTTGCGATATTTAGTGATTTTTTTCAGTTCTTTTTCTTTGACTCTGGCATCTCCTGGTACAGCAATATCAATAAACTGCAGGCTTCAGCCCTCAAAAACTGTTATGTCTGGTGTGCTGTGTTCCAAGTGACGATCCATTTGTATTCAAAAAGTCCCACAAGAACTTCACCTTCTCATTTTCGGTAACTTTTTCCACTTTGTGCTCCCATGACTTTTTGGATACAGGTATGTCGTATTTTTTACCTAATGACCAGTGGATTAATTTAGCAACTCGGGCATGTCTAGCTTTGTAATCAGTTTGTGCAATTTTGCTGAATTCACATATTAAATGTGAAACATTTTCGACTTTGTTGTTGCTTAGTTTGGATTGTCAGTGGATTTTTGATCTTCGCTTTCATGGGATTAGTTTGTAGTGCTTGTTCTTGAGCAGCGAGTATTAAACCTTCCTTTTCTTTCTTGGTGATTCCTATCTTAAGCCATGCCCATGTAAGGTTGTCATCACATTTTCCTTCAAAGTTTTTCAAGCGTTGTCCATGCAAAGTTTTGGTTTTCCATCTATTTAATCTGTCATCCAATTGTTTTTCTTTATATTCTGCCTTTTTTTCAGTTGTTTTTATAATGTTCTCCATTTTCACAGCTTGCATTAATTTTTCTGTGCTTTGGTTCACATAATCATTCAAACTTCATTTTTCTTCTTCTTTAGTTTGATGGATTTGTAATAGCCCTCTGCCTCTTATTTTTCTTGGCAGATACAACCTGTCGATGTCACTTCATGGAGGTATAAGGTGTACATGTTCAAAAGTTTGCACGTTTTCCGGTCCAGGTTTTCCAGTTCAACCAAAATCCAGTTGATGATTCCAGTTGAGTAGCGTATCACTGGAACTGCCCATGTATTAATGGCTTTAATTATGTTTCCAGTTTTAGCTTTGATTTTAATATTTTGAGGACCCTCCTGATGTATTCCTTTTGCATTGAGACTTTGAATTTTCCATTCAGGATGTTATCTGCTTCCAATATGCCTAGGTATTTGTAACGTCATCCTTTGCTAATGCTTTCACTATGCTTCCATTTCCCAGTTCTATTCCTTCTTTTATTTTTATTTTTTTCTCGCTGCATGGATAATATAGCACATTTTTCAAGTCCAAAGTTCATTTTGATGTCACTGCTGAACATTTGAACTGTGTTGAGTATTGATTTAAGTTCAGTAGGGCTTTTCACATACATTTTTAAGTCATCTATGTATAGTAGATGGTTTATCTTGTCATGTTGGCTTGAGATTTGGTATCCCAGTTTTGTGTTTCGTAGGATTATTGTCAATGGAATTAATGCAATGTTGAACAGTAGTGGTGAACGTGAGTCCCTTTGGAAGATTTCTTGTCTGATGTTGACTTCACCAATGTTCTCCCCATTTGCTGTTAGAACTGTTTTCCATTTTTGCATATTTGCTTTAAAAAATGTACAGATATTTTTGCTGATTCCAAAGTTTTCTAGACAGGTGTTAATCCAGCTGTGGGGTAAAGAGTCAAATCCCTTCTTGCAATCAATTCATGCCATATTTAAATTCATTTTTCTTCATTTTGCATTTTTAGTACCATTTTGTCAATGATGGTAGTGGTACTATCACCATCATCATCATCATCATCATCATCATCATCATCATCATCATTATTATTATTTTCTTTCTTTTAGCTATGCTGCTAGTTTTCCATTGGGTCCTTGGTGTTCTCTGAGCTTTGCCGTTTTCTTTCAGTCATTTCATTACCAAACTTGATAACGTCATCCCTGCCTCAGTGATGATGTTACCTAGTTCGGTAATGAAATGTCTGCAAAAAAACTACCAAGCTCAGAGAACACATAGGACCCCCACAGTTCAACTCTGAACTACAAATAATATCTTCTGAGTTATTTTAACAAAACAAAACAAAACGTGGGATTTTATGGAGATTCTCAGTCATCCAGGTCATGATTGTCCCTAAGGTGCGTTTTCAAGAGGCAACTGGACTTTCTTTGTTTTTTCCTTGAAGATGTTTGACTTCTTCATCCAAGAAGCTTCTTGTGGGATTTTAGCAAAACAAAAGAAAACAAAAAAAATGAGTGCACAGTTCTAGCATTCCAATTTTTTTTCTCATGTCACTTGAAACAAAAAGAGTTTGGATGCACCATTTGTCTGAAGTGGTGTGGGCTTTCCTGGACTAGAAGACCTCCAAGGTCCCTTCCAACTCTGTTATTCTATTCTATTCTATTCTATTCTATTCTATTCTATTCTATTCTGTTCTGTTCTGTTCTGTTCTGTTCTGCTCTGCTCTGCTCTGCTCTGCTCTGCCCTGCCCTGCCCTGCCCTGCCCTATTCTATTCTATTCTATTCTATTCTATTCTATTCTATTCTATTCTATTCTATTCTATTCTATTCTATTCTATTCTAACCTACTCTACTCTACTCTACTCTACCTTGCCCTGCCTTGCCCTGCCCTGCCCTGCCCTATTCTATTCTATTCTATTCTATTCTATTCTATTCTATTCTATTCTATTCTATTCTATTCTATTCTATTCTATTCTATTCTATTCTATTCTGAGACTTGCCACCTTGCTGGTTCAAAAAAAAAATACATGGTCAAAGATGAAAACAAGGACATCTCTGCCCTAATATAATTTGGGATACGGCAGCCATAAATGGGACATCGCTCAGTTAGAATTCAGGTTCCTCTACTCTTTCCTTCTTGATAGATAGAGACTTTTTAAGAATCATGCTCGGAAAAGGAATTATTTTCGCTTTTAGGCTCAGGCCAAACAGCCTGTCATTTCCTGTCTTATTTTCTCGGGATTTTCCTCACTTTTAATGCTATAAGCTCCTGCCATTTTCAGACAAGGGAAGCGGGGGGGGCGGGGGGCAGGAATGGCACCAAAAATAGAAAGAAAAGGAGATAAAGAAAAATCCCAGCGATTACTATCTGTCTGAATGAAAAGAAGTTCCGACTTGTCAGTTAAACAAAGCAATAACACAGCGCTCTTTTTTATAGTCTATGTTTTCATCCAGAGAGGAGAGCATTATCACGTCATGCCAGAGTGTTGCCTTCTCCAGGTCACTTGGTTTAAAATGACATGGATAATGCACATGTCAGGAAGTTGACAGCTTCGACTGTCCTTCAGAGATTTAAGAAGGGAGAGAAAAGAAAGGGGGAAAAAAAAACCGAGCGAAGGAACGGAAAGACAAATGCCTGTTTCTTATCTGCGGTCCATGCCTCGGGTCTATCTTGGAAGTCAGGCAGAACATGATTTCTCCAGGGAGCACTTTTTTCATTTCCTGATTTTAAAGAAATCAAATAAGCGCCATTTGTCTTCATCTGAATATGCTTGACCCGTTCAAAGGCTGGTATGTTCTTTTCTTTTCTTTCCTTCCCTTTTTTCCTTTTTAAGAGAACAAGCAACGTATGCGGAATTGGCAATGAAGGGAACGCAAGACTTTTAGTACGCCGTCGAGAGACGCTGGAGCACGAAGGGTTGAAAGCACCTTCTCTAGAGGGAACCGATTCAATTTAAGAAGGCAAGTTATTTTTCTTTTAAAATTTCATGCAGAATGAATTCATCGCTCCTGGTGAAGGGTGGGGAGAAATCAAAAACACCTTGAAATCGAAAGGCTCAAGGGGGTGGGGGCAGTGGTGAAATCCACATTTTTTTTACTACTGGTTCTGTGTGCGTGGCTTGGTGGGCGTGGTGTGGCCTGGTGGGCGTGGCAGGGGAAGGATATTGCAAAATCTCTATTCCCACCCCACTCTGGGACCAGCCAGAGGTGGTATTTGCCGGTTCTCCGAACTACTCAAAATTTCCGCTACCGGTTCTCCAGAACCTGCTGGATTTCACCCCTGGGTGGGAGGAAGGGAGAAGAACCTGGGACTTCAAGGTGAGTTGTGTGAGCTCCACAATCACCATCTATCGAATGTGGCCAGGAAATCCATTGATCAGTTGCATCCCTTTCTGGACTTGGAGGCATGGCTGACCATGACCCCATGTCTTAGTCAACTTGTGATTGGATTACAGATAGTCCTTGACTTAGAACCATTCACTTAGTGACTGTTCAAAGTTACAACAACACCGAAAAGGGTGACTTACAACTGGTTCCCCCGTGTCAGCTTTGGAAGCCATATTAGGCCGGAAGCTTCCGTGCTGCCACTTTCTCATGTGTGGGAAAGTAGGAGGGGGGATTTAGTAGAAGGGTTGTCTTTAGACATAATAGCATTCTTCCCATCGGTCAAGGTCAGGCCGATCCTGCATCTGGAGAAGGAGTGGTTGGAGTGCTGTCTCGAGATGGGATGGATGGCGATTGGAGCATGTGATCGACTGCGGAGTTGGGATGGTTTTGGGGTTTTTGATTTACTGAGGGAAAACCCGGACCTCTCAGATTCGGGTTTTCCCAGATGTGCCAGTTTACCTATTCTAGTAAATAGTGAAAAATGCTTGCTTCAGAGTTTTTACTTGGAGTTGGGTTTTTTTCTGGAACGCTGACACCCCGCATTTAAAACTATCACATCATCCCGCACCGTCACATGATCAAAATTCAGGTGCTTGGCAACTGGCGTTTATTTATGATGCTTGAAGCATCCCAAGGTTGTATGACCAACATTTGTGAGCTTCCCAGCCAACTTCCAAGAAGCAAAGTCAATGGGGGAAGCCAGATTTCCTTAACAACCACACGGTTCACTTAACAAGTGAACTGATTTGCTGCGATGGTTGGGTTTTTTTAAAACTTGACTTACATGAGCAACTATTGCCTGTGTTATACCCTATATAACAGCCTTATATACCCCCCGCCCCTTCCCTCCCCCCACTATCACCCATACGATAATAGGATCACAAACGTGCAATGGGTGTGTGTTTTTACAGTCCAGTTCTAGTGTGATCACTGATATCATATTTTTGCACCAGCAGGAATTAATCACAATTAACCTTGACTTCTATGCTTTGCAGGATTGGCGAGATAACTATATAAATAAATAAAACAAACCGAGAACTGCTACATCACGAGATTGACTTCATACTGACAAAATTATGGTTCCTAAACTGCAGATGCCATAGTCAATACCAACATTATTCCCCAACAAGAAGATCACTAATCATGCTTGCATTCCAAACAAAAAATACTGTCAATGAAAGCTGTGTAGCCTGTTAATTAGTTTTGTAGTAATTTAACTGGATTGAGAAAGCAGTTTTAATTTGTGTCATGCCCATTTATATATTAACAATTCCATGGAGCTTTTTTTTCTGGGGTGTGGGGGAAGGGGAACACAATGCACAACACAATTTATATTGTAGGGACTGTATTCATTCTGTGAAAGAAAGAAATGTAATGGTGCAGATTCAATGGAATATATTTTGCAGCCAATGAATCCACATTTGAAATAGATTCCATTGTGTTTGAAGAAGCAACTCTGCAGGTAAAAGAACTTTTTAGGACAAAATAAAACGTTTACCACCCAATTGTCAAACATCAATATTCTGCAAAAGAAAAGTCAATACAGACAGTCCTCGAGTTACAGCAGTTCATTTAGTGACCGTTCGAAGTTACAACGGCACTGCAAAAAATGACTTATAACTCTTTTTCGTATATGACCATTACAACATGCCCATGGTCACATGATCAAAATTTGGATGCTTGGCAACTGACTCATATTTATGACCGTTGCAGTGTGCTAGGGTCACGTGATGACCTTTTGCGACCTTCTGACAAGCCAAGTCAATGGGCCAGAACTCACTTAACAAATGCCTCACTTAGCAACAGAAATGTTGGGCTCAATAATGGTTGTAAGTAGAGGACTACCTGTATTTAAACCAGGAGAGTTACCGATTTTGCACAAATAATCAGAATGCTGTCACAGGAGTCAAAGCTAAATAATGAACTTACAGTAGTGGCCAAAATTGTGGAGACCTTTTGGGAAAAGTGTATTTTTGAGGTTTGATAGCTAATAACATGACTTTTTGGGGGAGTTTCAAGATAATCATACTCCACTGCTGGAATAGCCTGGGAATAGCCCCGACCTTAACCCAAATGAAAATCTACGGAGTCGACTAAAGAAACTTGTTAGTCAGAAGGACCCAGCAATAAAACCCAGCTAATAGAAGCAATCATTCAGTCTTGGTTTCACGCTTTAATAGCTGCAGAACTAAAAGACTTGGTTCACTTCATGGGAAGATGTTGTAAGGCTGTAATCCATGCTAAAGGTTACCCAACTAAGTATTAAGTGACATGGTGATAATTTTTGTACATCTTTTTTTTCCTATGGTGATAATTTTTGTGTATCTTGTTTTTCCTACGTGTTTCACTTTTCTTCTTTATACTGTAACTGCTATTCTAATAGCAAATCCTTCATAAAAGTTATTGCATTACATTCTTGATTAAATGATCTTTTCATTGATATATAATTTTATGGTACTGCTCCAAATAAAAGTGATGTTATTAGTTAGTTTTAGAAAATACACTTTTCCCAAAAGGTTTCCACAGTTTTGGCCACTACTGTATTTGCTTAATGCTTCCCAGTGCATAGACACACAAATGCAAATATATGGCCACTGCTGATAAAGACTTTGAAAGACTTCCAGACACTGTGCTCTTCCCACACACAAACATAAACACACCCCTTGTTTAAAAGGTTTCCACAATTTTGGCCACTACTGTACACGGTCCCACCATCCAGCAAACAACAAAATATTTTTCAAGTAATTAACAACTGCATAGCAAATCCATGTTATTTTCTAAATAGGATTAAAATATCTACAACCTCTTGCCATTAGGGGTGTTGAAAGTGGCTGATAGACGTGACCCAATTATCTGCCCTTGGTTCCAAGCAGTGATTCTTAACCTCTGCAACGTTAAGATGTGCGGACTTCAATTCCCAAAATTCTGGCTTGGGAATTCTGGGAGTTGAAGTCCACACATCTTAAAGTTGCAGAGACTGAGAACACTGGTTTTAAAAGTAGGTGTTGTAGTTGTATGCATGACTCGATTTTGAGTAACTGTCTAGAATCAAAGGACATTCTATGTCTCAAACAAAGGCGCAAAAAGAATATTCCCACTTTAGAGCTAATGAAATCTACTACAGTAAGTGAATGATGGATGCAATAGATCAGGGGTATCAAACTCAAGGCCTGCGGGCCAAATCTGGCCCATGGGGTGCTTAGATCTGGCCCGCGGTGCTGCCATGGAAACAGCGAAGGACTGGCCTGCAGTGCCTTTGCCAGCAAAAATAGAGCTCGGCAGTCCATTTTAGCTGGCAGAGCGCTCAGGCCACCACAGGCGCCCCCGACACGAGTGATGTCGAGCTGGCCACACACATCCCAGCCCCCCCGAGGTCAAACACAAACCTGATGCAGCCCTTAATGAAATTGAGTTTGACACCCCCTGCAATAGATCAATAGAGAAGATCTGTTGAAATCATCTTTGGCCAAGCATGGACCATGATGGAATGTTGAACTCACAGATTTAGCACACCAAACATTTTACACATCTCAGACTAAAATTCACTAATGAACACATGAAGTGAAAGGAAATATGAGAACCATAAACCATACCAGAAATAGCCGTAAAAGGGGAAATAAGAGACCAGAAACTGACTTTACCTTCTCTTCTTGATCACTGTCGCTGTCACACTGAAAGAGAAAGGAAGAGATTACCTTCAAAAACAATCCACAGGTGTCAAAAGCTTTCTGTGTTAAATGAAAATTCATTTCAAGGGAGTAACCTATAGAGGTATAATCTTTCAGAACACATCAAGTTTTTCCGCAGGGTTGAAAATGGCCCACCCGGTGGAGGGCCACAGCATGTCTAACTAATATCAAATACAACCTCAATTACATGGAACAAGTCTGTCCTCCATTCAAGGTCAACATTTTCCCTATGTTTTGGCCAAATTAGCTAGACCAGGAGAAATCTCAGCATCTAACTGACCTTGTCTGGGCATGGAAGCTAAGCAGATTCAGGCCCAGTTAGTATTTGGATAGGAGATTATCAGGGAATGCCAGGGCTGCAGATTAGCTTGAAAAGTCAACAAACAACACTCTGGAAGACGGCAATGCCAAACAACAAAGCGTTGCAAAGAAAACTGCACAGATGTGGTTCATAAAGATCCTGAAGCTGAGTTTAACCTAAAAGGGGATTGGACCATGGGTGGGGTTCTACCAGTTCGGACCGGTTCGGGCAAACTGTTAGCTCCGACAATCAGCTGGGAGTGAACCGGTTCGTTCCGATGATTAGGTGCGCCTGCCCGCCCCTGCACTTTACTGAACTATATCTTCTGAACTGATTCGCACGGCAGAGCAAGACTGCTGCACCTCAGCTGTGTTACTCCCCAGCAGTAACGTGGAAGGTAAGTTTTCGTAAAACTGTGCACACGCGCACAGTATGAGTCAGGCACATGCGTGCACAATCACCGAACCGGTTGCTAAACTGGCAGGATCCCACCACTGGATTGGACTCTACATTTTCTATAGCAGATAGGAGGACAGTTCACTGTCATAAATTGTAAATCTTTACTGGTAGTTCTCGATTTATGACCACCATTGTTAAGTGACTTCTGCCCCGTTTTACTTTCTTGCCACAGCTGTTAAGTGAATCGGTGCAATTGTTAAAGTTAGTAACACAGCTGTTAAGTGAATCGGGCTTCCCCATTGACTTCGCTTGTCAGAAGGTCGCAAATGGAGATCACAAGGGACATTGCAAGCATCATAAATATGAGTCAGTTGGCAAGCATCTGAAGGGCCTCTGGTGGCTCAACAGACTAATGCAGTCTGTTATTAACAGCAGCTGCCTGCAATTACTGCAGGTTCAAGCCCCACCAGGCCCAAGGTTGACTCAGCCTTCCATCCTTTATAAGGTAGGTAAAATGAGGACCCAGATTGTTGGGGGCAATAAGTTGACTTTGTATATAATATACAAATGGATGAAGACTATTGCTTGACATAGTATAAGCCGCCCTGAGTCTTCGGAGAAGGGTGAGATATAAATGCAAATTAAAAAAAAAAGTTTGATCATGTGACCACGGGAATGCTGCAAAGGTCGTAAGGGTGAAAAATGGTCATAAATCATTTTTTTCTCCCAATGTTGTCGTAACTTCGAATGGTCATGAAATGAACTGTTGTACGTCAAGGACTACCTGTAACTGATTTTAGTATATATACCAATAGGGCTGCAACAGAGACTGATTATAATTTCAAAATAATGTCAACTATAAAACACTGCTCAAATTAATATGGTTATGGGTTAATTTTAAGATGAGTGGCTGATCCATCCATCCATTCATTTCGAAGAGCAATATATGAAATGCAAACAGTCATATGGTAAGGTACTTGACAAGTCTTCATAGAATTCCTAAAGAGCATTCTTATCAATCCTGCAGAATTCCAAGCATTCTTATCAATCCTGCAGAATCCTCAGTACATGATTAGTTATTTTTAAATGAGAGAAAAAGGAATCAACTGCTCTAAAATTCATCCTAAAGTGGAGGCTCTTTCCCAGTTTAATACTGCAAGGACAAGGATAGCAACAGCAATTAGACTTATATACCACTAATGCTAGGTGCTACACAGAGGATTAAAATAAAGCAGATCAAAATAAAACTGTAAAAACAATATGCAAAATGCTGCAAACAGCCTCACCAGCTACACATGATGGTCTGGTTCACATGCCACCAGAAATATGTACACCCATTTTGGCTGACTATAAACATGTTGTATGAACACAGCCATCAATTCTTATCACTGATCAGTTGCAGAAATTTGGTATGTTTAATGAAAATAAGGACTGGGGGGGGTGTGTGGGACATGATAGCAGTGTTCCAATATCTCAGGGGTTTCCAGAGACAAAAGAGAGTCAAGCTATTCTCCAAAGCACCTGAAGGCAGGACAAGAAGCAATGGATGGAAACTAATCAAGGAGAGAAGTGTTATGACCGAGGCCCAAGTAGTGATTACTAAACACAAGTCAGTCCTGAACAAACTTATTTTATTAAAAGCAGCTGAGAATTAATTCATTCTCAGCTTAGTCCAAAACAAATTGTTTCTAAACAGTCCTTTGGCCTTATCAACCTGCCAAAGGCTTTTCTTGGCAAAACCCCCACAAAGTTCAAGAGACGCTGACAAGAATCACTGGAATCAACGTTGCTTTTCCACAAAGAACCCAATGGCTTGTTGCTGCTCTTTTAAGCCTTATGGGAGTGGCCAATCATCTTATGGCCTTACTCCTGAGTCATTCTTTTTGCTTCAGCTGCTCTTGCCTTCTGGCAGCTCTTCTCATGCGTGAAATAAGAACAGGCTCCTCCTGTCCCTCTGCCTCTCTGCTGTCCACCTCTGGAGACTCCGGAGTCCGTGCATCGCTCCCAGATGGCCCTGGCCCCATCTCTGCCTCTGATGCAGAGCCTTGTCCGGGCCTTCCCCTGACTCCAGGTCTGACCCATTGTTCTCCCCAGCCTCCTCACTGTTCCAACTCTGCTCCCAGGTCTGCAGGCTGCTGGCAGACCACAACAAGAAGCAACTTAGAACTAAGGAGAAATTTCCTGACAGTTAGATCAATGAAATAGTTTGCCTTCAGAAGGTGTGGATGCTCCAACACTGGAGGTTTTTAAGAAGAGATTGGGATTGTCTGAAGTGCTATAGGGTTTCGTTCTTGAGCCAGGGTTGGATCAGAAGTTCTCAAAGGTCCCTTCTGACTCTGTTATTCTGTTATCTACCTACTTCCAGTAATTCCAGGCTGGCCTTTTTTGTAGATTACAAGAGCATACTAATTTTTAATTGCTCCACCTGCAGATGAGGCTAGGAAGAGTAGCCAACAGGGAGGTGACAACACCAGAGGAGTAGAAGATGGAAGCAGGAGGGAATGCCACTGTCTTTTTGCTTATAAAATTATATTTGGCATGATGAGGTGGTCTTTCCTAATTCCTTTTATTGGCAAGCAATCCCTCTGCTTTAACCAGTGGTAGGCTGTTGAATTTTGATAACTTAACATTGGGACATTTCAGGAGCCATGAAAATATCTTCCTGGGACTGACCGATATTTCCCTAGGATATGAGGATTTCCCAAAGACAATCCAACTGCTTTAAAATCAAGCTATGTCTCTTCCTTGAATTCTTTGCCATGACATTAAATCGCTGCCTTCTTGTGATGCCAGCTAGTACATGTTGGTGAGGGTGGAAGTCTGTGTTGTGTTCTGAGCTGCACAGCTTTAACTAGGGGAAAGGAGCGAGTGTCTTTTTTTCCCTGCCATCCACCCAACCCATAACTCATTAGATCTCACTGTGAAGCTAATCAACACCATCTGAATTTTCGCATGCGATGTTATCTTGCGCTGCAGTGATGCTGCAGAGAACGCTGGAAGCAATACAATCCCCAGGAACCACCGTTTCCACTGCCAATATATTATGCTTTCCTGCCTTTTCCGACAGTCCAGTTCTAATTTCAAGGTCCACTTAATTCTTCCATCAAATCATTACTGCTATACCCAGCAGCACCTTCTCTCCAGAGCTAAGCATATGGCAAAGGACCGAGGCCGACTGGTTTCCATTATGGAATCAGAGCTGGTGCCAAACTGATTTTAAAGGGAAATAGGGGAGGGTATTTGTGGTGTGTGTGTGTGTGTGTTGGTGTGTGTGAGTGAGTGTGTGAGAGAGAGTGCATCCCAAATGTGCTTTTGTAAAAGGCAACTGGACTTTCTTTGTTTTTCTTTGAAGACGTTTCATTTCTCAGCCAAGAAGCTTCTTCCGTTCTGAGAAGTGAAACTTCTTCAAGAAAAACCAAAGAAAGTCCAGTCCAAACCGGGGTGGGTTTCCAAACCGGGGCAAACCGGTAGCAGCGGCGGGAGACTCCTCCCACCCACCTGGATGTCATCACGGACGCTCTGCGCATGGGCAGACGTTTCTGCACATGCACAGAAGCGCCACATGCGAGCAAAGCAAGCGCGCACGCTCACAGTTTCGAACCGGTAGCGAAGGTAAGTGAAACCCACTATTTATTTTTATTTATTTATTTATTTATTTTATTTGTCACATCAATGTATATAAGCATAAGCATGAAATAACTATACGATGTATAAACATATATATATATATAAGTATAAGTATGTAATAACTATACGAAATTGGATACAATCAAAGGGAACATTTGGACAGGAACGGTAGGCACGTTGGTGCTCTTATGCACGCCCCTTACAGACCTCTTAGGAATGGAGTGAGGTCAATAGTAGACAATTTTTGGTTAAAGCTTTGGGGATTTTGGGAAGAGACCACAGAGTCTGGTAGTGTATTCCAGGCATTAACAATTCTGTTACTGAAGTCATATTTTCTGCAAACAAGATTGGAGCGATTCACATTAAGCTTAAATCTATTGCGTGCTCATCTATTGTTGTGATTGAAGCTGACGTAGTCTCCAACAGGAAGGACATTGTAACAGATGATTCTATGAGTTAAACTCAGGTCATGTCGAAGGTGGCAGAGTTTTAAATTTTTTAAACTCAGGATTTCAAGTCTGGTCTTTTCAACTACTGGTCCAGTTGCCTTTTGAAAAGGCACTTTTGGGACAATCATGATCTGGATGACTGAGAATCTCCACAGACAGACAGATAGACAGACAGACGATGTACGCTTCCTCTTTTTCCCTTCTGACTGATGGCTTTGTGACTTGGCTAAGTCAAGGGCCATAATAGCTCAGGCTGTAAGGAGCCTGTTATTAGAACACAGCAGCCTGCAATTACTGCAGGTTCAAGCCCGGCCCAAGGTTGACTCAGCCTTCCATCCTTTATAAGGTAGGTAAAATGAGGACCCAGATTTTTGGGGGGGCAATAAGTTGACTTTGTAAATATACAAATAGAATGAGACTATTGCCTTATACACTGTAAGCCGCCCTGAGTCTTCGGAGAAGGGCGGGATATAAATGTAAATTAAAAAAAAAAAAGGAATTGCCGAGAAGGTCCAGCCGAGTTACACAGAATTTACTGGGGGTGGAGTGAGAACAATTTCCATTTGTATCCCTGGATTCTTGCATTGACCCACACATTTCACCGATTTCACTCTCAGCATGGTTGAGCCATGCTATTTTATAACTTTCTCCTTCAGAGACGGCTGCCCCAGAGCCTGGCACATGAAAATAAGGCAAAGGCAGGGACCCTCCAGCTCATGCATTATAGAAAAGCAATAAACGCACACGGCAAACCATCGTGCCCAACTTGGCATCTCCGAGAAAGGTCGACAGAAACGCCCATGGCTACGAAAAGCCATTCTCTTCTAAAAGCAAGATGATCTATGTTAAATTTATGGGGTGTCGCATTCAGAAGACACAAACTTCTCCCATCACAGGGGCTGACATCTCAGGTTTTTTGTGTGTGTGTGTGTGACAAAGATGGAGAGATGCCAGCATGGTTTCAAAGCAGGAGGGGGCGGGGGGAAAGGCTTAGAGACAAACAGATTCAGACTGATCCACACCTGTCAGTCATTGGGGGGGGGGGTGGAAGGAGGAGGAGGTGGAACAGCCTTTTCTGTGTTGTGAAAAGCAAATAGAAAAGTCCATGTAGATGTTGCCAAAGCAAGTTTAGAATTACATTTAAAATTTCAGCAGAAGCCGAATCAAACAATACCGATGCAATACAGGTAGTCCTCAACTTACAAGAGTTCATTTAGTGACTGAAGTTACAACGGCACTGAAAAAAGTGACGTATGATCATTTTTCGCACTTACGACCACTGAAGCATCCACTTGGTCATGTGATTAAAATTCAGACACTAATTGACAACTAATTCATGTTTATGATGGTTGCATGATGGTTATCCCTGGGTCATGTCATCTCCTTTGGAGAGACCTTCTGACAAACCAAGTCAATGGGAAAACCAGGTTCACTTAACACCTATGTTAACTAACTTAAGAACTGCAGTGATTTGCTGAACAACTGTGGCAAGAATGGTTGTAAAATGGGGTAAAGTTCACTTAGCAATAGCAATAGGACTTAGACTTACACACCGCTTCACCGTGCTTTGCAGCCCTCTCTAAGGAGCTTACAGAGTCAGGGGCCGTGGATAGCTCAGGCTGTAAGGAGCCTGTTATTAGAACACAGCAGCCTGCAATTACTGCAGGTTCAAGCCCGGCCCAAGGTTGACTCAGCCTTCCATCCTTTATAAGGTAGGTAAAATGAGGACCCAGATTGTTGGGGGGGGGGCAATAAGTTGACTTTGTAAACATACAAATAGAATGAGACTATTGCCTTATACACTGTAAGCCGCCCTGAGTCTTCGGAAAAGGGCGGGATATAAATGTAAATAAAAATAAAAAAAAAAAAGGAATTGCCGAGAAGGTCCAGCCGAGTTACACAGAATTTACTGGGGGTGGAGTGAGAACAATTTCCATTTGTATCCCTGGATTCTTGCATTGACCCACACATTTCACCGATTTCACTCTCAGCATGGTTGAGCCATGCTATTTTATAACTTTCTCCTTCAGAGACGGCTGCCCCAGAGCCTGGCACATGAAAATAAGGCAAAGGCAGGGACCCTCCAGCTCATGCATTATAGAAAAGCAATAAACGCACACGGCAAACCATCGTGCCCAACTTGGCATCTCCGAGAAAGGTCGACAGAAACGCCCATGGCTACGAAAAGCCATTCTCTTCTAAAAGCAAGATGATCTATGTTAAATTTATGGGGTGTCGCATTCAGAAGACACAAACTTCTCCCATCACAGGGGCTGACATCTCAGGTTTTTTGTGTGTGTGTGTGTGACAAAGATGGAGAGATGCCAGCATGGTTTCAAAGCAGGAGGGGGCGGGGGGAAAGGCTTAGAGACAAACAGATTCAGACTGATCCACACCTGTCAGTCATTGGGGGGGGGGTGGAAGGAGGAGGAGGTGGAACAGCCTTTTCTGTGTTGTGAAAAGCAAATAGAAAAGTCCATGTAGATGTTGCCAAAGCAAGTTTAGAATTACATTTAAAATTTCAGCAGAAGCCGAATCAAACAATACCGATGCAATACAGGTAGTCCTCAACTTACAAGAGTTCATTTAGTGACTGAAGTTACAACGGCACTGAAAAAAGTGACGTATGATCATTTTTCGCACTTACGACCACTGAAGCATCCACTTGGTCATGTGATTAAAATTCAGACACTAATTGACAACTAATTCATGTTTATGATGGTTGCATGATGGTTATCCCTGGGTCATGTCATCTCCTTTGGAGAGACCTTCTGACAAACCAAGTCAATGGGAAAACCAGGTTCACTTAACACCTATGTTAACTAACTTAAGAACTGCAGTGATTTGCTGAACAACTGTGGCAAGAATGGTTGTAAAATGGGGTAAAGTTCACTTAGCAATAGCAATAGGACTTAGACTTACACACCGCTTCACCGTGCTTTGCAGCCCTCTCTAAGGAGCTTACAGAGTCAGGGGCCGTGGATAGCTCAGGCTGTAAGGAGCCTGTTATTAGAACACAGCAGCCTGCAATTACTGCAGGTTCAAGCCCGGCCCAAGGTTGACTCAGCCTTCCATCCTTTATAAGGTAGGTAAAATGAGGACCCAGATTGTTGGGGGGGGGGCAATAAGTTGACTTTGTAAACATACAAATAGAATGAGACTATTGCCTTATACACTGTAAGCCGCCCTGAGTCTTCGGAAAAGGGCGGGATATAAATGTAAATAAAAATTAAAATTAAAAAAAAATATATCACCTCGAACCACCTGGGTCCTCATTTTACCGACCCCGGAAGATGGAAGGCTGAGTCAACCTTGAGCTGGTCAGAATCAAACTCCTGGCAGTGAGTATTGAGAATCGAACTGCAGAGCTGCTGGCAGCCAGCAGTCAACAGAATTAGCCCTGCGATACTGCATTCTAACCACTGCGTCACTACGGCTCCTAATGTTAACAAATGTTTCACTTAGCAACAGAAATGTTGGGCTCGTTTGCTGTCGTAAGTCGAGAACTACCTGTGGAAACAATCTAGAAATGGAAAGCAAACAAACTGATAAGCAGACTGACTCCTGTCCAGGTAATAAGTACCAGTAAATTTATTTTAAGGCTGAAAATCTCCCCTTAACCTGGTTGCTACCTGTTTGAGCTTGGGATAGTTACTTTTCAATTTAACATATTTACCGGACCTGTTGGGAGGAGGACTTTTATTTATTTTTTAATTTAATCCGTTTCTAAAGATGCCAATTCACTGGAAGTGGATGGCCGTGTACATTTCCTTTGTAAATTTCTTCATATTTTGAGTTTTGGACGAACTAAAGAAGAATCCCCCAATTCAGAAGTGGTATTCAGCAGGTTCTGACCAGTTTTGGAGAACCAGTAGTGGAAATTTTGAGTAGTTCAAAGAACCGGTAGATACCACCTCTGACTGGCTCCGCCCCCATCTATTCTCTGCCTCCCGAATCCCAGCTGATCGGGAGGAAATGGGGATTTTGCAGCAACCTTCCTCTGGAGTGGGGAGGGAATGGAGATTTTACAGTATCCTTCCCATGCCATACCCACCAAGCCATGCCATGCCCACCAAGCCACGCCCACAGAACCAGTAGTAAAATAATTTGAATCCCACCACTTCCCCAATTCTTCAGTTTCCTCTATCTTTAATTGAAATAATCTCATTCTAATGGGCGAGAACTTATTTTTCTGTCTTGTGAATTTCTGGCCAAAATCTGAGCTGGCTGAACTGGTGGCTAAGTACATGTTTTGCCATATGAACTAAAGCTGGCCTCTCCGAGTATGAGAAAACTAGCCTCTGAAGCCACATACACTTCAGTGCATCTTGCAAGGGAAAAAAAAGTCCCACTTTCATATTTCAAATCCATTTATTGTTGACATCTGGCATCTTCTCCAGCTGGGAGTATGCTGTTAATGTATCTTTGCCTCCTTCTCTTTCTCGCTCTACAAGAAACGTAAAGAGACTCCAGGGCAAACCCTGGCCAGCCTCCTGGAATGCTTTGCTGGGTTGCTAACAATATCTCCCTGCATCCCTTCTCCTAGGACTAAGCTGACAGTTTAGGAAGAGGGCAAAAATGAGATTGGAGCATCATCATCCGATCTCCTCCTTCTGAAAGGAGGAGGGAAAATATGGCTTCACCGCTGAAAGTAGGGAGAAAATACCACACGCCAACTTCCTGCATCAACGTAGCAAGGTTGATCCTACAAAAAAGTTGTATCCACGTATTTATTTTCATTTATTATTAAATTTATTCGAATAGAATAGAATAGAATAGTAGAGTAGAGTAGAGTAGAGTAGAAGTAAAAGTAGAGTAGAGTAGAGTAGAGTAGAGTAGAGTAAAGTAGAGAAGAAGAGTCGAGTCGAGTAGTGTAGTGTCAGTGGTCCAGAAAAACCCAACTCCAGTTAAAAACTCCGAGGCAAACATTTCTCAAAGTTCCATTTATTAGAGTAGGTATACTGGCACATCTGGGAAAACCCGAATATGAGGATTCCGGGTTTTTCCTCAGTAAATCAAAAGCCCAAATCCAGCCCCTGCACCCATCAGTCTGTCATATGGTCCAATCACCATCCGTCCCAACCTGAGCCATCACTGCAACCACTTCTCTTCCAGATGCAGAAACACCATGACCTTGACTGAAGGGAAGAATGCTATTATGTCTAACTACAATCACTCTACTGAATTCCCCCCTCCTACTTTCCCAAGCGCAAGAAGTTGCAGCGTGGAAGCTTCTGGTGTTAATATGGCCTCCAAAGCTGACAAGTAGAGTAGAGTAGAGTAGAGTAGATTAGCGTAGCATAGCGTAGCGTAGCGTAGCGTAGAGTAGAGTAGAGTAGAGTAGAGTAGAGTAGAGTAGATTAGCATAGCGTAGAGTAGAGTAGAGTAGAGTAGAGTAGAATAGAATAGAATAGAATAGAATAGAATAGAATAGAATAGAATAGAATAAGAGAGTTGGAAGGGACCTTGGAGGTCTTCTAGTCCAACCCCTTGCTTAGGCAGGAAACCCTACACCACTTCAGACAAATGATTATCCAATCTCTTCTTAAAAACTTCCAGTGTCAACAGCCATTGCCAGCCTGTTCTAAGGTGTTCTGGAGCCATGTTTAATAGCAATAGCACTTGGACTTACATCCCACTCCATAGTGTTTTACAGGCAGTCCTTGAGTTACGACCATAACTGAGCCCAAAATTTGTGTTACTAAGTAAAACAGAATTAGTTAAGTGAACTTTGTTCCATTTTACAATGTTTCTTGCCACAGTTGTTCAGCCAATCACTGCAGTTGTTAAGATAGCAACATGGTCATTAAGTGAATCTGGCTTCCCCGTTGACGTACAATGTCCCAAAAAGTGATCGCATGACCGTGTTTATTTAGCATCCCTGTTTGCCATCCCTTCTTCCTACTGCCTCCCTATTCCTCCTTCAGTGAAGCCCATGGCCTCATTTTATTTCAGTGCAACCTTTATCGTGGCCTAATTCACTGAGCTTGACCTTCTGCGAAGCCTTTGGGATATGGCATTTCTCTTTTTGCCTTTTGCTAGGGATCATACAGGAATGCCCTTCTTTGTTGATTAATGGCATTTGCGCCAGCTAAAAAAGCTCCCAAAGACTCTGTATATCGGATGATTTTTGTCGGTATTATCGTAGTCGTCCTTATCGCCATCATTGTTCCCAGTTTCCAGTCAGAAAGATTAGAAGCAAAAGGAAGCAGGAGGAACAGAGTGTTTGGAACTCCGAGATTTAAAGTTAATACTAGAATTCTTATAATGGTCTTACACAGTGGTGGGATTCAACCAGTTCGTACCACTTCGGGAGAATCAGTTGTTAACTTTCTGAGCAGTTTGGCAAACTGGTTGTTGGAAGAAATCACTAGGGCAGAGAACCGGTTGTTAAATTACTTGAATCCTACCACTGGTCTTATACTTGCAAAGACCTTGCCTTAGAATGGGAAAAGAAATAGGTTAGCAGAATCAAAGGAAGGAACAAATTTGAATGAAAGGCACAAATGCTAAGCAAGAAGTCCCAAAGGTGCTTTTTCAAAAGGCAACTGGACTTCCTTTGTTTTTTTCTTGAAAAATGTTTCACTTCTCATCCAAGATGCTTCATTCAACCCAATAATTCTATGAAGGTTTAAAAATAATACATTTCCTAGTTTGTTGGGGATTCCTGGCATGGAGGAACAACTTTCTCCTTCTCCTTCTCCTTCTCCTTCTCCTTCTCCTTCTCCTTCTCCTTCTCCTTCTCCTTCTCCTTCTCCTTCTTCCTCCTCCTCCTCCTCTTCTCCTTCTTCTTCTCCTTCTTCTCCTTCTCCTTTTCCTTGCCTCCTCCTCCTCCTCCTCCTCCTCCTCCTCCTCCTCCTCCTCCTCCTCCTTCCTTCTCTTCCTTTTCCTCTTCTTCCTCTTCCTCTTCCCCCTCCCCGTCCCCCCTCCTCCTCTCACACAAAATGAAGAAAATGACAGCAATTGGGACTAACATCAGAAGTTGTTTGGAGGGAGACTACAGCATTGCCATCGAACGACGTCTTCGGAGAAGGAACAGTGAGAGCCCAGACTGAATTTTAGCATCATTCATTTGCTTTCTAGGTATGGTACCTTTTGTGCTTGGCAGCCATTCTGTGAATGCAAAACCTGCCTCTCCTCCCCCCCCACCCCGCCCTGATCCATAACAGCCTTTTTTTCTGAGAATGCCCATAGTATGCTTTTAAACATCTAAATGGGCCCTTCAAAGGCCATAGACCTAGCCATTGGCAAATGGCTAATGGCAAGATATCAAGCTAAATTTCATATTCACAATGCACCAACTAACAAAGAAATACAAAGCATTAGGAAGCAATGGAATATTTATATTTGCTTCCTTTTCCATCTCCAGACCATTATGTGTTCACTACCAAACTAGCAAAATGTCATTTGGGGCTCGTAAGACATGGTTTCATTTTCGCAAACGTATTCGCATTCAAAAGTAATTTTTCATTTTTCTTCCTTGGAGATAGTTCAGCTGCTGCATGATTTTTATTTTTATTTTAATAGCTAGAATAATGTTCTACCTGGTACGCCTTTGAAGCATTATATCATTAGCTGCAGAAGTCACGTCTGTATCGGCATTTTATACAGAATATATGCTGAGGGAGCAAACAAAGCCACCAGTCAAGGGAACCCACAAGGGTGTGTAATCTGTGCGTATGAGCGTGTCATAAAAGTCAAGATTATGGTCACAATCTCAGGATCAAAGCTATGCCCCTTTTTACATGCAATGAAGCACATTTATTTATTTATCAAACTTGTATGCCATCTATCTCACCAAAGAGGATTCTAGGCAGTTTACAGACATTGAATAAAATGCAAAACAAAACGCTAAAACAAGAAATAAAGGTCCTAATTTTAAAAAAACAAACAAACAATTAAAATAAAATTAAGCAGGATGGAGAGGAAGGGAGCAAAATGCACGCAGAAAGGAGGTGGGGTGTTCTCTACTCCATCAGCCACCTCCAATGGATTGCATCCCTATTAGGGCCCCGAGCAAGTTGGCATAGCCATATCTTCGAAGATCTTTCAAAAGACTCAAAAGGTGGGAGTGGATCTGATCTTGGGAACGATTAAAAGAAGGGGAGCTTCGATTGCACGGTTGTGATTGTCATCTTTTTTGGCCATGTCATGTGGGGGAATTCACTGGAGAAAGCAATTATTTTGGGAAGAGTTAGTGATAGAAGACTGCCAAAGAACACAGTAGCTAGACACCATCAGAGTGACATCAGCCAGACCATAGAAGAGTTCAAAGAAATACTGCAAGACCAAAAGATGTGGCGAGACCTGGTCCACAGAATTGCCAAGAGTTGAACACAATTCATCATCATCATTATCATCATCATCAACATCATCATCATCATCATCACCATGATCAGCATCATGATTGATTGTCATCTTGCCATTTTTGTTTTCATCCAACAAAAGTAGTTGAATTGGGAAGACCAGTGTACAAAATTGAATATATAACAGCCCTGATTTCAGCTCATCATTCCTGCTATTCCTGAGATTTCAAGTAATGGGGGTCAGTTCAAAACAGCAACGTCATGCCAAGTTGAAGCATGCCTGTACAAAAGGAAGATGGTGTTGTGACCCAGGCCCAAGTAGGTAGTAATAAACTTAGTCCATGGAAAAACAAACAAACTGTATTCAACTCAGAGTAAAACAAATGCCTCCTGACACAAATTCCTCAGTTATCTCTCAAAACTTGGTTCGATTAGGCAAGCTGCCAAAGGCCCTTCCTGGCAAACATCGAGAAGCCACAAAAACAAAGACATACACGAAGCAGAGGACGAAGCAGAAGACGCAGCTACAATGTTGTTTTCTGGCAAAGCTCAAACACTGGTGCTGGTCTGTTTTAAGCCTTATGGGAGGGGCCAATCATCTCTTGGCCCTACTCCTGAGTTGTCCTTTTTGCTTGAGCTGCTCTTGCCTTCTGGCAGCTCTTCTCATGCATGCATTAGGAACAGGCTCCTCCTGTTCCTCTGCCTCACTACTATCAGTCTCTGGAGGCTCTGGAGTCCACACTTCACTCTCTGATAGCCCTGGCCTCACCTCAGCCTCATCGCTGTCCGACTCCATTGCCAGCTCCATAGGCTGCTGACGGACCACAACAGATGGCCCTGTATCGCAATGAGCACCTACAATCTTGCAACTTATCAGTCAATGGAAAGCTCAATTAGCTTCATCTTGATTTGTCATTCTCTTTGTTTCATGTTTGAGATTTAGTAAATTGTGAAAGTCTATGCTATTTACCTAGTTTAATGTACTGTAGGAATCCAGAATGGAAGCTAATTCATTATCCAATTAATGTTTTATGGGAATGCAATCTAAGAGTACAATTCTATCAATTGACTTTTAAAAAAAAAAATCACATTAAGAACTCTTGAAACCCAGTATGGTATCTAGGAAATATGTGGCACTATGACAAGACCATTTTCAATCATGCAAGTTCACTGGGTATCTCTGGGTCAGTCTGGTATAGTGATGAAGATGCTAGGCTAGGAATGGGAAGTATCAGATCCCCTCCAAGTTACTGGTGGAGTTTGGCCCAACCCAACCAGTGGTAGGATTCAACCGGTGTAACAACTGGTTCGCTTTGCGCATGTTTCAGGAGATCCGAGCGCACGCAGTACATTTGAAAACAGCGCCTTCTACTGCAGCTCCAGTGAATAAAACAGCTGAGATGTGGTAATCCGTGCTGCCGTGCTGATCAGCTGGGCTTGAAAACAAAGGAAATAAAGATAGGTATAGTGCAGAGACGGGTGGGTGAGCCCAGCTGATCGTCGGAGCGAACCAGTTTCCTCTCAGCTGATCGTCGGAGATACCGGTATGCCCGAACCGGTCAGAACCAGCAGAATCCCACCCCTGAACCCAACCTATCATGCAAAGTTGTTGTGGAAGAAAAATCAGAAGGGATCCCTATGGGGTACTTGGTGCTCTCTGAGTTTGGTTGTTTTATTGCAGATGTTTCATTACCCAACTAGGTAACATCCTCAGTGCTAGAAGGGAGTGGGCTTTGCTCTTTGTTTATATACAAGTGGGTTGCCTTGTCAGTGTAGATGGGCATTTTCTTGTTGGTTCCTTGCAAAGAGGTAATAAGGAGGTAATGAAATGTCTCCAAGAAAACAATCAAGTTCAGAGAGCCCCAAGGACCACAAATTTCAACCCGAGCTATCAATATTCTCTTCTATAGGAAGCACTATGAAAACTTTATTAAACTCCAGAGTGAAAGTCAGGAGAGACCAAAAACCAAGGCCAACCACATGGCACACCCTGCCATATATCAAAAACATTTTGAAAGCTGTAGAACACAGCTTCTGAGATCTGCAAATGGGCATCACATATTTCCCAGAGGCTACCATACAAGGACAAATTATGCATTGTTAAAGATTGCTGGGAGCTGGGAGATATTTCCAATGTACGAATCCCCTGCCTGGACTCTCCCTGTGACTATGTAGGACAGACACAGAGAGGAAGCTAAGCACCAGATTGCAAGAACATAAGCGAGCGGTCAGATGAGAGACCTGAATTCATTGGTAGCCTCATACAGCAATGAACAAGGACATTCAACTTTGCAGCTACTAAGATTGTTGGACAAGCAGGCACAAAAACAGCCAGGGAATGATTGAAGCCTGGGAAAAGGGCCTCTCATCAGTCAACAAGAGTGCTGATTTACCATCAGTTTATCAAGTACTTAGAAGGTCAGGACTTGGTAGCCCAAGAAAACAACAGCCAATGACTTAAAAGCCAGCCATCAACACACCCCAATCAGCATCTAAAAAGTCACATACAACAGGTACCATATAAATACCACACACAGAACAGCACCCAGTCTGCTAAAGAGAGGTTCCCTGAAGATGGGCTCCAGCATGGGTCCAAAAGCTCGGAAGACAAAACCTCTGGTCCGGGTGATCGACCCAGATTGAATCCTGCAGCATTATTCTGGGTCACATATATTCTCTTCCCTTCATTCATGAGAGATGTCAATAAACAAAATATAACTCTCTATAAGGTAAAGGTAAAGGTTCCCATTGCGCATATTTGCTAGTCATTCCCAAATCTAGGGGGCGGTGTTCATCTCCGTTTCAAAGCTGAAGAGCCAGCGCTGTCCGAAGACATCTTCGTGGTCATGTGCCCAGCATGACTAATCACCAAAGGCACACGGAACACTGTTACCTTCCCACCAAAGGCGGTCCCTATTTTTCTACTTGCATTTTTTTACCTGCTTTCGAACTGCTAGGTTGGCAGAAGCTGGGACAAGTAATGGGAGCTCACCCTGTTATGCGGCACTAGGGATTCGAACCGCTGACTCTATATAGACTTTATATAGGAAGTTGCAAAACAGCCCAAGAAGAGGATGGAAAACAAAGAGAGATGAGAAAGAAAATGGTGCGGTAATGGAATAACCGACTTTATTACGGTACAGAAGAAGACAGAGGTTGCCTTTAAAGTCAAAGCATGCGGCGGGTTAAACTAATGCACAACCCCCCCCCCAACATTTCTTTTCCCTCTTCCATCCCTACCGTGTTGCGATCCATTAAAAAAAAAATCACCCTGAACATTTGCTTCTTTCTTCTCCTCCCGGGAAGCCAATTGCTTTGATTGCCGCGATACAAGACTGCGGAGATGGCTTGCCCTTGCCTGCGAAGCAAATGGAACGTGCTAATAGAACTTATCACATTACCCGATGCAGAAGTGCCATAGCTCATTACTTTAAGATAAAGGGATATCATTGCGGACGGGAAGCAGGATTGACTTTCGAAGGCCCAACTTGATGATGATTTAATCAACTGCTCTCTTTCACTTCTCATCTCCGCGCCTGTCGGTTTCGCAGGTGCGGTTAAATGAGACACTCCGAACGGGAGAAGCCGGGAGAGAGATTGCCGTCATTATTTCTCCCGAAAGGAAGTATGCAAATCCGCAACAGGCAGATTGCGTTCATAATGGGCCCCGTAAAATATAAGGGGCACACTTGACAGGTGAGGGCAAGTTATTTGTACATCTTTAAAAGAAAGCAACTGTCCTCGTTTAAACATCGAGGGCTTAAAGGGAAGAGGGCGAGGGAGGAAAACAGCCAGAAAACACCATACGCTGCAGAGGGGAATGGAGAGGGAGTCTTTGAATGCCATGTTATGATGGAGCCAACTGAAGCATGGGTGTATGGCCTTTCAACAGATCTGCCATGTAGGAGAAGAGCAGGCTGAGCTGGAAGGTGGAGTTAAATGCGGCATCAGTTTAGCATCATTGCGTTGCCACAAGAGAACCAAGTCCAGCCTCCGATAAATTCTGCTGACCTTTATGTAGCGCCAATTTAGCTTTGAACATCAGTTGACCATATTCTTGTGTGTAGATAGCAATAATAAACACTTCTGTGCTTTGAACTCAACGAATACTCCTGGTTATTTGCACCTGACATTACAGTGCTGAAAATGGCCTTTTGACAGATCTGCCATGTAGGAGAAGAGCAGGCTGAGCTGGAAGGTGGAGTTAAATGTGGCATCAGTTTAGCGTCATTGCGTTGCCACAAGTGAACCAAGACCAGCGTCCCATAAATTCTGCTGACCTTTATGTAGCGCCAATTTAGCTTTGAACATCAGTTGACCATATTCTTGTGTGTAGGTAGCAATAATAAACAGTTCTGTGCTTTGAACTCAATGTATACGCTTGGTTATTTGCACCTGACATTACAGTGCTGAAAATGGGTGGGGGGAAGAGAGAATGTAAGGGGCACCCTTTTTTTCCTGACCTTGAATTGATTCATGTACCATAGAATCATTGAATGTTAGAGGTCAATGTTCTATTGAGATATTATAAAATCATAGGATTGGAAGGGACCTTGAGACCTTCTAAACTAACCCCCTGTCCAGGTAGGCCATTCCAGACAAAGTTGAACGGTTGTTCAACTTTGCTTTCAATACCTCCAGTGATGGAGCCACCATGACTCCAGGTCATTCATTTTAAGGTCTGGCTCAGTGGGAAAACCTGGAGTTTCAAGACTCTTACAGATACAGCAAGCAAATAAAGCTTCAAAAAAAAAATGATGAGCAACTTGCAAAACAATTTGTTCCAGTGCTGAACAGTTTTGCTATTGTTGTTCATTTATTTATTCATTTGATTTAGATGCCATACAACTCCTAAAAGACTCTGAAAGATTCAAATACTTGCCAAAAAAACAAACAAACCCAAACCCCAAACAATAAACAACATGCATGTTGGAAGACTAAAAGAGCCAACCATACCACTATGGTAAACTAGCCAAAATGAACAAATGTTTGGTGTCCATCCTAATCCCAGTTCTGGAAGCAGAGTGACATTTTAATGACCTTTTGAACAGTTGTTGAGTGAGAGTGATATGAATCTCTGGGGGGATTCTGTTCCAAAGGGCAAGGAACCCAACAGAGAAGACATGCTTGGTCATGATAGAGGGCATTGTTTAATTTAAAGGACTTGGAATTTACCCAATCTCCTTAATCTCACTTGACAAGTCGAAACTGGAGATAGAAAGTTCTTCAAATAGCTAGGTTCTATGTCAGGGGTGTCTACCTTGGCAATTTTATGACTAGTGGACTTCATGGCTGACTGAGAAATTCTGGGAGTTGAAGTCCACAAAAAGTTGCCAAGGCTGGACACCCCTATACTTTATAGGCAATAACTAGTGTCTTGAATTGTACCCAAAGATCTAGGGGCAACCAATGCAGCCTCAGAAACTGGGATGACAGATGGGGATAATGTGATACACACAGCCAATGCTTGTGAAATGCAGTATTTCCATCAAAAGTAATGATTTGAGCAACCATCTGAAGGACCTAGGAAAGAGGGCAACTGGCCCACCAGGTGGTGAATCTGTATAAAGCCTCCCCTCCACACCCCACCTGTCAGTGCCAACCGCTCCTTGAGCAGGTAGCACAAATCCAGGTAGACCACCAGATTGCATACCACTCTTTTAATGGGGAAGTGCAACTCCATCCAAGAATAATTGATATTTATGATTCAGACCCTCCTCATAACCAGGAATAGAATAGAATAGAATAGAATAGAATAGAATAGAATAGAATAGAACAGAACAGAACAGAACAGAACAGAACAGAACAGAATAGGTTTTTTTTTAATTGGCAAAGTGTGAATTGGACACACAAGGAGTTTGCCTTGATGTATAGGCTCTCAGTGTACATAAAAGAAAAGATACCTTCATCAAGGTACAACACTTACAACACTTAATGATAGTCATAGGCTACAATTAAGCAATCAGGAAACAATCAATTACAATTACAATTACAGTATAAATCATAAGGATACAAGCAACAAAGTTACAGTCATACAGTCATAAGTGGAGGGAGATGGGTGGTGGGTTACATATTGTATATGTGTATATTATATATGTGGTTACATATCGGAAAAAAGAACCAAAACACTAAGTAGAAGCTTGATGGACATTACCTTACAGATGACCCCCACCCTGTTAAAGACCTTGGAGTTTTCATATCAAATGATCTAAGTGCCAAAGTCCACTGCAACTACATCACAAAAAAGGCTCTGTAAACCTAATCTTACGTAGCTTCTTTTCCAAAAACACTACACTACTAACCAGAGCATATAAAACATTTGCTAGACCAATTCTTGAATACAGCTTGCCTATTTGGAACCCATACCTCATTTCTGATATCAACACAGTTGAACGTGTCCAGAAATATTTTACAAGAAGAATTCTCCACTCCTCTGATCACAACAAAATATCTTATGCCACCAGACTTGAACTCCTGGGTTTAGAAAATTTAGAACTCCGCCGCCTTCGACAGGACCTGTGTTTAACTCATAGAATCATCTATTGCAATGTTCTTCCTGTTGAAAATGTCTTCAGCTTCAATCACAATACAAGAGCAAACAATAGATTTAAACTTAATGTTAACCACTTCAATCTTGATTACAGAAAATATGATTTCTCTAACAGAGTTATTAATGCTTGGAACACATTACCTGACTCTGTGGTCTCTTCTCAAAATCTCAAAATCTTTAACCAAAAACTATCTACTATTGACCTCACCCCATTCCTAAGACGTCTATAAGGGGTGTGCATAAGAGTACAAACGTGCCTACCGTTCCCTGTCCTATTGTTTCCTTTCATTATATCCAATTAATATAGTTATTACACACTTATGCTCATATATATGCTTATATATTATATAGTTATTTCATGTTAATGCTTATATATACTGTTATGACAAAAAAAAACCGATGAGAAGATTAATAGTAGTGCAGACTTAGTAAATAGTTTGATAGTGTTGAGGGGATTATTTGTTTAGCAGAGTGATGGTGTTCAGGAAAAAAACTGTTTTTGTGCCTAGTTGTTCTGATGTGCAGTGCTCTATAGTGTTGTTTTGAGGGTAGGAGTTGAAACAGTTTATGTGCAGGATGTGAGGGATCTGTAAGTATTTTCACAGCCCACTTTTTGACTTGTGCAATATACAGGTCCTCAATGGAAGGCAGGTTGGTAGCAATTGTTTTTTCTGCAGTTCTAAGTATCCTCTGAAGTCTGTGTCTGTCTTGTTGGGTTGCAGAACCAAACCAGACAGTTATAGAGGTGCAGATGACAGACTCAATAATTCCACTGTAGAACTGGATCAGCAGCTCCTTGGGCAGTTTGAGCTTTCTGAGTAGAACATCTGAAAATCATCTCTGATGATCCACAATGAGGTTTGGGTGGGAATTAATAAGTTGTATGAACACGGTCAATGAAAGATGGAATGGGCACCAACCCCTTCATTATTCAAGAACTTCTAGATGCTTACCAAAATCCTGCCTTTCTTTCCTATCTATACAGACTTCTAGTAAGAAATTACAGTAGTGGCCAAAATTGTGGAAACCTTTTGGGAAAAGTGTATTTTTGAGGTTTGATGGCTAATAACACCACTTTTATTTTGGAGCTTCAAGAGAATCATATTCTACTGCTGGAATGGCCTGGGAACAGCCCAGACATTAACCCAATTGAAAATCTATGGAGCCGACTAAAGAAAATTGTTAGTCAGAAAAGACCCAGCAATAAAACCCAGTTAATAGAAGCAATCATTCAGTCTTGGTTTCACATTAGAACAGCTGCAGAACTAAAAGACTTGGTTCACTTCATGGGAAGACTTGTAAGGTTGTAAGTCATGCTAAAGGTTACCCAACTAAGTATTAACTGACATGGTGATAATTTTTGCATATCTCATTTTTTCTATGGTGATAATTTTTGCATATCTCATTTTTTCTCCATGTTTCACTTTTCTTCTTTATACTGTAACTGCTATTCTAAGAGTTATTGCATTATACTCTTGATTAAATTATCTTTCCATTGATCTATTAATTTATATCTACTCCCCCCCAAAAAAGTGGTGTTAACAGCTAGTTTTAGAAAATACACTTTTCCCAATGGGTTTCCACAATTTTGGCCACTACTGTACCCAAGAAGCAGTTGCCAGTCTGTCAAAAAAGGACACGAGGGAATGAAAAAAGATATAATTGCCAATCTACAGGAATACTCCAACTTAATGTTCCTGTTTAATCCTATCTGGAGGTTGGCTTATCTCATATTCGCTACCCAAAGCTAGATGATCACATTGCCACACTTGTTAGAAATAAAAAAGTGTAGAAATTTGAAGTGGTTTCTTAACAATAGATCTCTGGGAGAAAGATGTAATTGCTTTGATCTGATGCTTTGAATTATTCTAACAACTTCCCCTAGCAGCGCTAGTAATGGAAGCAGTTCCTATCCAGCTACAGTAGATGTATCAAAAGCTTCTTTTAGCATTTTACAATGACTCAATGGAAGCATCGGAACTGGCTTTTGTGACTCTGCAAACGGGGAAGACATTTTTGATGATCAAAATTGCGGGAGAAAACCATCCGAGTGATAGTTCAGTCACTTCAAGCACGACGGGAATGGGAAGCTGATGCATCTTATCTGTATCGTTTCCTATGTCACAAACATGTGCTGCTAGGCACACAACGGCTGCATGAAATGTGTGGTCTATAAGGGGAGGGTATCGGGTTGAGCCCTTGGTGTTAAAAGGAGAAATGAAAAGACAAATGGCAACCAGACAATCAAAAGAGATTTTGCTCAGGAACATAACGTGGGCGAATCAGATTAGTTCTGTATTTTTTTTTCTTACCAATACGAGTTTGATTTAATACACGTTCAAGATCTACTTTAGAATTCCTTTTCAAAGGAGAAGGATATTTTGGAGAAATGTATCTAGACAGAGAACAATGCACACAGAATTTACAAAATGGCCAGGGAAGCAGAGGTGATATTCAGCTGGTTCGGACCAGTTCGGGTGAACGATAGCTCCGACAATCAGTTGGCCCCGCTCCCCCACCCTCGCTCTATCCTGTCCTTTATTTCCTGCTTTGTGGCTCATCTCAATCACGCGGCACAGCTGATTCCCCCCTCTTGCTGTTCTACTTACCGTCGCTGACTTGGAAGGTAAGCAGATGAACTTCTAAATGCTCGATTTTCAGAGCTGCGCACAAGCGCCTTAGGCATACGCAAAGCGCGCAAAGAGCACAAATCCAAGGAAATCAGGAGGCAACTAGCCCCATGCAGCATTTGTAGTAAGAGTGTCACTAAAAGTCTTGCCTTTGAGACCCTACTGGAGTTGCTCCTTTCCCTGAAGAAATGTAGAGATTTTATTCCAGCCATCTCCTCTGGCCACACGCTTGGAAGGTCATTTGTGTTGGTCTTAATCTGGATAGACAGTCTTGGATAAATTTGCAGGGAAAAACTAGAGGGCAGGCTGCCTTCCTCAATCGACTACAAAGACATAGAAGAACAGAGTGCCCACGTCCATCTGGGAGATCTTACTTAGGACTTAGTCACCTCCTGTTGAAATTACATCGGGCTTGCCAATTAGGCAAGAAAAATTAATATTACCAGTTAGGCAAGAAAAACAAAATGCACAGGTACAATATATGTGGTACCTTGCTCAATAGTAGTAACTATTAGAGGGATCTTGGAGTCCTTGTGGACAACCAAATAAAAATATGAGCCAGCAGTGCGCTGCAGCTGCCAAAAAAGCCAACACAGCTCTAGGCTGCATAAACAGAGGGCTAGAATCAAGATCACGTGAAGTGTTAATACCACTTTATAATGCCTCGGTAAGGCCACACTTGGAATGCTGCATCCAATTATTGGTTGCCACAATATAAAAAAGATGTGGAGACTCTAGAAAGAGTGCAGAGAAGAGCAACAAAGATGATTAGGGGACTGGAGGCTAAAACATATAAAGAACGGTTGCAGGAACTGGGTATGTCTAGTCTGATGAAAAGAAGGACTATGGATGACATGATAGCAATGTTACAATATCTCAGGAGCTGCCACAAGGAAGAGGGAATCAAGCTATTCTCCAAAGCACATGAAGGCAGGCAAGAAGCAATGAGTGGAAACTAATCAAGGAGAGAAGCAAGGAGAGATTTCCTGACAGTTAGAACAATTAATCAATGGAACAATTTTCCTCCAGATGTTGTAAATGCTCCAACACTGGAAGTTTTTAAGAAGATGTTGGATACTCTTTAACAGCCTCCAGAAGTTGTAGCTGGTCCAGAATGGAGCAGTACACAGTGGTATTCAGTTCTATGCTCATTGGCTTCCAGTGAGCGTCTGAGTGCAATTCAAGATGCTGGTTGTCACTTATAAATGCCTACATGACATACAACCAGGTTATTTAGAATTGCCTATTTCTGATCTTCCCTGCTCACTCCACCAAAACTACCAGAAATGAAATATTTCAGATCTCTTCTATCAAGCAATGTCATCTTACTGTCATGGCTTTCCTGTTGCAGCACCTGCCCTGTTGGACAGGATCCTTTCTGGAGATTCGGATGGTCTCCACTGTGTTAGCCCAGCATTAAAGTCTTGGCTATTTTCCCAGGCATATAAACCAGAAGGTTGAGCGAGCGCTGCCGGTTGATTGCTTTTTATTGTTGTTGCTTTTTCTAACCTACCTTGGGAATCGTTTTGTGACCTTCGACATTTGTTTTCTGGATTGTTGGTGCAATTACTGTAGATTTTACTTTGTATGCCATTGCTATGATATGGGCAGCCTTATAAAACGTATCAGTCAGTCAATCAATCAACCAATTCCAGGTATGGCATTTGATTAAGCCTTCTGAGAGATGACCTTTTGTAAAAATTGGTTTCAAACAGAAAGCAGGATTCTTTTTACCGGATATTTGTGGGTCCACCTAAGCCAGGGGTATATTCTATGATTATTTCCACTCTAGGATACTCTACTTTCTGCTCGGTAATGCAATCCATGTAGGTCAGAGGTGGGGAACTATGGTCCTTTTATGAATTGTGGACTTCAATTCCCAGAATTCCTGAGCCAGCTATGTATCTATTGCTAAACTATTGCTAGTTAACTAGACTATTGCTTAACACTGTGTAAGCCGCCCCGAGTCTTCGGAGAAAGGCAGGATATAAATTCAGATAAATAAATAAATAATCTAAATTGGCTACAAGAAAGGTGAGTATCCTAGAGTGGAAATGACAATAGAATATAGCCCTTCCAAAGGTTGTTTTTTGTTTTTCAAAGGCAACTGGACTTTCTTTGTTTTTCTTTGAAGACATTTTGCTTCTCATCCAAGAAACATAAATCCAATGGAGAAAGTCCAGAGATATTTCAGGAGAAGACTCCTCCGCTCCTCTGCTCGCAATAAAATACCTTATGCCACCAGACTCCAAATTTTGGACTTAGACAACTTAGAACTACGCCGACTTCAGTCTGACCTAAGCATAGTACATAAAATTATCTACCACAATTTCCTACCTGTCAATGACTACTTCAGCTTCAACCACAACAATACACAAGCAAATAATGTTATCCAAATTATGTTTATAATCCTCACTCACGAGGTCCACACAGAATGTCACCACCACACATCCACCCAGAAAGCAGACCCAAACCCACACTGATCAGGAAGCACGACCAAGGACCAGAAGCCAGACCGCAGCTGCAACATTAGCCATTTCAAACCCCTCCAATCCATACATACAGCAGACAGACACCCACTATGAAGATGTAGCACGACCACAAACACGAAGCCAAACAACAGCAATGCAGCTCACCAGCTCAAATCCCCCTGCAACTCAGACTAATCTGAGCACAACCAAGCCCCCACCAACACAGGACACACCCCCAGCCAATCAGAGCACAAAAAAACCCCATCCAATCAGAGCACAGCCAAGCTCCCACCCAATCAGTTCAAACCCCCACTAGCAGTTAAAAAGGAAGAAACAGCTGCAATCACACATTGCTCCCAGAAGCACGAAGCTGAAGCCTGAAGATGACGAATGAGACTTCGTCGAAACGTCGCCAAGACACTTCCAATTTTACGCGGGAGAAAACCTGAATAACCAAAGACCTACAATCCAAATTATGTTTATACTTTTACCTATTATCTTATATATTATTGACAAATAAATAAAATAAACTTCTTCAGTTCTTAGATGAGAAGCGAAATGGCTTCAGGGAAAAACAATGAAAGTCCAGCTTCCTTTTGAAAAAGCACCTTTGGGACAACCATGACCTGGATGACTGAGAATCTCCACAGACACCCAATGACAGAAGATCCCACCCCTTCCCTGGGTGATTGCTTCAACTACAGGTAATCCTCGATTTACAACAGCTCATTTAACAACCGTTCAAAGACGGCACTGAAAAAAGTGACTTATGACCATTTTTCACACCGGCAGCGTGCGAAAAACGCAACGTGACCAAAATTCAGACGCTTGGCAGGTGACTCATATATATGATGGTTGCGGTGTCACCTCTTGCGACCTTCCGACAAGCAAAGTCAATGGGGAAGCCAGATTCCTCAGCAACCATGTCACTCACTTAACAACTGCAGCGATTCACTTAACAGTCATGGCAAGAAAGGTTGTCAAATGGGGCAAAACTCACTTAGCAAATATAACATAACATAACATCAGAGTTGGAAGGGACCTTGGAGGCCTTCTAGTCCAACCCCCTGCCCAGGCAGGAAACCCTATACCATCTCAGTCAGATGGTTATCCAACATTTTCTTAAAAATTTCTAGTGTTGGAGCATTCACAACTTCTGAAGGCAAGTCGTTCCACTTATTAATTGTTCTAACTGTCAGGAAATTTCTCCTTAGTTCTAAGTTGCTTCTTTCCTTGATCAGTTTCCACCCATTGCTTCTTGTTCTACCCTCAGGTGCTCTGGAGAACAGCCCGACTCCCTCTTCTTTGTGGCAACCCCTGAGATATTGGAACACTGCTATCATGTCTCCCCTAGTCCTTCTTTTTGTTAAACTAGACATACCCAGTTCCTGCAACCGTTCTTCATATGTTTTAGCCTCCAGTCCCCTAATCATCTTTGTTGCTCTTCTCTGCACTCTTTCTAGAGTCTCAACATCTTTTTTACATCGTGGCGACCAAAACTGGATGCAATATTCCAAGTGTGGCCTTACCAAGGCATTATAAAGTGGTACTAGCACTTCACGTGATCTTGATTCTATCCCTCTGTTTATGCAACCCAAATATCTCGCTTAGCTAGAGGAATTTTGAGCTCAGTTGTGGTCGTAAGTTGAGGATGACCTGTATTGAACTGCTCTTTACATTAGGACGTTCTCCCCACTCTCCTCTTCAACCAGACTTTTATCTCCTGAAAATCAAGTCCACAGACATGGTTGTTGTCTGTTTTGTTTGCTGGAAAATTCACCAAAATGCCTCAGTATATATATATATATTTACATTTATATCCCGCCCTTCTCCGAAGACTCAGGGCGGCTTACAGTGTGTAAGGCAATAGTCTCATTCTCTTTGTATATTTACAAAGTCAACTTATTGCCCCCCCCAACAATCTGGGTCCTCATTTTACCTACCTTATAAAGGATGGAAGGCTGAGTCAACCTTGGGCCTGGTGGGACTAGAACCTGCAGTAATTGCAGGCTGCTGTGTTTTAATAACAGGCTTCTTACACCCTGAGCTATCCTGGCCCTTTGGGGAACGAAAGATACCGAGGCAGAGAGAAAAAGAAAAGCACAGGATATTAGGGCAACTTATGTGTAGGGAAACACAAACAGGGGGGGGAAAAAAAACTAGTCTTTTTTTTTTAATCGATGACCAGCAAAAGAAGTTATTATAGTTGCATGAAAAATAAAATTGCAGAGAAACATGCCTTTGCACAATATTGTATGTTGAGGACTCATGCACAAGATGAAGCTTTTTGGGAAAGAAATGGTTTACTGAAAAAAAATAATGTGAAATGACACAGAAGCATATTCATCAGCAGCAGCAGCATTTTGAATGAATTCTCAGGGAAACCACCTGTCTCGTTTTCAGAATACAGGGTATCTATAGAATGACGGATAATCCTCAAATTACGACTGTAATGGAACCTCCCCATTACATTCATTAGTTGTAAGCATCATAAAAAAAGTGTTGGTCATGTGACTGACCTCATTTTATTATGTTTTTTTTCTGTTGGTTGTTAATTGAACACCATAGTCATTAAGCAAAGCCATTGTTCGCTATGGTAGAGCTTTGCCAAAAACCAGACATGTTACTTTTTGGCAAAACTATCATAAAACATGACCATGGGACACTTCAAACAGCCATAAATGAAGCTGCATTACTGAGTGTCTGTAGTCCGGTCACACATGCCTAAGTTCCTGAAGTGCAGCCACATGACTGTGGGAGAGAAAAAACCCATTTTTAACTTCAGATTTGGGCTGTAAATTCCCTTTTTCAGGTAGGCCCAGAGGTGAAATTCAGCAGATTTTGACAGGTTCTGGAGAACAGGTAGCGGAAATTTTGAGTAGTTTAGAGAACCGGCAAATATCACCTCTGGCTGGCCCCAGAATGGGGTGGGAATGGAGATTTTCCAGTATCTTTCCCCTGCCACGCCCACCAAGCCACACCACGCCCACAGAACCAGTAGTAATAACATTTGAATACCACCACTGGTTGTAATTAAGCAACCAGTCATAAGTCGAGGACTAACTGTTGTTTTAAAAAAGATCAAAGTGGAAACCACAAAGACAAGATCAAAGGTGGAAGTAACTGTCATGGCTGACATCTTGACTTGTTTTACCTGACCGTGCAGACATTCTTACTTATCTGCTTTAAGAGTTCCATGCTTTTAGTTTTTTGTTTTTTTAAAAAAATGCCGAGCTCTTAAGAAGTAATTAGACGTATGTTCATGCAGTGGAATATGTAGAAATATGTCTGCTTGGAAAACGGATTTGCATGCCAATTGACCATTTAGTGCTGTTAGATTTACAATAATCCTAGCTTTCTTTGTGGTCATGCAATTTAAATTATACATCATCCTCGGATGATAAAGGCTGCCATAAATAATAAACAACAAAATAGATCACAACAACACAAGTAATGAATTATAAAGCAAGGAAAGTAGTGGGTGGGAAAAATAGGTTTTATAGGATCAGGTCTGACAATTGAGTTGTTTACTTGCGTTATTGCAGTGGGAATCAGACAAATGAAAATGGACATCTAAAACCCATCCGTTGCATTATATTAAATCACTCTGTCTACACATATTTATATCGAACCCAAATTTATTTAAGATTTGTGATGTGGGAGTATATGGTATGTCTATTCTCTTTTCCTTTCGGGGACTTTAAAAAGGCATGCTTTAAAATTTTACTTTGATGTGCATCCACCTTAAGTGCCCATGATCCTGTCAACGACTCTGTTCCTGAAAAGATGTGCTATCAAAGAACACCATTTTTTTAATTCCATGCTCTTTCTCTAGATCAAGATGTGCACCTTTTTTTGGTAACTGGGTTAGCTATACATTTCTAAAATGCCAAGGGAATAGTTAGAGGCAGTCCTCAAATTATGACCATTCGTTTAGCGTCCATTCAAACTTACAACAGTGATGAAAAAAAGTTACTTTGGCCACTTGGCAACCGGTGTGTATTTATGATAGTTACAGCATTCTGGAGTCACATGAGCGCTTATTCTGACCTTCCCAGCCAGCTTATGACAAGCAAAATCAATGGGGGGGGGGATTCAGATTCCCTTAACAACTATGTGATCCCCTTAATGACCATGGTAATTCGCTTAACAACTGTGACGTAAAAGATCATAAAACTGGATGCAATTCATGTAATGAGGACCGCCCTTAACAGAAAAAGTTCCACTCCCAATTGTGACCATAGCTTGAGGACTACTTGTAGTGACACAATATCCCCAGATTTGGAAGAATCAATTTGCACATCTGGTTTTTATTTTATTTTTAAATTTTATGTACTGATATCCCTCCTTTATTATTTTTATAAATAACTCAAGGTAACAAACATATATAATACCCCTTCCTCCACCTACTTTCCCCACAACAAAAACCCTATGAAATGGGTTCAGCTGAAAGAGTGATTGGCCCAAAATTACCCAGCTGGCTTAAGCAGAAACAAGAACTTCCTCTTTCCTTATAGCTAAAACATATCTGGTAAAAAAAAAAATACTGTGAAGAAGCCCTGTCTTCCTGCCGCCTCCTTTCCTTCCTTTCTCCAAAGTTGGAGGAATTCTTATTCCAAAATTGAAGACAATTTCCTTATTATCTGAAACATTTTAATGTGTCTCTGGAATCCAAAAGCAGCTGAAGGATAATAGGTTCTCCATGTGATCATCCTTAGGTTTTAAGTTTCCCAAGGACACACACAAAGTAACTTTTTCCCAGGTGAGCTCTTAAATCTACACACTGAAGGCTACTTGGGATTTGCAGCAATTCCTGCTCTCTAAGCCCAAATCATCTCACAGGAGCAGAAGCTCATGTCAACAGCACGTCAATAAAACGCAGAACCAGAACTGTATAGAAGTTCCACAAGTGCTTTTCCAAAAGGCAATTGGACTTTTTTCGGGTTTCTTTTTTCTTTGAAGATGCTTCAGTTCTCATCCAAGAAGCTTCTTCAGTTCTTCTTGGATGAGAAATGAAATGTTTTCAAAGAAAAAACAAACAAACAAACCAGAACGTCTAGCTGCCATTTGGAAAAGCAACTTGATCTGGAAGCCAAAAAGAATGAGCTAAAACAGCGTTTCTCAACTTTGGCAGCTTGCAGATGTGTGGACTTCAATTCCCATAATTCCTAAGCCAGCATGGCTGGCTGGAGTCTTTAAGTGTCTATGGAGATTCTTAGTCATCCAGGTCATGGTTGTCCCAAAGGTGCTTTTTCAAAAGACAACTGGACTTTCTGGTTTTTCTTTGAAGACATCATCCAAGAAGCTTCTTCAGCTCTGACTTCCATTCCTAACCATCTTCCATTCCCCACCATCCAATCAGAGCTGAAGAAGCTTCTTAGATGAAAAGCAAAATATCTTCAAAGAAAAACCAGAAAGTCTAGTTGCCTCTCGAAAAAGCACTTTTGGGCTAAGCATCTTCAAGCTGTCAAGGTTGAGAAACACTGATCTTAAAATATCCTATCCGAATCGGTCACTGGGACCAGAGTTTTAGCTTTCCAAGCTTTCAGACTCAGATTGAATCCTGCCACATTATCCCGGGACACGTCTATTTGCCTGCATTCATGAAAAATAAAAGAACGGACCACAGAATAGATGGACATCCCCGCTTCTCTTAAGGAGAAGGCCTTTGCTTCGTTTTGTGTTGTTGATGAAGTCGGTTGCTGGCCTTGTCCAGAAGGCATCAATCCCTGTGTTATAAAGATTGAGACTGTCACTTTTCCCAAAAAAATAAAAAAAGCACCAACAATTTGACACATGCCATCCGAAGAAAGGAAGGAGTTAAACCCGGAGCAGGGCTGCCCTCTGAGGGCATCTCCAAGCAAGCTGCCGTCTCCACAGTCAGATATGACAGAGCCAATTTGACAGGCTGCCATCAAGGGCCTTCCTAAGAAGCTGAGCATCCTGATGGCTTCCTGATGAGAACAGCCACATCACAAAATGGTTTTCTTCTCCTGCTGCATTTGCTTCCATCTGCTGCTGGGGCTCGGCACTAGCGGCCGCCTGCCTGTCACAGCATGTATTAAAATTAGCCAGGGAGGAGGGCCTCTGTTGTGCTAATTACATTTTAATCATTGGAAATGTGTTGGCAAATCAAGCTTCGATTGCCATCTCGGAGTCAGATCTCCTGCAGCAGAGCAGAGGGGCTGCCTACATTAGTCGTATCCTGCTGGGCCTAGTTCATTCAAGAAGATGGAATAGGAGGCCTTGCGGCACACCACTGAGACAGCTTTGGCACATTATTAGAAAGCCACAAGGCATGTTTCAAATCATCACGGTGTGAGATCTGCTCATTCTCACATCCCGGGGTAGCCCAGTGTGTTTTCACTGCAGCCTTTGCGCGCTGCCGTTTCGCTCTCAAAATGGCCGCCGCCTCAACTGTAGCAAGAATAACAAAGGAAGGCTGTGGATCTTCAAAAAGAGAAGAAGCCAGGCTTCTGAATAGTTTTGTCTGCCCTGGCCAGTCGCTCTTCTTAAACTTTGCATCTCCTAACTCACTATAGTATCTCCCTTTCTCCCATAAACCTCTTGGTTAGGGATTTTTTAAAAGCAAAACAGATAACAAACGTTCAGAACTGTCATCCATTCTGCAGCGTTCCTCCTGCAGATGCTGCCTCTCCAAATATCTCTTGTTTTTCATGCCCGTGTGTGACAAGGGTTACGTGCGAATTTGTCTCACTGCATTGTGTAGACCAAAGTCTGCCTGCAGTTTTACAGTTCCCTCCTGAACTGCTGACAACGTAGCTTAGGAGCTTTACGTTTTGCACTGCATCATTAACCAACGAATGTGGGGTGGAAAAAAAAAAGGTTATGGCAGAGCAAATGCATCATGCGTATAGAAGACAGAAGATAAATCTGCAATGTATACAGTTCATTTGGGTATACAGCATAACAAAGTGGGTGAGTGTGTTCAGAGATGGAGAGAGAGGGAAGGAGCAAAAAATTTCCATCATTTATTTGAAAATGGATTAATAGAAGCTCCAATATTAGTCTCCTTCCTTCCTTCCTTCCTTCCTTCCTTCCTTCCTTCCTTCCTTCCTTCCTTCCTTCCTTCCTTCCTTCCTTCCTTCCACAGAGTGCTTTGATGGTGAAGCCTATTATTAAATGTTGAATTTACCAAACAATGGCAAGGAGGGAGGCCAAACACAACACTAAAGATAATATAGGGGTTCAGAGAGAGATGAGGTACTACAATAGAGTCATTGAGCAAAGGGTCAGTCTAAGTGATCAGTACCAATTCTGGTTCTATGAAAGCAAAAAAAAGGATAAAAAGCCCTTGCAAAACCTTAGAGATTTGCTTTTGCTGTTGAATTTTTAAAATCACATTTCAGGAAACAGCCCCTGCTCCCAAAGCATATAATAATCATTTAAACAATATAATGCACTCGCCATTCTTAAACCGAAAGTTACAATCCTTCTTTCTTGACATAAGAAAAGGTTTCGTCCGAGCCTTCTAATTCTTTTCCCAAAAGTGTTAGTAAAATATATACACGCATATATCTAAATGGAATTCAAGATTGGGTCTGGTTTTCAATGGTGTGAAGGATGCAGGCAAAGGCATATAGCAAAGCTTTCCATTTGGCCCCAGAATCCTTGTTCAGAGATTTTGCAAAACTGTGGAGAAGTGCCATAAGGTGCCTGAAATATAAGCCAAGAGAAAATCTTCAGGGCCACACAGGCTCCTGTTTCCAAAGCTGTTCTTTCATCTGATGTGCCAGTCAAAATCACTTCTACAAGATGCTCAAATGCAACCTGGGTGGGATAGTTACAGACATCCAATTGCTACCAAATAATGCAGAGCATGTGTGTGTGAGTTTGTGTGTGTGTCAGTATGAACATGTGTGTGCGCGCACCTCCGTTAGCCTAAAGCAATGCAAATTAGATTCTCTACCAAAAAAACCTTTGTCTTCAAACATTATTCCCAAGCAACGTGTCTCAATATGATAACTACAGTGTTCTAAACCGTGATTGTACTCAGAAAAATAGATCCAAGAAAAAGGCGTCTCTGAAATTTTTATTTATCTAAGTATCTGCAGAGACCTGGAAATTCCAACCTACCTATGCTTGTTTTTCTAAAGCGAAAGTGATACATTGGGGTCCGTTTTAGGAACTTTTGGGCCTGGAACTGTTGCTTCAACAAAGCTTAGCTTCCCCTGAAAAATTGCAAGTGAGTTAGAAATTCTACCTATCCTGCTTCCCAAGCAGTACCTAATTTTGGAAGTCTTTAAGGGGCTAAACTTAGACCTTTCAAACATCAGGTAGTAACCCTGAATCTTTCTCCCGAACCATCATCTCTTCTACCCATTTTGGACAATCTTGTCCATCTTGGACAAGGTGAAGGACAGCTTCTAAGGAAGGCTGTACCCTTTGTATCACATTCTCATAGGCAACCCTGGCAACATATCTAAATGGTGGATAACCATTTAGATACGAGCCAGCAGTGTGCAGCAGCTGCTAAAAAAGCCAACACAGTTCTGGGCTGCATAAACAGAGGGATAGAATCAAGATCACGTGAAGTGTTAGTGCCACTTTATAATGCCTTGGTAAGGCCACACTTGGAATATTGCATCCAGTTTTGGTCGCCACGATGTAAAAAAGATGTTGAGACTCTAGAAAGAGTGCAGAGAAGAGCAACAAAGATGATTAGGGGACTGGAGGCTAAAACATATGAAGAACGGTTGCAGGAACTGGGTATGTCTAGTTTAATAAAAAGAAGGACTAGGGGAGACATGATAGCAGTGTTCCAATATCTCAGGGGTTGCCACAAAGAAGAGGGAGTCGGGCTGTTCTCCAAAGCACCTGAGGGTAGAACAAGAAGCAATGGGTGGAAACTGATCAAGGAAAGAAGCAACTTAGAACTAAGGAGAAATTTCCTGACAGTTAGAACAATTAATAAGTGGAACGACTTGCCTGCAGAAGTTGTGAATGCTCCAACACTGGATTTTTTTATGAAAATGTTGGATAACCATCTGACTGAGATGGTGCAGGGTTTCCTGCCTGGGCAGGGGGTTGGACTAGAAGGCCTCCAAGGTCCCTTCCAACTCTGTTGTTATATTATATTATATATTATAACTTTCAGATGTATGGACTTCAACTCTCAGAATTCTCCAGCTATGCTGGCTGGGGAAATTTGAGAATTGAAGTTCGAAGGTCTTAAACTTGCTAAGGTTGAGAAACAGTGGTCAATGCTTTTTTAAACCGTTCACACCAGAGGTGGGTTTCAGCAGGTTCTGACCAGTTCTGGAGAACCAGTAGTGGAACTTTTGAGTAGTTCAGAGAACGGGTAGTAAAAATTCTGACTGGCCCTGCCCCTATCTATTCTCTGCCTCCCAAGTCCCAGCTGGTTGGGAGGAAACCTTCCCCTAGATTGGGGAGAGAATGGAGATTTTACAGTAACCTTCCCCTGCCATGCCGACCAAGTCACACCCACCAAGCCATGCCACGCCCACCAAGCCACACCCACAGAACTGGTAGTAAAAATATTTGAAACCCACCACTGGTTCACATGCATGCATCTTTTTATGATTTTTCTTATCTTTATATTGAACATAAAAACAACCCTTTGGATCTGAGCTAGGTTCATCCTAAGCCAAGATTGTCTTTCTCAAAACAGCCCGCCAAATATCTCTGGGTGGTTGCAAAAAAGGAGATCCAGATATACCATTCTCTTGCTGTTGTTTCCTTGCAGTTGATATTTGAAGCATGGTGGCTCAGTGGCTAAGATGCTGAGCTTGTCATCGAAAGGTTGGCAGTTCAGCGGTTCGAATCCCTAGTGCTGCGTAACAGGGTGAGCTCCCATTACTTGCCCCAGCTTCTGCCAACCTAGCAGTTCAAAAGCAGGCAAAAAATGCAAGTAGAAAAATAGGGACCACCTTTGGTGGGAAGGTAACAGTGTTCCGTGCACATTCAGCATTGAGTCAGGCCGGCCATATGACCACAGAGATGTCTTCAGACAGCGCTGGTTCTTCAGCTTTGAAACGAGATGAGCACCGATGAGTTGGGAACGACTAGCACATATGTGCGAGGGGAACCCTTACCTTTTAAGCTTGGACCTAAAGGTAATATGGAATCTTTAAGACTACTATCCCCTTGGCTAACCTGTACTTCATCACCTGCACTTCCCTCACTCCCCTTTAAAGCCATCAAAGTTAATGTTTTGCAGTATTGAATTCCATAGATCAATTATGGGCTGCATGAAACAGCTTTGTTTTCCTCTGTTCTACATCTTTTTACATTCAACTTCATTGCATGACCCCTGGTCCTATTGTTTTAAGGCAGGAAGGGAGGGGGAATGGCTTTAATTTGATTTTGATTTGGAGAACTAACGGCATAAATTTATTGTATAATATAGGAACGCCATTCTCCAGTTCTGACCTCAAGTAAGACTGACACGGATTAGACTCACTCCTTGCTGCATGTTCGTAAAATTCCCTTGTAATACTGATGAGGTTGATAATCCTTCTGTTCACAAAGGGAGGTCAATTAATTCTCCAGAATTAATTTTAGAAATTATCTTAGCTCAACTGGAATTCAGGCAGAGTACATCTTACACACTATGCTTCAATAACAGCCACATTTTTCAAATTAGACACCCAATCTGTTTAGAATTTGTCAGAAGCAATAGGTTTCCAGACCTGAGTCTTTCTCAGCTAAAGCTAGAGATGCTGAGGATTAAAATTCCAGAATCTTTGGGGTGCAAAAAAAATTGCCCACTTTTGCCTCGGTTCTCGTAACGGCAATAGTTAATAAACTCATAAGGGGAGACCAAAGATTTCTTCAGCACAAATCGGCAAGCACTATTTTGTCTTCTCAACAGATGCAAAGCCAGTATCCAAAGTGGAAACTGGCGGAAACAGATGGCGCCGGAGGGCAATTTTTTTTCTTCTAGCCCTCTCGGGGCCTGGGCTAGTGAAGATGAGTGACATGGAGAGAAGTAGAAAGCTGTGTTTTTCATCTGCGGGTTAAAAAAAAAATAACACGATTTGTCACACCATCCCTGGCTGTGTTTGTAACACTGCAGTTAATATCTGAAACCAATGAGGCATTCCTGCCTTGCCATTTCAGCCAAAAAGGTTGTGCGGTGGGGAGGGGCTCTTGGATGAACCCTATAAAAGCCATTTCTTTTCTCAAGAAAGGGGGAGGGGGAAAGGAGTGGGAGGAGGGGGGGGTCGATGGCGATCTATTCTTCCTTTCTTAATGCTTCAGAGTTCGAAGCCCCCTTTCAAATGGGAGACGGTGGGGTGTCTGTTTGATCTTGTAGAGACTTTTCATAATGATATACTATTATAATACTGTGTGTGTGTGTGACCCAAGACAACACACAACGCCACCACCAATCATCCTCACCAGATTCAAACCCAACCTCATTCCACAGATGAAACACAACCACCATCAAGAAGCTAGACCATTCCGACACCACTGGCTGCTGCAGCCCCCTCCGATCCCTACACAAAGCAAGCTGACACACCCCAGGAACACATGACAGGACCTCGGACTCGGAGCCAAACCAGGGCCCGGGATGCTGCATCACAGCCATCTGCTCAAGACATCACATCACAGAACTTCAGAGGCCACAACACCAAAGCTCAGAAACAAAAGACCAAGACCACATCCATACAGGATGCTACAAAACAGCCGACCAATCTGCAAACACCCACTCCATCTACCAATCAGGATGCAACCACATAGCCAACCAACCCGCTCACAGCAACACTCCCCACCTCACCACCAGTATTTATAGAGAGACGGCAGCTCTGACTACTCTTTGCTTGAGAAGCACGAAGCCGAAGACACCAGCCTGAAGATGATGAGTGAGACCTCACTGAAACGTCGCCAAGAAACTCTCAACCTTACATGGGAAAAGACCCGAAAATGCCAAGACATACATACATACATACATACATATACATATACATATACATATACATATACATACATACATATACATATACATATACATATGTAGGTCTTTGGTTATTCGGGTTTTCTCCCATGTAAAATTGGAAATGTCTTTGCGACGTTTCGACGAAATCCCATTCGTCATCTTCAGGCTTCGTGCTTCAGGGAGCAATGTGTGATCACAGCTGTTTCTTCCTTTTTACTACTAGTGGGGGTTTGAATTGATTGGTTGGGAGCTTGGCTGTGTTCTGATTGGGTGGAGGTGTGTTCTGTTTGGGTGGGGGGGCTTGGTTGTACTCAGATTAGTCTGAGTTGCAGGCGGATTTGAGTTGGTGAGCTGCATTGCTGTTGTTTGGCTTCGCGTTTGTGGTCGTGCTACATCTTCATGGTGGGGGTCAGTCTGCTGCATGTATGGATTGGAGGGGTTTGAAATGGCTAATGATGCAGCTGCAGTCTGGCTTCTGGTCCGCGGTCATGCTTCATCATCGGTGTGGGTTTGAGTCTGCTTTCCGCGTGGATGTGTGGTGGTGACATGCTGTGTGGCACTTGTGAGTGTGGGTCTTGCGTCATTCTTCATGTTAGGGACTTGTTTGTCGGTAAGGGCGGGTTTCCAAATGGCTGGTAGGTGGGAGGTATCATCTCATTTATTCATGCTGTGTGGGCATTTTTCTATCTCGATGGCTTCTCTGATTATTCTGTTGTTAAAGTGTTCAGTTTTGTCGATAGTTCTGGTATTTTTAAAGTCAATTTTATGTCCTGTGGCTTTAAGGTGTTGGACCAGAGAAGAAGTTGGTCCCTCTTTTCTGACTGAGTTCTTATGTTCTTCAATGCATGCACTTACTCTTCTGTTGGTTTGTCCGATGTATGTGGTGCTGCAGGCGGTGCATGGGATTTCATATACTCCTTGATTTTCTAACTCAATTTTGTCTTTGGGGTTTCTTAGGATGGTGGATATTTTTCCGTTTGTGCAGAATGCTGTCTTGTTGTTGTGTTTGTGAAGGATCTTGTTGATTCTGTCTGTGGTGCCTTTTATATATGGGAGGAGTGCTGTGCCGTTTTCTTGTTCTCTGGCTTGGATTTTAGTGAAGGTTTGTTTATGGATTAGTTTGTTAATCTTATTTCTTTGGAATCCATTGGATGTTAGTACATTAGTGAGAGTGTGTAGTTCAGATTTTAGGTGTTGTTTTCAGCTAAGTGTTTTGTTCTGGAGATGTGTGTCTTGGCTACGGAGTTGATCTGTGCTGGGTGGTGGTGTGAGAGTGTGTGCAGATAGCGGTTTGTTTGTGTTTTCTTCTGGTAGATGGTGTGTCCTAGGGAGCCATTGGATTTCCTGTAGCCTAAGATATCCAGGAAGGGAAGTTGGTTGTTAGGTTCTGTTTCCATGGTGAATTATATTTTGGGGTGTAGGCTGTTAAGGTGTATGAGGAAGTTGTCCAGTTTTTCTTTCCCAGATTATGAAGGTGTCGTCTACGCATGTGAGCCAGAGTTTGGGTTTGTGGTCAGATTTTTCTAGAGCTTGGGTTTCAAAGTGTTCCATGTAGAGGTTTGCAATGACAGGTGAGAGGGATGATCCCATGGGTGCTCCTTCTGTTTGTTTATTTGTATAGAGATCATAAAGAAACAAAACTTACAGCCCAGCGATCTACTTGTGAGCTTCGATGTCATATCCCTCTTCACCCAAGTGCCAATCAAAGAAGTGTTAACAGCCATCCAAAACAAATATAACCCCCCCCCAGCACATCCTAGAGCTGACCAATCACTGCCTATCCAACACATACTTCATCTATAACGGAAAAAAAATACAAACAAATACAAACAAGTTGGTGTGAGCTTAAATGGACTCCAGAGGATGGTAGAGGACAGGAAGGCCTGGAGGAATGTTGTCCATGGGATCGTGATGGGTCGAACACGACTTCGCAACTAACAACAACAACAAAATAACCTAGGTGATTGAGAATCTCCATAGATGTAAAGATTATAGTCAATTTTAAAATTCTATTCTATTCTGTGAGATCAATAATGGGTCTGTTCCCCCACATGGCTTTCCCTTCCCTCTGCTTAGGCCAAAAAAACAAAATGCACCAGTACCGTATATGTGGTACCTTGCTCAATAGTAGTACCTGTGAGAGGGATCTTGGAGTCCTAGTGGATAACCATTTAGATATGAGCCAGCAGTGTGCAGCAGCTGTTAAAAAAGCCAACACAGTTCTGGGCTGCATAAACAGAGGGATAGAATCAAGATCACGTGAAGTGATGGCTTAGGACCGGGATACCTTCGAGACCGCCTTCTGCCGCCGATTGCCTCCCAACGACCTTTGCGCTCCCACAGAGTGGGCCTCCTCAGGGTGCCGTCGACCAAACAATGTAGGTTGGCGGCCCCCAGGGGGAGGGCCTTCTCTGTGGCGGCACCAGCCCTGTGGAACGAGCTTCCTCCAGGATTACGACAACTACCCGACCTCCGGACCTTCAGACGTGAACTGAAGACTCTATTATTTCAGCGTGTGGGACTAGCCTAAGATAAAATGTTTTAGCATATTTTAATGGGGTTTTTATTGGTTTTCTATTGTTTTAGTGATCAGGCCATGATAATATTTAGTTTTAACTGGGTCTTAATGTTTATTTATTATATTGTTTTAATATGCCTGTGAACCGCCCTGAGTCCTACGGGAGATGGTGCGGTATATAAGTTTGATTAATAAATAAATAAATAAATAAGTGTTAGTACCACTTTATAATGCCTTGGTAAGGCCACACTTGGAATATTGCATCCAGTTTTGGTCGCCACAATGTAAAAAAGATGTTGAGACTCTAGAAAGAGTGCAGAGAAGAGCAACAAAGATGATTAGGGGACTGGAGGATAAAACATATGAAGAACGGTTGCAGGAACTGGGTATGTCTAGTTTAACAAAAAGAAGGACTAGGGGAGACATGATAGCAGTGTTCCAATATCTCAGGGGCTGCCACAAAGAAGAGGGAGTCGGGCTGTTCTCCAAAGCACCTGAGGGTAGAACAAGAAGCAATGGGTGGAAACTGATCAAAGAAAGAAGCAACTTAGAACTAAGGAGAAATTTCCTGACAGTTAGAACAATTAATAAGTGGAACGACTTGCCTTCTGAAGTTGTGAATGCTCCAACACTGGAAATTTTTATGAAAATGTTGGATAACCATCTGACTGAGATGGTGTAGGGTTTCCTGCCTGGGCAGGAGGTTGGACTAGAAGGCCTCCAAGGTCCCTTCCAACTCTGGTGTTATGTTATGTTATGTTACAGCATACATATTTCAGAATTTTTTGAAGAGGACTCTTATATGTAACACATTCTTTTCTTTTTCTTTTAGATGTTACTTAGCTTCCAGGGATCTAACCTCATAAAATGCATAGGTCTTATTATTTTTGTTGTTGTTAAATCAATTCCTATCTTTCTATTCTGAACCATGAAATCAAGGTCAGTATCAAGACTTTTTGTATTTTTCCATGCTTTTTCACAGACTTTTAGTTGTGTTTTAATTGATCTTCTTTAAGCATTTCAATGACATGACATGCTCCTATCTAATGTATATGGTGTTTTCATTGAGTAATTTGTTTGATTTTAGTGTAGATGTTTTTACTCAGAATGTGTTTTAGAGCACTGTATTGCCATTGCCTGGAAAATGAAGAAGGGAAGGGAAGGGAAGGGATGGGAAGGATAGGATAGGATAGGATAGGATAGGATAGGATAGGAAAGGAAAGGAAAGGAAAGGGAGGGGAGGGAGGGAGGGAGGGAGGGAGGAAGGGAAGGAGGGAAGGGATGGGAGAGGAGAGGAGAGGAGAGGGAAGGGAAGGGAAGGGAGGAAGGAGAGGGAAGGGAAGGGATGGGAAGGAAAGGAAAGGAAAGGAAAGGAAGGGGAGGGGAGGAGAGGAGAGGAGAGGAGAGGAGAGGAGAGGAAAGGGAAGGGAGGGAAGGGAGGGAAGGAGAGGGGAGGGAAGGGAAGGGGAGGGAAGGGATGGGAAGGAGAGGGGAGGGAAGAAAGGGAAGGGAAGAGTGGGAAGGGAAGAAAAGGAAGGGAAGAGAAGGAAGGGAAGGGAAGGGGGAAAGGGAGAAGGGGAGGGATGAGAGAAAAGAGAAAAAAGGGAGGAAAGGAGAAGAGGGAGAGGGAGAGGAGAGGAGAAGCTGTCATGCATGTTTTACTGTCTGAATAAATTTTTAATATCCCACGAAATATTTTGGTATTCTACCATGTTGCTGGGAGTCGATCCATTCTGATAAAACCCATGTGTTTCTCATGCTATCCTGTGCTGAAGAGGCACCGTTTTAAACTTTTATCAGGCGGATGGAAATGAAGGGCTTATCCCGGTGACAAGTTGACAGAAAGAGCTGTTTTCTTTTCCATTTCAGAGAGTCCCTCCTATGACTGCTATGAAACACGCCAGGGCTTCCTCGGTGCCTGTGAAGGCAGAGACGGCATCCACTCCCTGGGGAAACAGGGAAGGGTTGGTGGTGAACAGGCTGAAAGTTTGCAATCTGGCTTCCTGATTGACAAATCCAGAAAAAAGAAGAAGCAAAAGAAACAGAACTCTGTTTACTGTATTTTGTAAGTTGATTGTCCATCGTTTGCTCTGACACATTATTAAAATTATATCGCTTTTAAAAGATACATGGGGTTTCTATGGGGCCTTCTCATTTTTCTATTTTGGGCTAGGAAACATTCAACAAGTTCCTATCATCCCCAACCACATTCCTGAAGGCAAAATAAGGGAGATTTGCAAAAAAAAACACCCCACAAATAAATAAAAATCTAGAACAAATTTCTTTTTTCCTCTTTGTGTGGAGATGGGCGTAGATGTGTAAATGGGCAGGATTTGTTATTTATTTATATTTTATTTTATTTGCATCCTGCCTTTAATATTTTTGCAAATAATTCAAGGCGCCAAACATGTCCAACAGACCTTCCCTCTCTTATTTTCCCCACAACAACAATCCTGTGAGGTATGTTGGGCTGAGAGGGAGTGACTGGCTCAAAGTCACCCATCTGGCTTTCATGCCTAAGGCGGGACTAGAACTCATAGTCTCCTGGTGATTGGCACAAAGTCACCCAGCTGACTTTCATGGCTAAGGTGGGACTAGAATTCATAGTCTCCTGGTGATTGGCCCAAAGTCAATCAGCTGGCTTTCATGCCTAAAGCCTAAGGCGGGATTAGAATTCACAGTCTCCTGGTGATTGGTCCAAAGTCACCCAGCTGGCTTTCATGGCTAAGGTGGGACTAGAACTCATAGTCTCCTGGTGATTGGGCCAAAGTCAATCAGCTGGCTTTCATGCCTAAGGCCTAAGGCGGGACTAGAACTCACAGTCTCCTGGTGATTGGCCCAAAGTCTCCCAGCTAGCTTTCATACTAAGGCGGGACTAGAACCCTTGTTTTCTAGCCTGGTGCCTTAATCACTGGATCAAACTGAGCTTTCTACCAATCACCTCCTTAACTTGTCCTACCAAAATAGTAAGCAATCCTATTGGCAACACTATTGCTTGCGATAGAAAACCTTCATTGGTTTCCTCTAAAGCTACCTAGCAGAAACAGGCACCTCACATAGAAGCATTAGCATCATGGCCACATTATTGTAAGGGTCATGAATGGGCTGATTGAACTCTTGTTCACCAAGAACTGAAAAAGTTAAGAGCTAGTTTTGCAATAATGTGAGGATATAAACGCTCCCCCCCCCCGTTAGCAAAAGTGGAGGGATGAGTTATATAGAGATGATTCTACATAATGCTTTTTTCTTCTGCGAGAAAGAGTATATCAACGCCTTCTGAATCCAAATCTCTTTTAGCCAAGAACAGCCAATGCCAAGATAGTGGTTAGATTCAGTTGTGTGTTTCTCATTCCAAAGCAGAGGACTGTTGAATCAAAGCTTGTGCTACAGAATTTTTCTTAACCAACATCGCAAGAGTTCTCATACACCATGGCCATACCCTCCTCGGAGGCCTTAGCTCAGTATATGTGCTTGTGGTTCTCAAAAGGAAGACATTCTGATCAGTGGTGGGTTTCAAAATTTTTTACTACCAGTTCTGTGGGTGTGGCTTGGTGGGCATGGCAGAGGAAGGATACTGTAAAATCTCCATTCCCACCCCACTCCAGGGGAAGGTTACTGCAAAATCCCCATTTCCTCCCAATCAGCTGGGACTCGGGAGGCAGAAAATAGATGGGGGCAGAGCCAGTCAGAATTTTTACTACCAGTTCTCCGAACTACTCAAAATTTCCGCTACCGGTTCTCCAGAACTGGTCAGAACCTGCTGAAACCCACCTCTGGTTCTGATCCGGCTTCCCATGATCTTTTCCCTTACCAAACTGGATGGGAAATTTGTAGCCTTCCAATTTCTATCAGCGTAATAAAATTTATGGGTTTCAGGCATTTTTCTATTACGCAGAATATTGTTGTGATTTTCCTTTTCCTTCTCCCTCTCTCTCCTTTCTTCTCCTTCTCTTCTCTGTCTCCTTCCTCCTCCTCCTTTTTCTTCTCCTTCTCTTCCTCCCTCCTTCCCAAAAGTGCTTTTTCAAAAGGCAACTGGACTAGAACTGAAGAAGATTCTTGGATGAGAAGCAAAACATTTTGAAGGGGAAAAAAAAACCAAGAAAAGTCCAGTTGCCTTTTTAAAAAAGTATCTTTGGGACAAACTGGATATTTGAGAATGTCCATAGAACAGACATTCTCTCTCCTTCCTTCCTTCCTTCTTCCTCCTCCTTCTCTTTACTCTCTCTCCTTCTTCTTCTTTCTTTCTCTCTCTCTCCTTCCTTCCTTTTCCTCCTCTCTCTTCTTTCTCCTCCTCTTTTTCTTCTCTCCCTTCTTCTCCTTCCTCTTCCTCCTTCCTTCTTCCTCCTGTTCTTCCTCCTCCTGCTCCTCCTTCTCTCTCTTTCCTTCCTCCTCTTTCTCCTTTCTCTATCTTTCCCTCCTCCCCCTCCCCCTCCCTTTCTTCTCTTTACTCTCTCTTTTCCCTCCATCTTCTCTTTCTCCTTCTAATACTAGAAAATTGCTTTTTGTTTTTACTGCAGGATCCCAATGTGGATATTTATCTTGATCCCTGACATCTTTGCCCGGTCTGATCTTTTATAGTTGAAAACATGTAAAATGTATTAAAGAAGATATGACATTTTTATATATTTCAGCTTAACATAACATAATAACAGAGTTGGAAGGGACCTTGGAGGTCTTCTAGTCCAACCCCCTGCGAAGGCAGGAAACCCTACACCATTTCAGACAAGTAGCTATCCAACATTTTGTTAAAAATTTCCAGTGTTGGAGCATTCACAACTTCTGCAGGCAAGTTGTTCCACTTATTGATTGTTCTAACTGTCAGGAAATTTCTCCTTGGTTCTAGGTTGCTTCTCTCCTTGATTAGTTTTCACCCATTGCTTCTTGTTCTACCCTCAGGTGCTTTGGAGAATAGTTTGACTCCCTCTTCTTTATGACAACCCCCTGAGATATTGGAATACTGCTATCATGTCTCCCCTAGTCCTTCTTTTCATTAAACTAGACATACCAAGTTCCTGCAACCGTTCTTCATATGTTTTAGCCTCCAGTCCCCTAATCTTAATAAATGGAGCTTAATAAATGGAGAGGTGGCAAGCTTAAAAGGACAAACACACACCCACATACATTCCCACACATAAACTCAGAGGTTTCCTCCTACTTATTGTAAGAAGCAGTTGGGATTCAGAAGAATGAGTTGATTCTTGATATCGAAAAATAACCAGGACTTTCAGCCACTAACGAAATAGTGAGCATTTGGTTGCTGTGACATTTGTGGGTGAGCCTGGCTAGCCCTCCAAGGCTGGGAAGTTTCTTGTAACCCATGTCAAATAAGGGCAGTCTTGGGGCTTCCCAATGAGCCATGCAAGTGAGAAGATGGCAGCTTAAAAAACGAGCATGAACAGTTGGCCATCATCAAAGATCGTGCTAGGGAAGATAACCCGCAACTCTGCCAAATGCACCCAGGGCCATTGGGAAACATTTTGAAATTTTGGGCTTGGACAATCTGGAACTGCGCCACCTGCGGTCTGATCTAAGCAAAGTACCCAAAATTGTCTGCCACAACATCTTACCTGTCAACAACTTCTTCAGCTTGAACCTCAATAATACACGGGCAAACAATCAATACAAACTCAAGGTAAACCGCTCGATTGCAGAAAATACGACTTCAGCAACAGAGTGGTCAACACCTGGAATGCTCTACCTGACTCCGTTGTTACTTCCTCAAACCCCTATAGCTTTAACCTTAAACTGTCTACCGTGGACCTCATCCCATTCCTAAGAGGTCTGTAACAGGGCGTACATAAACGCAACAGCGTACCTACCGTCCCTGTCCTACTGTCCCCATTTATTTGTACTCATTTCATGTGCTCATGTCCATGTTCATATTCATACCTGCTATCTTGTACATGCTTGAGAAACTAATAAAAACAAACAAACAAACAAGCATTGGAACAATTTTGCAGGATATGGATGGGAATGAATCTCTGCATCTCTGCATTTCAAGGAACAGGGTAATCTCCCCTACAAATCTGACAGTCATCCTAGTTTGATGTCAACCTCGTTGCCCTCATGATATTCAAATCCCATAAGAACCTAAGAATCCTTCTGCTGCATCAGAGCAGGGCTAGTCAATCAGAATAGAGCTGGAAGGGACCTTGGAGGTCTTCTAGTCCAACCCCTTGCTCAAGCAAAAGATGCTATAACATTTCAGACAAGTGGCTGTCCAGTCTCTTCTTAAAAACCTCCAGTGATGGAGCACCCACAACTTCTGAAGGCAAGCTGTTCCACTGGTGAATTGTCCTCACTGTTAGGAAGTTTCTCCTTAATTCCAGGATGCTTCTGTCCTTAGTTAGTTTCCATCTATTGTCTCTTGTTCTGCTCGCTTGTGCTTTGGAAAATAAGTTGAAATAATAAATAAGTCCACTATTTTGTTTCTCACGATAATCAGCCAAGATGCCTCTGGGATGCTCCCAAGCATGAGATGAAGCTCTTCTCCTATGGTTGATTCCCCTCAACTGGTAACTAACTCCCTAATTTTATCCCCACGAGAACAATCCTATGAGTTAAGTTTCAATTACCCACTGAGCTTTGCAATCAAGTGGGACTTCAACCAAAATCTTAGCCTGTCCGGATCTAACATCTTAAAGCACTGGACTATGCTAGCTTACTAAAGTTTTAGTGTTATTACACTGGCCTTGAAGGAATCTGGCACAGGACTGGCCGTGGAGCAGATTAAAAGCCAAAGATGCCCTTGGAGACTCCTGACCCTTATTAGTCTCTCACATAAAACTTTCCCCATCATTGCTACAGCTGTTGCTAATCCATGCCTGTTGGGAGAAATCAAAAGTGCCTTTAAAAAGTAAATTGAGATGGCACCAGCATGCCTCCCTTCCAGCACTTAGAGCTTAAATCAAATAGGCTTCAAAGGAAAGGCGAATATCGCCCCCACCCCACCCCCCAATATTTCTTCACTAGCTTGAATTAAAAAATGCAAATGTAAACCTAGGAAGAAAAGATACAAGGGATGGAAGATCTCCAGCCAAACCTTCAATGCGCTCTTCATAAAACAGCCTATCAATTTGCCACATCCATAGGCAATCAAAAACCTTGCATATTAACCTTATCTGGGGAGAAGATACCTGTTCAGCTTAAGCTAATGGGGGTCAGCTCACAGCATGTAGGTATTATGCGGGATATGCAAATCAGGCCAGAACATATTCAAATTTATGATTCAGTTTCAAACTGCTCGGATTTGAATTTGCCATCTGATTAGAATGGGTGATCCGATCAGATTCAAGACTTGCAAGGGACGTGAACGGAAGCCATATGGGTGGGTGGGTGTGGGGGAGAGGTCCTTCTTGCCACATGCGAAAAGCATTCAGTTGGAAGATTGCAAGTAGCAGTTCCAATGAAAGATTCATAAACCCTATAAATGGAAAATTCGCATAGTTCTAGAGGTTAACATACTCTACAAAGCTCTAGATGATAGGCACGACCTTAGATGTCATGATACCTTTACAAATCCTCCCTCACCTACTGAAGCCTACAGGTGATAAAGAAAATATTATTTTTTAAATTAAGTTTACGTTGCTTCGCGGCTCCAGAGGATACACTGCGGGCTTATCAAGATGGAGGTAACTCGGCGTGTCTTCGCAGCTTCTTTAGACTGTCCAGATGGTCAGAGAGGTTGTCTCTCTCTCTCACACACACACACATACACACACACTCACCCCCCCACACACACACACTCAATCTCTCATCAGGATACCATGGAATATTGCTGGCATTCAACTCGTATGATATATGTTTCCTGTCATTGCTGAAATAACAGCCAATGCATCTGAGCAGACTCCACCTGCCAAGCAATATGTTCTGAATCCCTCTGGCAGAGAAGAGCCTCACTTCTCACTGCCCGACAAATGGCTGAGCTGAACAATACAGCTCTATGCATAGAACAATCGCACTCCCTCTCCTATCATGCACGTAGGTGGAGGCGATGTATGTGTTCGGCCTCATTTCACTGCAGTAAGAACATCACTTCCAGACGCATTATCACGAAAATAGATGCACAACCTTTTCATCACATCCATCGTTATTGGAATTGGCTGAAGAATTAGCTTGTGGATTCATTGGGCTTGATGGAAAGGAAGGAAGGAAGGAAGGAAGGAAGGAAGGAAGGAAGGAAGGAAGGAGGGATGGGAGGAGGGAGGCAGGGAGGAGGGAGGGAGGAAGGAAGGAAGGAAGGAAGGAAGGAGGCAGGGAGGGAGGGAGGAGGGAAGAAAGGAGGAAGGAGGCAGGAGGAAGGAGGAGGAAGGAGGCAGGGAGGAGGGAGGAAAGAAGGAAGGAAGGAAGGAGGAGGGAGGCAGGGAGGAAGGAAGGAGGGAGGGAGGAAGGGAGGGGGAGAGAAAGAAGGAAGGAAGGAGGAGGGAGGCTGGGAGGGAGGGAGGAAGGAGGGTGTAGGGAAGGAAGGAGGCAGGGGGGAAGGAAGGAGGGAGGGAGGGAGGAAGGAAGGAAGGAGGGAGGGAGGGAGGGAGATTCACATTTATTACTGATAAATAAACCCATCTCTTCCTACAGGAAATTGCTAATATGACAGAGTTGTCTCTAGGTTGCAGGAACTATGATGAAACCTCATCCAGCTGCTGTTATCTGAACTAAATTGATCAATTTTATTCTTTTCTACCACCTATTGTTTTCTCATCATCCAGAGGAATTATCAGGGCAGGGAAGTGGATTGCATTCTCTCTCTCTCTCTTTTTTTTGTTTTTTGTTTTGTTTTCCTCATGAGTTGACAAAGAGTCTGGATGTAAGGGAGCAGCACTTCCTTCAATTGGAAAGTTTTAAGGGGAGGGGACTCTTTGTTGACAATTTCAAGGAAGAGCTGTCATCCAATTCCGTTTCCCTTAGGAGCTTTAGGACAATCTTTTCACTTTCTGAACCATTTGTTGTTCTCTCCAATTTGGTGTCACCTGCCGATGTTATGGCAGCAGTGGTAACTGGCTCCAGAATAATATGTGCAGTATGTGCAGGTTATCTAGATTCTTTCTAATATGTGTGGCATGTGTTCTGCCCCACCCCCCGAGAAGACACACGAGCTGACTGTATTTGCCAGCAATTTATTCTTGCTACAGATATCAGCTCTGGCAATGAACCTGCGATTGTCTGCCAAGTCCTCCTTATCTCTTCAATGCTATTGCAGTCTGTTGCTGGAGCAACCCAGAGCTCAGAAGTAAACAGAAGTCCAAAAAGCCAATTCCTGAGTCTCGCAATAAAGCACCTGAAGTTTCCAAAAGTCAGTTTTTGTCCGTCACGGAGCCCAAAGGCAGCTCCACCCACTTTTATACCCTGTGGGGTATGGCTCCGTGACTCAGCAGTCCCTGGGCCGGCCCCTTTCTTTCTTTTGCTGCTGCGCACGCTTCACTCGGTGTCGCTGCTTTGCATCTAGCCACGATTGGTCCTCCTCAGCTGGCTCTTGGGGCATTGCCAGGGGGAAGGAGGAGAGGTCAGGGGAAAGAAGCCGTGTCAGCTCCTCCTCCACCATCTGGCCTGCTTCTGGAATCTGGAGAAGAGCCAGAGAGGAAGATTCTGCAGAGGGAAACCCTGTCGGCTCTTCTCCCTCATTCTCCGAATCATTCTCTGCCAGGAAGCCCGGCTCGGGCCCCACAGACACAACAGCATGCATATAAAAACCTACTGAGCTTTGATTGCCTGCCATTTTAAAGCCAGGGCCCATGGCATTGGACATTTCTTTATTTATTAAATTTATTTGAAGAGTATTCTTTTTGCTTTATGATCCAAGAAACATGTTTAAGAGTGCTAGCCTGAGATTAAAACATGGGCCTCCCATCCTCCTTTCTCTACATTGATCAGGAACATGGAGCACTGGTGGAACAGCTTTCAATGAAGCTAGATCTTCATTGAAAGCTGAACGTTGTTTAGTTCACACTTCACTAGCTTGCGAAACAGAATGACTTGTGGTATTTTAATAAATGCTTTGCTGACATCAAAATACATCTACTGAGGAATTCACCAGTTATCATACTATCATATTATACTCTGTGTGTGTATGAACATATATGTGTGTGTGTGTGTATGTATATCTATTTGTATCCCACCTTATTTGTAAAACATATAACATACCTAATACTGTCTGTTCCTCCAATTTTGCCCACAACAACCCTTCCTTCCTTCCTTCCTTCCTTCCTTCCTTCCTTCCTTCCTTCCTTCCTTCCTTCCTTCCTTCCTTCCTTCCTTCCTTCCTCCTCCTCCTCCTCCTCCTCCTCCTCCTCTTCTTTCTTTCTTTCTTTCTTTCTTTCTTTCTTTCTTTCTTTCTGTCTTTCTTTCTCTATATCTCTATATCTCTATATCTCTATCTATTTTGTTTGTCTGTCCATCCATCCATCCATCCATCCATCCATCCGGGTTGTGGTGCATTGGTTAGAATGCAGTACTGCTCACTGCTCACTGCTCACTCCAGGAGTTTGATTCTAAAAGATTCAAGGTTGACTCCGCCTTCCATTCTTCTGAGGTTGGTAAAATGAGGACCCACATTGTTGGGGGCAATAGGCTGACTCTGTAAACTGCTTAGAGAGGGCTGTAAAAGCACTGTAAAGTGGTATATAAGTCTAAGTGCTATTGCTATCTCTATCTGTCTCCCTGTCTCTCTCTCCCCCACTCCCTCTCATCTTTCCATCTATCTATCTATCTATCTATCTATCTATCTATCTATCTATCTATCTATCTATCTATCTATCTATCTATCTATCTATCTACAGTATCTATCTATCTATCATCTATCTATCTATCACCTATTCTACCTTAAATTTAGGGCCACCTGACTCCCAATGACTCTAGGAGGTATTTAAGGATTTGGCTGCAATTGTGGGGAGCTCCTTGCTTGCTGGACAATCAAATTACTGTTTTTAGCGATTGTTGATAAAAGCATGATGGGTTGAAAAAGCGGGGAGAAAGAAGAGTTTGAGAATCTAGGTCTTCAGACAGTCAACCTCCACATTAAATGCAGCTTCTCAGTGCATTAATCTGGACAAAAGCTAATGCCAGAGTTTTACTTCTTTATGTACTAGGACATTTTGATTGAATAGAAAGGCAGAGTACTATCAAATATTAGCAATACTATAATAACTACTTTTTGCACATTCCATCTTTACCCATGCTGTTTTGTTCCTTTTTTCATATGCATGAGTAGTGTTGTTTTGGCTACAAAAAGGCTAACATTTGGAGAACAGAAATTGCTACCAGTATTGATGAGAGCACTCAGATCCTAAAATTGATTTATTGTGCATCCTTAAAAGAAGCTTCCAGTTTTTATTTGATTACAGTTCTGTTTCCATTCCCATAATGGAGATGTCTGATCTAGATTTAGTTGAACTTAAATTTGGGGGTTTTATTCTGACCTGACTTCCAAAGATGACAAACCCTCTGAAGTTAAATCAATGATTCCTTTATTAGGAGTGCCAGCAGCCTCAGCAAAAAGTCTCTCTCTCTCACAACAGGCTAACAAGTCTGTACGGCAGGGAGATGAATAGTTGTCTGTCACACCCATTCATCTCTACCCCCTGCCTTTTATCCCCAGAGCTTGGGTGGGGCTTCGCTAGCAATGGTGGCTCTTCCGTCCCAAGGATCAGCCCATAGATTTCCACTGCTCTCCTCTCCTCTGCCTTCTGCACATCTGTACGTAAGGCACTGGACCCAGCTGTTCCTCCTCTTCTTTATCAGCCACCTCCAGACTTGGGGGCTGTTGACTCTCCATCTGAGGGCTGATGGATAGCCCAGGTTCTGCCTCTGTCTCTATCTCTGACAACTCTATTCCCTCTTCCCCCCTCGGAGCTCTCAGGTTGCCTTGATGCTGGCCCTGACTCCCATGCCTCCTCCTCATCTGATTCAGCTGCTGGAGGGGTCGGAGGCCAACAAGCCACAACAGGTTCTTTAAGGATGGCTACAGTTTGAGATCCTGTTTGTTGTAGTGGTTAAAGCAGGCATGGACATTTTATGGCTCTTGGGCCACATCTGGCCCTTTGGCTGTCCCTGTCAGGCTCAAATGAGGTTAATCAGAAATTAGAAATCAAAGGTGATCTGCAGAGGGCAGGAGAAGAACCTGGGTTAAGTCCAGCTTTGCACAGTCACCATGCGCTCCTTCAATCAACCGGGGGCCATTTGAAGGAGAAAGTTGGGCCCTCCACAATAGTCTTAGTTTCTCATGTGGCCCCTTGGGAAAATTCATTGCCCATTCTTGGGTTAAAGACACCAGACTAGAAGCTGGAGACTGTTGTGCTCTAGGCAAAGAGCACATGACTACATGACTTTGGTCCAGTCATTCTCACTCAATCCCAAAGTAAATCACTTCCAAAAATGGTTATCAAGAAAATGGCATGGGATTGTCCAAGTAGGCCCCAAGAGTTAAGTTTGACAGGAGGAGGAGGAGGAGGAGGAGGAGGAGGAGGAGGAGGAGGAGGAGGAGGAGGAGGAGGAGGAGGATAGCAATAGCACTCAGGTTTATATCTAATGCTTTATAACACTCTCTATAAAGTGCTTTACACAACTATCTGAGCAGTTTACAATGCTAGCATACTTCCCCCAACAATCTGGGTCCTCATTTTACTGACCTCGGAAGGATGGAAAGCCAAGTTAACCTTGAACCCGTCAGGATTGAACTCCTGGCTATGGGCAGAGTTAGCCTGCAATACTGCATTCTGACCACTGTGCCACCATGGCTTCCTCCGATCCCCTCTGATTCAATTGGAAATCTCAGTTACACAGCTGATCTCTACACGTGTGGCTTCTCCATACCCTGGCATAACTTCCTGTGATATAATTTCGGCAACCATCCTGCCCGCTTTGTGGTTTCTTAGCCGTGAGCGAAGATTTCAAGTTATTTCTTTCTGAACTTTCTAGCAGTGGAAGGAAGTCCACGCCGCTCTGGGGAAAGGCCTTCAATTTAACTTGTCATGTATTCCTAAGCATACACAGACTCCTGAAAGGCCGCTGTGTTAAAACAGCATCAGCCACGGATGGTTTGTGGTGTTGTTGTTTTTCGTTCTCGCTGCTCAGGAGAATAACTCTACGGAAAAGTGGCACCTGGATCCTCCTCCTATGGGAATTAAAAGCTCATTCCTGGCTTCTTTGCGGCCTGGCCAAGAGAAGGACGGAAGATTTGTGATGTTCTCTTGTCTACCAATCTTACAAGCATGTAAAGGCACGCACCCAAAGATGAGAACAGCTACGAGAAACCCCTACAGCTCCGGGTTGGAAATCACCAATTCAAGACACCTCTGCAAACATGTGCCTTCCTGCTAAAAGAGAGAAGATAATCCCCCAGGTCTCAATTACCTGGCCTGCTTTATGTGCTGCTAAGAAGAAAATTTCCCAAAGGGTCTGTTAAGGGTCCAGCATGAAAACCTTGGCTCCTTTGCAAGATGTTGAAAACAAAGGAGAAATTAGACGGCAAGGAAAATAATTTCCAAGTATATATGTGTGTGTGTGTGTGTGTCCCTCTTTCTCTATGTATAGTGTGTGTATATGTGTGTGTGTGTTAAATACCAAGTAACACATTTACAAGCCGGCAAATCTTAAGTAGCAAAGCTGCAATCATTAAAAACATCCCATATTTTTATTGTTACCCTAACACACACACCCCTCCCCAATTCCTTGTTATCCAATACTTGCACTGTAAAGACTTTCTATCCACGCATTTAAGGAAATCTACAGGGGGCCATAAAGCCCAATTCAATTTAATTGGGTGCTCTCCTGGCAGAATAGTTATTAATAAGTCTGCATTGTACAAACCTTCTCGGAAATCCCAATGCAGCTGAGAAGAAGGGGAGGGGGGGGGACCCACATATTTAACACTTTGAAAACAAAACAGGAAAAAAAAAATAACCAAAAAAACCCCCCAACCCCGCCTTCTTCTTTTCCACACTACGTTTCCTCCCCTCTGCACCTCCGGCAAGCCCCCTCCTGCCCGCCATTTTAAATGGATGCTCAAATTAGACGGAATGGGGTGGGGGAAGGTCTACCACGAAAGCCTCCCATCAATTATTCACACGGCATTAAGATAGCGTGTCAGCAAGTCTTGCAGTGTTTAAAAAACTTAACTCGAAGCCAATTAAAATGTAAGCTGAGAAAGACGAATGGGACCTGCTTGTACACTATGAACTTCAGCGGCTTGTAACAATGCACTCTGCAAAGTCCAGGTCTCCTAATTTGACAGCAGTTTTCATCTAACCTGGTATGACTCTGTGTGTGTGTGTGTGTGTGTGTGTGTGTGTGTGTGTGTGTGTAGCATTTCACCCAAAGAGCTCTGGAGCTGGGCGGCTAATAGCAATAGGACTTAGACTTAAATAAACTTAAACTTAAACTTAGACTTAAACTTGCCTTCCATTGAGGACCTGTATACTGCACGAATCAAGAAGAGGGCCGTGAAAATATTTGCAGATCCCTCGCATCCTGGACATAAACTGTTTCAACTCCTACCCTCAAAACGACGCTATAGAGCACTGCACACCAGAACAACTAGACACAAGAACAGTTTTTTCCCGAAGGCCATCACTCTGCTAAACAATTAATTCCCTCAACACTGTCAGACTATTTACTGAATCTGCACTACTATTAATCTTCTCATAGTTCCCATCACCGATCTCTTTCCACTTATGACTGTATGACTATAACTTGTTGCTGGCAATCCTTATGATTTATATTGATATATTGATCATCAATTGTGTTGTAAATGTTGTACCTTGATGAACGTATCTTTTCTTTTATGTACACTGAGAGCATATGCACCAAGACAAATTCCTTGTGTGTCCAATCACACTTGGCCAATAAAATTCTATTCTATTCTATTCTATTCTATTCTATTTTATTCTATTCTATTCTATTCTATTCTATTCTATTCTATACCGCCTCACAGTGCTCTACAGCCCTCTCTAAGCGGTTTACAGAGTCAACCTCTTGCCGACAATGATCTGGGTCTACAGTTTACCCACCTCGGAAGGATGGAAGGCTGAGTCAACCTTGAGCCTGGTGAGATTCGATCTGCCAAATTGCAGTCAGCCGGCAGTCAGCAGAAATAGCCTGCAGTACTGCACTCTAACCACTGCGCCAACGGTTGTTAAGTGAATCACAGCACTTGTTAAATTAGTAACACAGTTGTTAAATGAATCTGCCTTTCCCATTTGTTTTTGCTTGTCAGAAGGTTGCCAAAGGGGGATCAATCACATGACCCTGGGATATTGCAACTGTCGTAAGTATGAATCTGTTGACAAGCGTCCAAACTTTGATCACATGACCATGAGGATTCTGCAACAGTCGTAAGTATGAAAACAGTCATAAGTCACTTTTTTGGTGAGGTTGCAAATTTGGACAGTCACTAAACAAACTGTTGTAAGTCGAGGACTACCTGTATAATCTCCTGGATTCTTTGCCTTGACCCTCTCTTCTCGTTAGAGGACTGGATGTTAAAATGAAATTGATCTTAGCAGTGAGTTAAACGCTTCTTGGGTTTTTGGTCACGAATCAGGCACTTTACTGTGCAACATTGTCAATTACCAACTAAGGATACCCCTTTCCTCCTGCCTTATTGCCTGGGTAGGAGGATCAATAATTAAGAGTACACAAGGCATTATGTCCATCAATAGAATAGAATAGAATAGAATAGAATAGAATAGAATAGAATAGAATAGAATAGAATAGAATAGAATAGAATAGAATTTTTTTGGCCAAGTGTGATTGGACACACAAGGAATTTGTCTTGGTGCATATGCTCTCAGTGTACACAAAAGAAAAGATACCTTCATCAAGGTACAACACTTGCAACACTTAATGATAGTCATAGGGTACAAATAAGCAATCGGGAAACAATCAACGTCAATATAAATTGTAAGGATACAAGCAACAAAGTTACAGCCATACAATCATAAGTGGAAGGAGATGGGTGGTGGGAACGCTGAGAAGATTAATAGTAGTGCAGATTTAGTAAATAGTTTGACAGTGTTGAGGGAATTATTTGTTTAGCAGAGTGATGGCATTCGGAGGGAAACTGTTCTTGTGTCTAGTTGTTCTGGTGCGCAGTGCTCTATAGCGTCGTTTTGAGGGTAGGAGTTGAAACAGTTTATGTCCTGGATGTGAGGGGTCTATAAATATTTTCACAGCCCTCTTTTTGACTGGTGCAGTATACAGATCCTCAATGGAAGACAAAAAAAAAAAGGTGAACCTTCTGATGCATGGAAGATCTTACCTCACCACCACCACCACAAATGCACTCATAAAGGCATACACCGCAAAGTTTATTAAAAACTCATGCAACTATATTTTAGTTTTACTGGCACGAATGAAGGCGTGAGCCAAAGTTTCCCAGTTAACTTGCCCCGTTTAGTTCCTTCCCTCTTCTGGTCCATTAGCGTCCAATCATACTTGAATTAGTTGCTTTGGGAAACAGTCTCTTCAACAGTGGGCTGGCTGGTGAGCCGTTGCATTCCATTCCCAGGGCTTTGACCTTGAGACAGTGCCTTTGGAAAGTACAATGCGTTCTTCGCCTCCCCCCACCTCCCATCCGGCTCCCTCCCCCCCCCCTTAGTTCATGGTAGACTGGCAGCTAGCAAATGTGAAGCTCAAGTGTATGATGGCAGTTCTGACACAAGGGGCCCATTTCCCAGGCTTCAATCATTTCACGTGCCCTCAACACGTTCTATCTTAATATACATCTGGGATTCCCAAAAGAGCCGTCAGTTTGCTCGTGAAGTTTCCTAGATATCTCCTGTCCCATTTGAGTTTTTAATACTTTCTATTGGTCTTCTGTCAGGAAGGAAGGGATTTAATAGAGAGGTTACCGGTTCAATTTACATGCATGGCACCTAACATTTAGAGAAGCCGCACTGTACGAAGATACTAAAATGTGCATGCGGCTGGAAATCTCATCAACAATCTTTGTTATGCTGATGATATCCCACATTACTGTCTTAAAATGGAGATGATCTGAGCATCTGCTTATCAAAATCAAGGAACATAGTCTCCAAAAGAGCCTATACTTTAAGGTGAAGAATATTCTAACAATTTGGATAATTTCAGAGAAGAAATACCAATAGCTGACAACATCAACTTGCTTAGATTAATAATCAGTAATGAAACTACTAAGCAATCAAGAAATCAAATGATGATTCTTGCCTTGGGAGAGAAAAAAATGGCTATGAAGGACTTAAGACAAGATCTTTGAAGTATAGAGATGTTTGGGTACAAAAGTTGGTAGATGGTAGCATGAGAAAAAACAATTGCTACCAACCTGCCTTCCCTTAGAGGACCTGTATACTGCATGAGTCAAAAAGAGGACTGTGAAAATATCTACAGACCCCTCACATCCTGGACATAAAGTGTTTCAACTCCTACCCTCAAAACAACGCTATAGAGCACTACACACCAGAACAACTAGACACAAGGACAGTTTTTCCCAAATGCCATCACTCTGCTAAACAAATAATTCCCACAACACTGTCAAATAATTTACTAAGACTGTATTGCTATTATTCTTCTCTTCCTTACCAGTATCTATCTCTTCCCATTTATTACTATAACCATATTGTATCTTTCAATTATATTGTTTGTATTTGTTTCCTAGGGCCTCTGTGGCTCAGACTGGTAAGACAGTCTGTTATTAACAGCAGCTGCCTGCAGTTACTGCAGGTTCAAGCCCCACCAGGCCCAAGGTTGACTCAGCCTTCCATCCTTTATAAGGTAGGTAAAATGAGGACCCAGATTGTTGGGGGCAATAAGTTGACTTTGTATATAATATACAAATGGATGAAGACTATTGCTTGACATAGTGTAAGCCGCCCTGAGTCTTCGGAGAAGAGCGGGATACAAATGCAATTTTAAAAAAAAAGTACAAATTGATAGCTTATTAGTAACCTTGACTATCACTGATGAATGTATTTTATTCTCCTTATGTACACTGAGAGCATATGCACCAAAGACAAATTCCTTGTGTGTCCAATCACACTTGGCCAATAAAGAATTCTATTCTATTCTATTCTACGAGGGGAAAAGAGATACATTTGAATTACAGTATTGGCAAAGGATCCTATGGGTAGCACAGACTGCCCGACACACAAATCAATGAATATTGAGAAAATCAGCCGTATACACTCAAAGGACAAGATTATGAGTTTTCTATTTTGGACATATCATGTGAAGAGAAAAATCGTTACAGAAGTTTGGCGAGTTGGAAGGAAAACATTAAAAAAGGAAGGCTGGCAATATGATGGATTGATACAGTAAAAAAAAATATGGATGAGACTCTGGCCTTGATTAGCTACCTAAGGATCGAGCACAGTTTAGGATAACTATCCACAGAATGGCTGAGCATCAACAATAACTTGACATCAACTTGATGGGCAGCTAAGAATAACAGCATACTAAGAAACTAAATGCCAGATCCAGTATGGTCTCTATTAAATATCTCCAAAAGCAGGTCTTATTCCTTCTGCTTGACATAGTTGAAAGGCGCTCTTCAAAAGCTTACAGTGAAGCTATCAATTCATGACTGTCCCAAAGGTGCTTTTTTTCCAGAGACAACTGGACTTTCTGGTTTTTCTTTGAAGACGTTTTGCTTCTCATCCAAGAAGCTTCTTCAGCTCTGAAGTCAAGATTGAATAGTTTATTGCCTTCAAGCTCCTATCGCTTTTGGCAATCCTTATGATTTATATTGATATATTGACCATCAATTGTGTTGTAAATGTTGTACCTTGATGAACGTATCTTTTTCTTTTATGTACACTGAGAGCATATGCACCAAGACAAAGTCCTTGTGTGTCCAATCACACTTGGCCAATAAAAAAATTATATTCTATTTTCAACTCGCCAACGATAAGGGGTGTGTGTGTGGAATGTGCAGGGAGGAAATGAGATGCTAAGTTGTCATTCATGGACTGTGAGAGATGGCAACATGATAAGGTCACTACCACAGGTGCTTGATGGAGAACTGGACTGTTCCAGGGGTGCTATTTAGCAGGTTCTGACAGGTTCTGGAGAACTGGTAGTGTAAATTTTGAGTAGTTTGGAGAACCAGCAAATACCACCTCTGGCTGGTCCCAGAATGGAGGGGAAGAAATAGATATTTTGCAATATCCTTCCCCCAGGAGTGGGGAGGGAATGGAGATTTTGCAGTATCCTTCCCCTGCCACGCCCACCAAGTCACACCACACTTACCAAGCCACGCCCACAGAACCGGTAGTAAAAAAAAAATGAATTCCACCACTGGACTGTTCCCATAACAAATGAACTATGTGAACACTTGGAAAGGTGGGAGAAAGGGAATCTATTGTTTAACTAAGCAAGCTTTCGCAAGGAAAAGTAGAGCTGGTTTTGCTTCTTCAGTTCCAAGATGGTGTATTCAATAAATATTTAATTTTGGGGGATTCAAAGACCCCGAGAGTTCTTTTTGTTGGGTTTGCTAGTTGGACTGTTGACACGTGACTTTGACACTACTCAGGTGACCCTGAGGACACAGATAAACCTCCAGATGGCTTCAAGGACTCTCTAAAAGAATGCAAATGACCAGCTGTCTGCAAGGAGTTTAAATTCTTCCATTCCCCACCATCCAATCAGAACTGAAGAAGCTTCTTGGATGAGAAGCGAAACATCTTCCAGTTGGCCCATGAAAAATATACCTTTGGGACAACCATGACCTGGTTGACTGAGGATCTCCGTAGACATCAACTCATGGTGCAACTGTGTGGTACCGATGGTTATCAATTGATTTGTACCAGACACTGATTTGTGCTGAATGGGAATACTTGGCTCAAGATCGCCCAGTTGACTGTTGTGCCCATGAGAGAACTAGAATTTGTGACTCCCTGGTTTTAGTCTTGCACTTTAACCACTAGCCTCTGCTTAGTCTTTTAGGAAGAATTCTACTTGTTCTGAATGTTAGTAGAGTAGAGTAGAATTCAGGCAGCAAAAATATGCCTGGGGTTCAAGAAAGAAATGGAGCAGATAACCGCATTGTGGTCAGATGTAACTCAAAACAGAATAATGCCACTGATACTCCAAAGCTGAGAAATCCAATAGCGTTTTCACAAGTCAAAAAGAGGTAGCTATGGGTAACTACTCCTTGGTGTAATCTCAGGGAAATAACTGCCCTGTCTAAAAAAAAACAAAAGCTACGGGCAGGGCACGAAGTTCCATCGTGCAAGGCTGAAGCAGGAGTTAATGATGATTTACAGAGCATCATTGGGATACAGTTAGAGTCCAGCTGACTTACACTTTTCACCTCTTCTATCAGATGAGATGAATCAGATGTAATATACTACCTAACCCCTGTAGATGACAGGTAGAAAGGAGGGAGGGAGTTAACTGGACAAGCCACTGTCAAACATTATTTGTCCCTACTTGCAATAGCAAGGATGTAATAAGGAAGAACAGTCACTTTCCATGATTCACTCATTGCCATAGCTCTGCGAGAAGAGAACTTGATTACTGCAACCAGAAGAAATCATTGAAAATGCACCAATGGAGGAGAATATAGGCAGTTCTCATCTTACAACAGTTTATTTAGTGGCCCTTCAGAGTTACAACAGCATTGGGGGAAAAATGACTTATGGCCATTTTTTACACTTATGACCGTTGCAGCATCCCTGTCGTCACGTGATCAAAATTCAGACACTTGGCAACTGGCATGTAGGGTTGCAGTGTTCTGGGGTCACGTGACCACCTTTTGTGACCTTCTGACAAGCAAAGTCAATGGGAAGCTGGATTCACTCAACAGCTGATAAGGTAACCTTTATTGTCATTAAAAATGAAATTCTGTTGCCTGCTCTCCAAAGTGCACACATACATAACACACACATAGATATGTTATATACATACATATATATATACCTGCACACCCTAACATGTAAATACATATAAATAGTAATCACTACCCATCTTGAATACATAGCGGAAAAAGGAGGCTTAAGAGTTCACAAGGTTGATACCGTATGGAGCAAAACTGTGGCTGAATCTGGATGTTCTGCTTCAGATACCACAGAGCCTCCACCCAGAAGGTAACGGGTCATGAAAAGGATGTGTAGCGTCCCAGACAATCCTGCAGACCCTACTCAAGCATCGCTTATAGGCTATGTCCTGAATGGAAGGGAGTGAACTGCCAATGATCTTTCTTGCTGTCCTCACCACTCTCTGCACCGCCTTCCTATCCGAAAAAGTAATGCTTCCAAACCAGACAGTAATTCAATATGATAGGATGCTCTCAATCATCCCTCTATAGAAAGTGGTAAGGACAGGGGAAGGAACAAGTACTTTTCTCACGCAACGTGGAAAATGCAGGCACTGCTGTGCCCATTTCCCCAGTGTTTTCCCGTTGAGCAACCAAGCCAGCCTATTGTGTTCCTAACTTAACAATTGCATTGATTCGCTCAACAATTGTGGTAAGAAAGATCGTAAAATGGGGGGGGATCACTTAACAACTGTCTTGCTTAGCGATGGCAATTTGGGGCTCAGTGGTGGTTGTAAGTTGAGGACTACCTAAAGTGATCCTGTGAATGTTCATTCATTTTAAATGAAAAATAAAGATTTGAAAATCTAACACTGGGACCTTGCTGCTACTGTGTGGCTGATCCCTGACTGACAGAAGAGTGATACAAAAAGAATCTGATTAAAAGAGAAGAGGAACCTCTAATTAATAAGAGCAGGGGGGCAGTGGAATCGAACCAGGGGTGGTATTCAGCTGGTTCGGACCCGTTCGCCCGAACCAGTAGCAGAAATCGCAGGTGGGCCCACTCACCCGCCCCAGCTCTATCCTATCCTATTTAGGCACATTTTTGAGGCTGGGTTGATGTGAGGAAGGCGTGTGCGCGAGCAAAGCGCATGCGCAGAAGGCTGGGCGCATGTGTGGAAGACAGGCGTGTGTGTGCAAACCAGGCGCAAGTGCACGCGGTGAACGGGTAGCAGGGGTGAAATGCTCCCGGTTCAGACCGGATCACCCGATCCGGTAGCGATGGCGGTGGGTGGTTCGGAGAACTGGTAGCAAAAATCCCTGCCCTCCCCCCATGCTTTGCTGAGCCGTGCAATCATCAGAGGTTTTTTGTTTTTTTTTACTTTTAAAAGCATTTTTTCTTTGGCCGAAAAAATGCTTTTAAAAGTAAAAAAAAAAAAGCTGAGCCTGGGATCCTCAGAACCTTTTAAAAGCATTTTTTTTTCTACAACCTCTTTGGCTGAAGAGGTTGTAGAAAAAATGCTTTTAAAAGTAAAAAAAAAAAGTTGGCCACACCCACCCAGTTACATTACCCCCCCTACCAAGCCACACCCACAGATCCGGTAATAACAAATTTTATATTTCACCACTGACCGATAGTACCATAATTTGAAACCCACCGCTAAATCGAACCCTAGATATAACTTTATTGACTAGAAAACAGAACAGAGAACATCTTCCATTATTCCCAGGTAGCAAAGACAGAATATTTTCTAAAAGAAACATTTTCTTCTCCACAAAAATCGAGCCAAACCAACCAACCAACCAACAAAAACCCTGGGCTTTAAAAAAAGAACAAGAACAAGAAATATCTTGGCAGGCAAGTGGTCACTCTGTACTTATCTGAACAGACAGCACTACTCACAACCCATCAGTCATTCCAACGGCTGTTGGAACGAGGTTACTTGTTCATAAAACAATTGGAGAGAAGAGCGCCAGGCCATTTTCTCTTGTAGATTGGATTCTACAAAAGAGAAGGATTTGCTCTTTTTTAAATTTGAAAGCTAGGGATCTGGACAAGCTAATGAGTCCCTGAGGTTTTGGGGAGGAGGGAGCGAAGCGTGCGCGTCACTCTTTTAGCCCAGTGGTTAATTTGGGAGCATGGCTGGAATACAAAATATGGGAGCTGTGGAACTGTGGCTTGCAAACTGCTGAATAAAGAAATTATCCTACTTCAGTAGAAATGCTTGTTAACGTTATGTGAGGCCCAGATTTCATTTCTAGCTGAAGTATGTCAAGGAGGAAAACAAATGTCTGAATTAAAACTATCAAGGCCCCTGAAAGTTTATAGAAATTCTCAGTTATCCGGGTCATGGTTGTCCCAAAGGTGCTTTTTCAGGAGGCAACTGGACTTTCTTGTTTTCTCTTTTGAAGACGTTTCGCTTCTCATTCAAGAAGCTTCTTCAGCTCTGACAGGATGGTGGGGAATCAAGGCCCCTGAATTCAAAGGAGCCTCCTTAATAGCTTGCTTAGATGTTGGAGATGCTAGCCTGCAACTTATCTTAAATCAGTGCTTGTATTTTTAAATGGAGACTAGAAAAATAACTAACTGCAAAAATGGTAAGTTTCAATCTCCACTTGACGATTAGGCTTGTCTCACTATAAGCAGAAAATAACCACAGGTAGTCCTCAACTTATGTCCACAATTGAGCCCAACATTTCTGTTTGTTCAGTGAGTTTTGCCCCCGTTTTATGACCTTTCTTGCCACCATTGTTAAGTGAATCACCGCAGTTGGTAAGTTAGTAACCCATTTGTTAACTGAATCTGGCTTCCCCATTGACTTTGTTCGTCAGAAGGTCGCAAAAGGGGAATCACCTGACCTTGGGACATAGCAACGGTCATAAGTATGAACCAGTTGCTATCCATCTGAATTTTGATTTCACACAATCATGGGGATACTACAAAGGTTGTAAGGGTGAAGAATGGTCATAAGTCCCATTTTTCAGTGCGGTTGTACCTTTGAACGGTCACTAAACAAACTGTTGTAAGTCGAGGACTGCCTATACTTCAAAATAACAGAGCTGGAAGGGACCTGGGAGGTATTCTAATCGAAGCCCCTTTCTAAAGCAGGAGACTCTATACCAGTTCAGACAAATGGATGTCCAATCTCTCCTCACAAACCTCAGAGATGGAGCACCCACAACTTCTGGAGGCAAGTAGTTCCACTGATTAATTCTTCCCACTGACAGGAAATGCTGCTTACCACAAAAGAAAATAGCATGATGAACATGAGACCTCATCCTTAACTACAGGGCTGTTCACAATGCGTTGTCAAAAATAACCCTCAGTGATCGAAAAAACTGTGCCTGTCTTTTTATAGGCAGCCCTATAAGTCCTATAAACTTTCATTTAGCAACCGTTTGAAGTTACAATGGCACTGAATACAGTGACTTACAGCCAGTCCTCACGCTTATGACATTTGCAGCATCTCCACTGTAACATGGTCAAAATCCAGGTGCTTGGCAACCAACATGTATTTACGATGGTTGCAGTATCCTGGGATGCTGAGCCGTGGTGGCGCAGTGGTTAGAGTGCAGTACTGCAGGCTACTTCTGCTGCCTGCCGGCTGCCTGCAATTTAGCAGTTCGAATCTCACCAGGCTCAAGGTTGACTCAGCCTTCCATCCTTCCGAGGTGGGTAAAATGAGGAAATGATTGTTGGGGGCAATATGCTGACTCTGCAAACCGCTTAGAGTGGGCTGTAAAGCACTGTGAAACGGTATATAAATCTAAATGCTATTGCTATTGTTCTCAAATGACCACCATTTGAAATCTTCCCAGTTGCTTTCTACAAGCAAAATCAATGGTGGGAGGGGGGCTAATTTGTTTAATGTTTGCAGACAATTTGCAAAAAAAAAAGTTGTAAAACCAGGCACAACTAACGTTTTTTTTTTCTTTTCTTTTAAGCTTGTGTACTAAGAAAAATGGCGATGGTCAGAGGAGGAAGGACTAAAGTTGAATAGAGATTTGCTGTATCGAAATTATGTAATGTGTTGTACTGAATTGTAAATAGAATACTCTCGAAAGACTTTATGTAAGAAAGATTTGGGGGAAATTGGATTGGATTTTTATGCATTATCTGATTTTAAATACTTTAGGATTAATTTGCTGTATTGATTTATATATTTTACCAATGTTAATTGTTATTTCTTGAAGGGTCTTGGTTATGTAAGGGGGAAGTCAGAGCCAGAGAGGAAAAATTTGTATAATTGTTTTGGAATAATTTAGCTTAAGTTTATTTTTGAACTATACCTTATGGGTGTTCTGGGAAGTTCGGGGGGAGGGGAGGAGGGAGTGGGTAAGAGGGAGGGGGGAGGGGAAAAAATGGGGGGGGGAATTCTTTGTAAAAACTCTTAATAAAAAAAGGATTTGCAGTATAAATCTTAAATGGCCAAAATTGTAATTTTATTTATTTATTTATTTATTTATTAAATTTTTATACCGCCCTTCTCCCGAGGGACTCAGGGCGGTGTACAGCCAAAAGGTAAAAAATATAAAAAATATACAATTAAAACAACAATTTAAAACCGAGCAAATTAGAAAAAAATGGCCAGTATTAAAAAATTTAAAATTTAAAATTCCAAACCCTAAAATGATAAAACCCCAGTTAAAAATTTAAAAATATTAGGCCAGTCCCGCTTGAATAAATAAGTGTGTTTTCAGCTCACGGCGAAAGGTCCGAAGATCAGGCACTTGACGTAATCCAGGGGGAAGTTCGTTCCAGAGCGTAGGAGCTCCCACCGAGAAGGCCCTGCCCCTGGGGGCCGCCAGCCGACATTGTTTGGCGGACGGCACCCTGAGAAGACCCTCTCTGTGTGAGCGTATGGGTCGGTGGGAGGCATAAGGTAACAGCAGGCGGTCCCGTAAGTACCCGGGTCCTAAGCCATGGAGCGTTTTGAAGGTGGTGACCAGGATCTTAAAGCGCACCCGAAAGACTACAGGAAGCCAGTGCAAGCCGCGCAGGATTGGTGTTACATGGGAGCAATGAGTTGCTCCCACTATTACCCGCGCAGCTGCATTCTGGACCAACTGAAGCCTCCGGGTGCACTTCAAGGGCAGCCCCATGTAGAGAGCATTGCAATAATCCAAACGGGAAGTGACAAGAGCGTGAGTGACCGTGCATAAGGCATCCCGGTCAAGGAAGGGGCGCAACTGGCGGACCAAGCGTACTTGGTAAAAAGCCCTCCTGGAGACGGCCACCAAATGATCGTCAAACGACAGCCGCCCATCCAGGAGGACGCCCAAGTTGCGCACCCTTTCCATTGGGGCCAATAACTCGCCCCCGACAGCCAGCTGCGGCTGCAGCTGGCTGTACCGGGGTGCCGGCATCCACAGCCACTCCGTCTTGGAGGGATTGAGCTTGAGTCTGTTTCTCCCCATCCAGACCCGTACGGCTTCCAGACACCGGGACAGCACTTCGACAGCTTCGTTCGTTTTACATTTTGTGTAACTTCCAACTTCTCGTCATTCTTTTTCCTTTTTAAAAAAAGAAAAATAGAAAAAGAGTGGAACTTGGAAGACAACCTGATTTGGTCGAAGTTCTAAAAGTATCTAGTATGTTCTTCCCCACTCAGAAAATGCTCATTTTCCCCAAAACAATTAATCAATCAGTGGCAGCTTCATTCCTTGCATGTTTGTCAGAATATTCATGACTGGGAAGACAGGGTAACAAGGTCAGCCAATGAATAGGAACAGCAACTAAATCAGCCAATTGGGCGCTGAGACAGACTGGAGTCAGGGCATGTCTTAGTCTGCAGCTCCTGAGTCTTAAAAAGAGAAACTGAAACCAGTGTGTGTTAAGTCTCTCTGCTGTACTCTGTGTGTAAACATATCTGCTGATCTGAGCTGAAGAATCAACTCTTGGTATTGTAAATATACTTTACGTGTTGTTATGAATATAAAGAAGTTAATGGATCCAGTTGATTCAGTTATCTGTGAGTGCTTCTGGATTTGAATTTTGCAACAAACTCTGGCAATGTTAAACAGCTTATGCATTTTTTGGGGGAAAAAGCTGCTTTAAGAATGAAACCAGTTGGGAAAAACACAATAGATTAAGAAATTAACACAGTTGGAAGGGACCTTGCAGGTCATCTAGCCCAAACCCCCTACCCAAGCAGGAGACCCTACATCTGCCTCTACCTAGGATTGAACTCACAACCTCCTGATTGTGAGGCAAGAGCTCCACCTCTAGGCCACAGCTGCTGGGCTTAATCAAGCAAAAACCAAACTTGGACATTTGAAGCATTGGGCTTCTGCTCCATTTAATAGCTTCCTGTGTCAAGAAGGTCTTTCTCAGCTACCCAGACATAATAGCAATTAGCTGTTTCAGACAGCAGGTCTCGTGTAATGGAGTTCACCTTCCTTCACATGGTGGAACCACTTACTGTGAATGTGTCCTTTTCCCCTTTTCCTATTATTTCATTCCCCTGTGTCTTGACAGCTGCCAGCCATCACCCTAGAGCTTCAGCTCTTCAGATGTACCATCTCGGGGGCTATTGAGGAATTAAATTCTCTAGTTATTTTTTCCCCCAGAACTTGGAGATCCCGGTCAAATGGAAAGCTCCCCAAATGCACACCCCAAGAGGGATGAAGGGGAAAATATTTTTTTTTTTGCCTTCATTCATGAACGAAAAAAACTTGGGTGTTACTGTCTGGTCATGCTGAAATTAAAGAAATCAACTGCTCTTCTCTATCAGGATTCTATAGCAGGGGTCTTTGGCAACTTTGGCAACTTTAAGACTTGTGGACTTTAACTCCCAGAATTCCTCAGCCAGCTTTGCTGGCTGAGGAATTCTGGAAGTTGAAGTCCACAAGTCTTAAAGTTGCGAAGGTTGGAAACCCCTGCTCTATAGGGCACAGGTGTCAAATTCAATTGCATCATGTAACATATCGTGACGTATATTTTTTTTTGCCTTTGAGGAGCCAGGGTGGGCACCGCCTGCATGTGACTCAGGACGCCAGTTTGACAGGCCTGCTATAGGGCTTAATCAGATTGCTGAGAAAAATGATTTCTTTTATATGAGTGTCTAGAGTTATAAGCTCTGGGCTCAGGATACATCATGCCCACAGCCTTACCAAAATATAGTCTCAGTCACTCATGTCCTGGTCATTTTGTGTTTGGACTACTGCAATGCTCTCTACATGGGTCTACCCAGTGGTGGGTTGCCCCCAGTTCGCACCAGTTCTACAGAACCGGTAGTAAAACCAGTGGGAGGCTCCGCCCACTGACCCAAACATCATCAAAAGAGATCTGCACATGCGCAGAAGAGCACACACGTACACGGGCACAATGCGAACCGGTAGTAAAGGTAAGTAGAACCCACCCCTGGGTCTACCCTTGAACAGTATTCAGAAGCTACAGAAGCTACAAGATGCACTGGACCAACATAGTAGCTATGTTCCATTGCCTTCAACAAAGAGGCCTTCACCAACTAAAACATATGAAAAAAATGGTTGCAGGAATTGGGTATGGCTAATCTAGAGTAAAGAAGGACTAGGGATGACATGATAGCAGTGTTCCGGTATTTGAGGGGCTGCCACAAAGAAGAAGGAATCAACTTATTTTCCAAGAAGGTACTAGAAGGTAAGACAAGAAACAATGGATGGAAACCTAAACAATGAGAACAAATAACCGGTGGAACAGCTTGCCTTCAGAAGTGGTGGGTGCTTCCATCACTGGAGGCTTTCAAGAAGAGACTGGACAGCCACTTGTCTTGAGCAGTGGGTTGGACTAGAAGACCTCTGAACAGAGGTGGGATTCAGAGGGGCCGTGGTAGCTCAGGCTGGTAAGAAGCCTGTTATTAGAACACAGCAGCCTGCAATTACTGCAGGTTCAAGCCCGGCCCAAGGTTGACTCAGCCTTCCATCCTTTATAAGGTAGGTAAAATGAGGACCCAGATTGTTGGGGGGGCAATAAGTTGACTTTGTAAATATACAAATAGAATGAGACTGTAAGCCGCCCTGAGTCTTCGGAGAAGGGCGGGATATAAATGTAAATAAATAAAAAAAAAAGATGGTTCAGACCAGTTCAGGCAAACCAGTAGTGGCGACCAGCGGCTGGGCCCGCCCACCTACCTGGGCGCAATCCCATCCTATATTGCTGTGTTTTTGATGCTACACACATATGTAGATGGTGCGCGCGAGCGAATTGCCGAGTTCTGTGATGCCGCACTCATGCGTGGATGGCGCTCGCCCACATTTCCGGTGCTGGGCGAACCGGTTGCTACAGTATCTGAAGCCCCCCTCTGCCTCCAAAGTACCTTCCAGTTCTATTCTGATTGATTACTATCCACCTCTTTCTCTCGATCCTCTTTCACACTCACTCACTCACACACACACACTACAGAAAGAGAGATGTCACATTGACAGAAAGTGTGAGAAGAACTGAATTTTAAAGGATGACAAGTCGCGCAAGGAACTCTTCTAACAAGGTGCTCATCTACCCCTGTCATCACATGCAAGTGAGGAACATCAGTATAGTATTAATTTAACTTAAAGCAGGAGGATATGTGTGTTGTGTGTGGGAGAGAAGGGGAGGGGGGAAGTGCTCAAAACCAATCTCCCGTCCAAGATCTAAGCCAAGAGAAGAAGAAAAAAGGAACAAAATAGGAAAAGTCTTAAGTATAAAACCATTGGATGTTATTGAAACAAATCACTCAATCTAATTGTTCTCTTTTGAGTAAAAAGTGGGGGCGCGGAGAGAAAGAGATACACACAGGAAGGACTATGAGTAATGACCTGTCTGATAAAAAAAAGATGAGCACAATTAATTGAACTGTTGTTTTTTGTTCAGATTTTATCAGCGTGTTCCAAGAAAATAGTTTTCCGCCAATTAATTTATCTTTACACAAAAGCAGACATTTTTTCCACTGAATGCTTTAACCGTGCCTGGATAGTTTCTTGTAAGAATACCACATCCGCGAATGTCCTGGAGAAAAATGTAGGATAGATGCACTGAAAAATTCACAACAGTTGGAATTCACCTTTTCAAATTGTGGGGTGGCATCCAAATTCCAGCACATTTAAAACGGAGATTTTCTGTTACTCATCCAAATCACTTCTTCAGTCAAAATGAAAATTTGGGTAAGCGGAATCAGAAAGTCATTAGAAAGAACCAGCTCTTGCAGGGGGTTTCTCCCCCAAATGAAAAAGCAACGATTTTTCATTTTGACTGAAGAAGTTATCTGGATGAGTAACAAAGCATCTCCATTTTAATAAACTTCAGCCCAGTTGCCATGGTTCAACCCAGGGGTGTCAAACTTGAGGCCCAGGACCAGATCCGGCCCATGGGTTGCTTAGATCTGGCCTGCAGGGCTGCCCTGGAAACACCGAAGGACCGGCCCATGGTGGCTCTGCCAGCGAAAAGAGAGCTTGGGAAGGCTGGCAGAGGATTGTAGGAGGCCATCGCAGCTGAAAATGGAGCTCGGGAGCTCATTTTCACTGGCAGAGCACTTAGGCCACTACAGGCACCCCCGACAAGAGTGACGTTGAGCTGGCCACGCCCCCATCTCCCCCGAGGTCAAACACAACGTTGATGCGGCCATCAATGGAAACGAGTTTGACACCCCTGGTTTAACCTGTTAAGACACTTTTGGCTTGGATCATTGAACCTTCATTTTACATAGAATAGAATAGAATAGAATAGAATAGAATAGAATAGAATAGAATAGAATAGAATAGAATAGAATAGAATAGAATTTTTTATTGGCCAAGTGTGATTGGACACACAAGGAATTTGTCTTGGTGCATATACTCTCAGCATACATAAAAGAAAAGATATGTTCATCAAGAATCATAAGGTGTAACACTTAATGATAGTCATAGGGTACAAATAAGCAATCAGGAAACAATCAATATCAATATAACTCGCAAGGATACCAGCAATAAAGTTACAGTCATATAGTCATAAGTGAAAGGAGATGGGTGATGGGAACGATGAGAAGATTAATAGTAGTGCAGACTTAGTAAATAGTTTGACAGTGTTGAGGGAATTATTTGTTTAGCAGAGTGATGGCATTTGGGAAAAAACTGTTTTTGTGCCTAGTTGTTCTGATGTGCAGTGTTCTATAGTGTCGTTTTGAGGGTAGGAGTTGAAACAGCTTATGTCCAGGATGCGAGATATCTGTAAGTATTTTCACAGCCCTCTTTTTGACTCGTGCAGTATACAGGTCCTCAATGGAAGGCAGGTTGGTAGCAATTATTTTTTCTGCCGTTCTAATTATCCTCTGAAGTCTGTGTCTGTCTTGTTGGGTTACAGAACCAAACCTGTTACATGTTACATCTTATAAAATGGAGCAAAACCCACTTAAGGTCTCACTTAGCAACATGATTTTTGTCAACTGTAGTCGTAAGTTGAGGACTACCTATATTTCAAAACCCCACAGAACGCACACTGAAACTAAAAAATATTGGAATACTCAAATGACAGTGAAGTGAAATAGGTGGGAGAAAGTGAAGTCTATTTCTCCTGGTCTTAAGAAGTTCATGATCTTCTGTGACCTTTCTCTCCCTGTGGTCCACATTTCTCAGGAAAGCATGTCAGAAAAAGTCATGTCAGAAGCAGATCCAAGTGGTTTATGAAGGCCGGATGGGCAGGTCAGGAACCCACTGTATTAATCTGTATTCCTTTGATGGCCCAACCTCAGCCAAAGGCAAAGCTGTCAGAAATTCTAATAAAGAATGCCATTTACCGATGGGCTTTGGGGAAATGATCTTTCCAATGCTTAATGCACAGCAAATACCATCTACCACAGTAGGGTGATCCCTGCTCACAGTTGCTGCTGACTTAATTAGATAAAGGTGGGGAAACCAACATCTCTCTCTCTCTCTCTCTTTCTCTGCAATCCCTCTCCATTTCCCTCAATCGTACGTGTCAATACAGGTAGTCCTTGACTTACGACGACAATGGAGCCCAACGTTTATGTTCAGTTTTGACCTGTTTTACGATCTTTCTTGCCACGATTGTGGCAAGGGAATCACTGCAGTTGTTAAGTTCGTAACATGGCTTTTAAGTGAATCTGATTCTCCCCAGAAGGTAGACTTCAAAAATTTTAGCAAGGGGTTCTCTGCCCGGTTGCTAGGTGGGCGTGGCCATGGTGGGCGTGGCCTAGTCAGCCTCCTGCACCACGGTGGCGGAGGGAGAGGTGTTTTTGCCCTCCCCGGGCTCCGGAGGCTGTCTGGAGGCCGGAACCAAATTTCCCGAACTTCCTGTAGGCCCATTTTTCACCCTCCCCGAGCTTCCATATGCGCCCTGCACTTACCTGCATCCAAAATAGGGTGTGTGGGGACTCCTGGGAGGGGAGGGGTGGGGTAAGTGGGGCCAGTCAGGAGTGGGATTTGGGAGTTCTCTGAACTGCACAGAATCTTAGCTAGAGGTTCTCCCGAACCCCTGCAAACCCCCAGCAGCCCACCCCTGGTTCTCCCCATTCCCATTCCCCAACACATGGACAGTGTCCCCCCCTCCACATGTCATCATTCTACTAAACAACTGATTCCCACAACACTGTCAAACTATCTAGAAAGGCAGTATTATCATCATTATTCTCATCTTCCCTATTTCCTATCTCCTTATCTTCTTATGACTATAATTTTGTTGCTTGTATTTTAAGATTTATGTTGTTTACTTAGTAACAGGTGGCTTAGGGGCTAGGATATTGAGCTTGTCGATCGAAAGGTCGGCAGCTCAGCGGTTTGAATCCCTAGTGCTGCTGTGTAACGGGGTGAGCTCCCGTTATTTGTCCCAGCTTCTGCCAACCTAGCAGTTTTGAAAGCATGGAAAAATGCAAGTAGAAAAAATAGGGACCACCTTTGGTGGGAAGGTAACAGCGTTCCGTGCGCCTTTGGCATTGAGTCATGCCGGCCATATGACCACAGAGACGTCTTCAGACAGTGCCGGCTCTTCGGCTTTGAAACGGAGATGAGCACCAGTCCCTAGAGTCGGCAATGACTAGCACGTATGTGCGAGGGGAACCTTTACCTTTATCTTTACCTTTACCTGTTTACTTAGTATCCTAGTATAATTTATGCTGATTGCTTACTTAGTATCCATGACTATCATTAATTTTTTTAATTTCATAATAAGAGAGTTGGAAGGGACCTTGGAGGTCTTCTAGTCCAACCCTCTGCCCAGGCAGGAAACCCTACACCATTTCAGACAAATGGTTATCTAACATTTTCTTGAAAATTTCCAGTGTTGGAGCATTCACAACTTCTGCAGGCAAGTTGTTCCACTTATCAATTGTTCTTACCGTCAGGAAATTCCTCCTTAGTTATAAGTTGCTTCTCTCCTTGATTAGTTTCCACCCATTGCTTCTTGTTCTGCCCTCAGGTGCTTTGGAGAATAGTTTGACTCCTTCTTCTTTGTGGCAGCTGCTGATATCGGAACACTGCTATCATGTCTCCCCTAGTCCTTCTTTTCATTAAACTAGACTTACCGAGTTCCTGCAACCATTCTTCATATGTTTTAGACTTCAGTGTCGTATCTAATGTTTTACGATGAATGTATTTTTACATGATAATGATCTATCACTGTTGTTGTATGTACACTGAGAGCTTATGCACTGGAGACAAATTCCTTGTGTGTCTAATTACACTTGGCCAATGAAAAATTCTCTTCTCTTCTCTTCTCTTCTCTTCTCTTCTCTTCTCTTCTCTTCTCTATTTCCCATTCCCATTCCCATTCCCATTCCCATTCCATTCTCTATTCCTATTGCTATTTCCATTCCCCATTCCCTATTCCACTCCACTCCATTCCATTCTATTCCAGGGGTGGGCTTCAATAATTTTAGTAAGTGGTTCTTTTCCCGGTTGCTGGGTGGGCATGACCATGGTGGGCATAGCCTAGTCAGCCTCCTGCACCATGGGGGGGGGGACTTTTTTCCTTTCCCGGGCTCTTGAGGCTTTCCTCAAGCCTCCAGGAGGGCGAAACGGCCTCCCCAGGCTCTGGAGGCCCTCTGAAGGCTTGAAACGGGCTCATTTCTAGCCTTCCTGAACTTCCGGTAGACCTGTTTTTCACCCTATCCAAGCCTCCGTGCATGCCCTGTACTTATCTGCATCCAAAATGGGCCAAATATGGGGTACGTGGGGGGGGCAGCCAGGAGTGGGATTTGGGGGTTCTCTGAACTGCACAGAATCTTCTCCTGAACCTCTGCAAACCCGCAGCAGCCCACCTTTGTTCTATTCTATTGATGTTGTGTCTGCGGGCCCCGAGCCGGGCTTCCTGGCAGAGAGTGACTCGGAGAGTGAGGGGGAAGAGCCGACAGGGCTTCCCTCTGCAGAATCTTCCTCTCTGGCTCCGCTCCAGATTCCAGAAGCAAGCCAGGTGGAGGAGGAGGAGCTGACACGGCCTATGTCCCCTGACCCCTCCTTCCCCCTGGCAACACCCCAAGAGCCAGCTGAGGAGGATCAATCGTGGCTAGATGCAAGGCAGCGACGCCGAGTGAAGTGTACACAGCAAAAGAAAGGAAGGAGTTGGCCCAGGGAGTGCTGAGTCATGGAGCCACACCCCACAGGGTATAAAAGTGGGTGGAGCTGCCTTTGGGCTCTGTGAGGGACAAAACTGACTTTTGGAAACTTCGGCTGCTTTATTGTGAGACTCAGGAATTGGCTTTTCGGACTTCTGTTTACTTCTGAACTCTGGGTTGCTCCAGCAACAGACCACAGTAACATTGAAGAGATAAGGAGGACTTGGCAGGCAATCGCAGGTTCGTTGCCAGAGCTGATATCTGTAGCAAGAATAAATTGCTGGCAAATACAGTCAGCTTGTGTGTCTTCTGGGAGGTAGGGCAGAACAATTGGCTTTGCTTCTCAGAAGGTCACAAAAGATGATCACATGACCCTGGGACACTGCAAACATCATAAATATAAGTCAATTGCCATCAGTCTGAACTGGCTCAGTTACCAAGCATCAGAATTTTGATCACGTGACCATGGGGATGCTACAACAGTCATAAGTGTGAAAAACAGTCCTAAGTAACTTTTTTCCATTGCCATTGTAACTTCAAACAGTCACTAAATGTTGTAAGTCGAGGACTACTTAAACAGGACAGTTTGAAGCTCTAAATGTAGACACCTCAGTGCAAAACTCTAGGAATTTCCTGCAGACGAAGGAGGCTCAAAGGAATTATCTGGGATTGTTTTCACACATTTCACCACTTAAGTCAGGTAAAGGGTTAGAAAGTGCATATACGCAAGATGCTAAGTTTTATTAGGAATTTCTAGCCTGCAAGAACCAGAAAAATAGGTGAATTTGGCAATCCAGGTTAAGGGTGCTGTGGGAATGCAGCTCGCAAGAGACAGTTGATAAAAGTAGACCTGGATTAGCATAGTAACTAAAGAGGACAGCAAAATGATCATAGACTGAAAATGGATTAAAGACTACTCAATCCATTTGCAAATTCTTGACCTCTCTTCTATGTATTATATTAGTGACAAAGTAGTTAACAGGAAAAATAACAATACTAAAACAAAACAATACATCAAGATCAGAAAAAGTCCAGAAAGATGGCTACTAAAGATAAGCACTGCCATTCTGAAGATCATGTATTATAATAGTCAACAAGGATTTTACTCCACTAGTACATTCTGAGTGTAGGGGATAGTGCTCACCTCCGTTTCAAAGGCCATTGAACCAGCAACGTCCAGAGATGTTTCCACCATCATATGGTCAGTATAATGTCATGGAGCACTGTATCTTCCCACTGAAGTGGTACCTATTTATCTACTCACGTTTTCATGGTTTTGAACTGCTAGGTAGGCAGGAGCGAATCACGTGATGCTCCGGTCTTGAACCTTGGGCTGTTGCCTTTCCAGCCAACCAACCAAGCATCATAACCGCTGAGCCATTACGTCACCCCCAATAGTCAACTAACCCTGAGATAATGTGGAAAGAAATGTGCAAATAATGCTATTGACATAGGATGAAACTACAGGACTCCTGCAGAAGAGTCTTAATTCATACAGATACCTGTTCTGTACAAAACACTCCGATCTTTATGAGCTATGATGTTGCAGTGGTTAGAAAGCACTTCTACAGAAGGCTACTTCTGCTGAATACTGGCTGCCAGCAGTTCGATCCTGACCAGCTCAAGGTTGACCTGAGTCCCTTCTGAGGTCAGTAAAATGAGGTCAGTAAAATGAGGACCCAAATTGTTGGGGGCAAATATGCTGACTCTGTAAATTGCTTAGAGAGGTCTGTAAAAGCACAGTGAAGTGGTATATAAGTCTAAGTGCTATTGCCATCTTCGCCCAGTCCCATTTGGCATTTCTTGGCCAAAGCAAAGCCATTCAAATATGACTGTGGGTGTGCATTTCTGTGTAATGCTTAGGTAATTGTAATTAATAAAGCTTTTGTAGCTTAGCAGGGACTCCCTAGGTGTTCCCTTAAGCATTTCATTACGACATAAGATCCTGAATGACTCTCATCTCGTTGAAACTAATAACAGATTGTGTGCTACTAAGCTTCAGCTGTCCTTCTTTGGCCCCAAGTGGGCTTGGTGGATTTCAGGAGATGTGATTGGCCTAAGAGCCTTAGGAGGAAGCTTGAAATAGGAAAATAATGTAGCAATTGTAAGGGAGGAATTTATAACACTTTTTTTTAATTAAGTAAAGTACATAAAAAGTTAAGCATAATTAAACTACATTGTGAACAGCCCAGAGTTTTTTGCTGAGATGGGGCAAGTATAGAAATCAAATAAATTCAACACAAAAGAGATAAGATTTAAAAAGGACCAACTTGTGTCAAATGTCTTGCATGAATCAGAATAATGGTCTCTGAGCTCGGTTGTTTTCTTGCAGATATTTCATTGCACAAAGTTTTTTTTTTTTTTTTATTTTTATTTACATTTATATCCCGCCCTTCTCCGAAGACTCAGGGCGGCTTACAGTGTATAAGGCAATAGTCTCATTCTATTTGTATATTTACAAAGTCAACTTATTGCCCCCTCAATAAAATGGTCCTCATTTTACCTATCTTATAAAGGATGGAAGGCTGAGTCAACCTCGGGCCAGGCTTGAACCTGCAGTAATTGCAGGCTGCTGTGTTCTAATAACAGGCTTCTAACAGCCTGAGCTATTACGGTAAGAAACATAGTCAGTACACTGTTGATGCTATCCAGTTTATGTAATGAAGCATCTGCAAAAATATCAACTAAGCCCCGAGAGCACCATGGATGCTTCATTTCAACCTTGAGCTACACATATTTTCCTTTATGAATCATTTCCTAAAGGTATAAGTCTGGGATCTATGCCTAAAGTAAAAAATATAGGAACCAAACACAAGTTCCGGAGAAATGTGGGTCCCCTTCTGTAAAGGAAACAGATGAAGACAAGCTCCTGTGTACCATGTTTTCCCAAAAATAAGACCCAGCTGGAAAATAAGCCCTAACATGATTATTCAGGATGCTTGTAATATAAGCCCTAGCCCAGAAATAAGCCCCAGTTAAGATCATCAGCCAAATAGATGCATTTAGTACCGTATTCTCCCGGAAATAAGCCCTAATGCATCTTTTGGAGAAAAAATTAATATAAGACCAGGACTTATTTGCCGTTGCTCTTCTGGGTTCCGGTGTGCCAGCCAGCTGGTCTTCATGCACAAGGGAGCTCCAGAAACCAAAAGAGTAGCCGCCCAGTGTGCATGTGCGCCCCGGGAAGATGAGCTTTTCGTTTCCGGCATGCGCATGCGCACAGGCCACCTCATCTTTAGGTTTCTGGCACACATGCGTGCACGAAGACAAGCTTGCAGATGCAAATGTGTGTGCTGAAAACCAGAAAATCATCTTCCCGGTGCGCAGGAAGACCAGCTGGCCAGCGCGCCAGAAGAGCCACAGAGGATGGCTTGGGTGCCGAAACACACGGAGAGGGGATCCCGGTGGTCACTTCCTAGGGGAACAGAGCTGTCAACCATGATGGGCAGGATGGGGCTGTTGTTGTTGTTGTTGTTTTTTGATGTTTTTAGCCATGAGATAAATAGCAGTAGAACTTAGACTTATATACTGCTTCACAGTGCTTTTACAGCCCTCTCTAAGCAGTTTACAGAGTCAGCACATGGCCCACAACAATCTGGGTTCTCATTTTACCGACCTCGGAAGGCTGGAAGGCTGAGTCAACCTTGAACTCGTGAGAATTGAACTGCCGAATGGCATTCAGCACACTTAGCCTGCTGTACTGCATGGTGATGGTGAATGATATTATTAGCTTAAGAAAAAAACTTCCTTTTCCATATATTCCTCCCTTCCCTGTCCACCGCCTTCTTTTTCACTGTTCAGTGAGAGTGTCACCATTTGATCCTCTAAAGAAGATACAGGTAATCCTCGAATTTCGAGCACAATTGAGCCCAAAATTTCTGTTCCTAAGTGAGTTTTGCCCTGTTTTATGATATGTAAATGAAGGTTCAATGATCCAGGCCAAAAGTATCTCAACAGGTTACATTGAGCTCAAATTTCCAGTGCTAAGCAAGACAGTTGTTAAACGAGTTTTGCCCCATTTTACAACCTTTTTGTCCCAGTTGTTAAGCTGCAGTCAATGCAGTTGTTAAGTTAGTCACTGGGTCGTTAAGTGAATCTGGCTTCCCCATGGATTCTGCTTGACAGAAGGTCGAAAACAGGATCACGTGATCCCAGGACACTGCAATGGTCATAAGTATGAACTGGTTGATGAGCGTCTGAATTTTGATCACATGACCATGGGGATACTGCAACAGTCGGAAATGTGAAAAAAACTGTCACAAGTCACTTTTTTTCAGTGCCGTTGTAACTTTGGTCACTAAATGAATGATTGTATGTCAAGGGCTACCTGTAGTTAGCGCTACCTAAGATGTTGTTTTTAACTACTTCGTAAGGAAGTTAAAAAAAAGTTAAAAGGGATGCGGTGGATCGAAAAGTCGGCAGTTCAGCGGTTCAAATCCCTAGTGCCGCATAACGGGCTGAGCTCCCGTGACTTTGCCCAGCTTCTGCCAACCTAGCAGTTTGAAAGCACGTAAAAAATGCAAGTAGAAAAAAATAGGGACCCCCTTTGGTGGGAAGGTAACAGCGTTCCGTGCCCCTTTGGTGTTGAGTCATGCCGGCCACATGACCACAGAGACGTCTTTGGACAGCGCTGGCTCTTCGGCTTTGAAATGGAGATGAACACCGCCCCCTAGAGTTGGGAATGACTAGCACGTATGTGCAAGGGGAACATTAACCTTTTTTAAGGAAGTGAGGCAGAGACCGTTTTTCCTGTTTCATCCTTAAGCTGTCATTACTTCTCCCTCTTAACCCTCACACCCGTTTAACCTTCTACTGAATGTGCTCCTTGTTCCAAAAAAAAAAAAACTGGAAAAAAACCCCACCCCTCATTAATTGCAGTGTTGAAAGGCCTAAATAAATAAGTAAGGAGTGAGGTGGCATTTCTGTGACCCACCATGGATAAAGCTGGGCTCCTTCAGCTTTTGGAGAGGGGAGAAGAGGGAAGTGGGAGAAGGGGGCCCCACTAAGACCAATTACAGCTCAAAAGCAGACAAAATGGAAGCTGAAGGGCTCGCACAAACAACCTCGGTGCAATTTTGAATGGTCTCATGGGGGGGGGGCACGTCTGTATAGAATCTACAGGAAAGATTTTTATAACCTGTCTAAACTTGGCACAAGCTTTCTTTTTCTTTCAGCTTCCAGTTTTCTTCGGGGTGGGATAGGGGAGGGAGGGAGGTTGTTTAAATGTTATATAAGTAAATGCTTATGTGAGAATGAGAAATGAGAGAGGAGATATTATGGCTGTTCCTGCTGGGCCTCAAGTCTTGGATATTTTGTGTTAAAAAAAAGTAGACACACGTCTTGACATTGGTCCTAGTTTTCGTAACATAAAGACATTCCTTGAATTTTTTGTTTGTTTGTTTGTTCATAAATAGAGAAAACTTACCACTTGCCTAGTTGTTCTTTGCAGAGGCCGTGTTCATGCACAACTTTTAACCGAATTCACTCATTTTATAGCCATGTAAAATAATACCAATGTGTAAATGTGGCAGCACGGAAGTGCAACGATTTCCCTTCCATGCTAAGCTACCCGCCCATTTTTTTTTAAAAAAAAGAAAAAGGACATAAAAAACTACCGTGTTTCCTCAAAAATAAGACCCTGAGTTATATTCTTTTGAACTCTGAAATAAGCGCTTAGCCTTATTGCCATGCACTCAAAAGCCCGATTGGGCTTATTATCAGGGGATGTTTTAGTTTGGGGGAAACAGGGTAAAACCCTCTGATCTTGATAGAATATATATATGTGTGTGTGTGTGTGTGTGTGTGTGTGTGTGTGTGTGTGTACATACACAAACACACACACACACACACACACACACACACATACACATATACACACATTTGTTTTCGTAGGTTTTCACGGGTATAGGTATGTAGGTCTTGGCATATTCGAGTCTTTTCCCGTGTAAGGTCGACGAGGTCTCACTCATCATCTTCAGGCTGGTGCTTTCAGCTTTGTGCTTGTGCGAGCAAAGGTGCTTCGTGCTTTGCTCGCACAAGCACGAAGCCGAAAGCACCAACCTGAAGATGATGAGGCCTCATCGAAACGTCGCCAAGATACTCTCAACCTTACATGGGAAAAGACCCGAATATGCCAAGACCTACATATATACACATATACATACATACATACATACATAAATATATATATACACATATATACATATACACACACACACATATATGTATATGTATGTAGCGGTGCGTTCTACTTACCTTTACTACCAGTTCGCAGCAGGATCGCGCACGTGCACTTGCTTCTGCGCATGCACAAAAGCTTCTGCACATGTGCAAAATTTTCCTGATGATGTCAGGAGCCTACCCCCGGTTTTACTACCGGTTCGCAAGAACCAGTCCGAACCGGGGACAACCCACCACTGTATGTGTGTGTATACACACACAGTTATATATATACACACACATAGATATATACAAATACACACATATGTGTTTTCTGAGGTTTTCGCAGGTGGGAGCCAAGCTCCCACCCAATCAGTTCAAACCCCCACTAGCAGTTAAAAGGAAGAAATAGCTGCGATCACACATTGCTCCTAGAAGCACGAAGCTGAAGCCTGAAGATGACGAATGAGATTTCGTCGAAATGTCGCCAAGACACTTCTACCCGGGAGAAAACCCGAATAACCAAAGACCTACATACACACATATACATATATACATAAATATATATATTTATGTATATATATATTTATATTATATTTATATATATATATATATATATATATATATATATATATATGTATATATATTTATGTATATATATATTTATATTATATTTATATATATATATATATATATATATATATATATATGTAGGTCTTTGGTTGTTCGGGTTTTCTCCCGTATAAAATTGGAAATGTCTTGGCAACGTTTCGACGAAGTCTCATTCGTCATCTTCAGGCTTCAGCTTCATAATCTGGCCACACGGGCTTCAGGCTTCACCTTCATAATCTGGCCACACGGGAAAGAAAAACTTGACAACTTCCTCACACACCTCAATAGCCTACACCCCAAAATACAGTTCACCATGGAAACAGAAGTTAACAACCAGCTTCCCTTCCTGGATGTCTTAGTCTACAGAAAACCCAATGGCTCCCTAGGACACACCATCTACCAGAAGAAAACACACACAAACCGCTATCTGCACGCACTCTCACACCACCACCCAGCACAGATCAACTCCGTAGCCAAGACACTCATCTCCAGAACAAAATGCTTAGCTGATGAACAACACCTAAAAACCGAACTAGACACTCTCACTAACGTACTAACATCCAATGGATTCCAAAGAAATAAGATTACCAAGCTAATCCAAAAGAACCCCCACTAAAATCCAAGACAGAGAACAAGAAAACGGCACAGCCCTCCTCCCATATATAAAAGGCACCACAGACAGAATCAGCAAGATCCTCCACAAACACAACATCAAGACAGCATTCTGCACAAACCAAAAATATCCACCATCCTAAGAAACCCCAAAGACAAAATTGAGTTAGAAAATCAAGGAGTATATGAAATCCCATGCACCGCCTGCCCCATCACATACATTGGACAAACCAACAGAAGAATAAGTGCACGCATTGAAGAACACAAGAACTCATTCAAAAAAGAGGAACCAACTTCTTCCCTGGTCCAACACTTTAAAGTCACAGGACATGATATTGACTTTAAAAAGACCAGAACTATCGCCAAAACTGAACACTTTAACAACAGAATAATCAGAGAAGCCATTGAGATAGAAAAACGCCCACACAGCATGAACAAACGAGATGATACCTCCCGCCTACCAGCCATTTGGAAACCCGCCCTTATTGACAAACGAGTCCCTGACACGAGGAATGACACCAGACCCACACTCACGAGGTCCACACAGGATGTCACCACCGCACATCCACCCAGAAAGCAGACCCAAACCCACACTGATCATGAAGCACGACCAAGGACCAGAAGCCAGACCGCAGCTGCAACATTAGCCATTTCAAACCCCTCCAATCCATACATGCAGCAGACTGACACCCACTATGAAGATGTAGCACGACCACAAAGCCAAACAACAGCTATGCAGCTCACCAGCTCAAATCCCCCTGCAACACAGACTAAACTGAGCACAACCAAGCCCCCACCCAAACAGGACACACCCCCACTAGCAGTTAAAAGGAAGAAACAGCTGCGATCACACATTGCTCCCAGAAGCACGAAGCTGAAGCCTGAAGATGACGAATAAGACTTCGTCGAAACGTCGCCAAGACACTTCCAATTTTACACGGGAGAAAACCCGAACAACCAAAGACCTATATATATATATATATATATATATATTTATATATTTATATATATAAATATATGTATTTATTTATATATTTATATATATAAATATATGTATACATATATACATACATAAATACATAAATACATATATGCACAGACACACATTTATACTACTACACAGTCCTTTCAACAGTTCCAAGAAGGCTCCACATCCCTTTGAACCACTCAGGTGACCCTGATGACACAAATAAACCTCCAGGTGACCTTAACCACCCACTAAAAGGATGCAAATGACCAGCTGCCTGCAAGGAGTATAAATCCTTCCGTTTCCCACCATCCTATCAGAGCTGAAGAAGCTTCTTGGATGAGAAACAAAACGTCTTCAAAGAAAAACAAGAAAGTCCAGTTGCCTCTTGAAAAAGCATCTTTCAGACAACCATATCATTCATTTAATGACTGTGGAGATTCGCATAACGACAAAGTTGTAAAATTAGGAGTGACTCATTTAATGGCAAAATTTAATTGCAAACCTTGAAAACACACCTTTGGAACATACTTTCTATCCTTGGTTCTGATCCCCTGAATACTTCTGATTCCCTGATGGATCTTTGGACTGGTCCAAGATGCATTTAATTATGATTTTTGGATCTTAGATTTATTTGTATTGTGAAATAAACTGCTTTGGTCCTTTTGAGTTCTTGTATTCCTGCAGTGTGGTGGGATTTCTAACTAAAGTCCTGGACCTAAATCTGACCTCCTTCAGTTATGATTTCTGACAAAGATCAATCTCAAAGTGTGTGTGTGTTTGTGTGTATGTGTATATGTATGTGTGTGTGTGTATGCATATGTATATGTATATATATAAATAAAATGCATGGGGCCCTTTTTCATTTTGTCAAGTATTGCACTGCAAAATGTATTTGGAGAAGTGCAACCTTTGACAACATAACATGCTGCCTTCGACATGACCTGAGTTTTAACTCATAGAATCATCTGCTATAATGTCCTTCCTGTTGAAGACTACTTCAGCTTCAATCACAACAATACACGAGCACACAATAGATTTAAGCTTAATGTGAACCGCTCCAACCTTGATTGCAGAAAATATGACTTCAGTAACAGAGTTGTTAATGCCTGGAATGCACTACCAGACTCTGTGGTCTCTTCCCAAAATCCCCAAAGCTTTAACCAAAAACTATCTACTGTTGACCTCACCCCATTCCTAAGAAGTCTGTAAGGGGCGTGCATAAGAGCACCAACGTGCCTACCGTTCCTGTCCCAATGTCCCCTTTGATTGTATCCAAATTTCGTATAGTTTTACATACTCATACTTATATATATGCTTATATATTGTATAGTTATTTCATGCTTATGCTTATATATACTGTTGTGACAAATAAAATAAAATAAAATAAAATAATAAATAAACAAATAAATAAATAAATAAAACACCTCTTAATCCAGGTGACGCTGAACAACTCAGCAGGTGTCACAATGTATAAAGCCACACCTTCCTTGATTATCCATACAGCACACAACCTGCTAATAAAATCAGTTCTGATGGGGCGGGGAACCAGACTCTCCTTTGTGTGAGATTAGGCTACCTGGATTCCTCATAAACCTCAAACGCATACTGTTTCTTTAAAAAAAAAAAGATCCAAACATTCAGAAAATCTTTGGAATTCCTCTGAAAGACATTCCAAGGACATTCCTTTTCAAGCATTAAGATTTGGTTGCACATGAGATGATTAGACTCATCCATGCTAATTACATGAGAAAGAGCTAATTAGAAAAATTCACCATTCAGCTAATGAGGGCTGGGCCCATCCAGAGCTCTATGCTTCATTTCTCAGATTTAAAATATTACTCTCCTTCTGCCCCATGTCACCTTCTCTGCAGGCGCCGCCACCATAGTACTCTACTAGATATTTAATGTCAGTTCTACAATTGTGGGTTGCAAAGATCTAAAAGACACGTTCATGTAGCTGTATTCTTTCTAAAGCCAGCATACAGAAATGAAAGTGTGCATATAGTTTGGTAACTAATAAATATTTCAAATTAATGTATTGCAAAGCTTTGCCCATGTTGGGTTTCTATATTTAGATGCTGCATTTCACAGTAAGCCTTTTTTTTTTTTAGATTACAGGAAGTCGTCAACCTACAATCATTAGACCAGGGGTCTCCAACCCTGGTCCCTTTAAGACTTGTGGACTTCAACTCCCAGAGGGGACTCTAGCAGTTGAAGTCCACAAGTCTTAAAGGGACCAAGGTTGGAGACCCCTGCATTAGACTGTTAGACTGAAAAATAATGAATTGGGACTGGTCCTTGCACTTATAACTGTCATCACTTCCTTCTGGTCATATGGTCAAAATTCAGCACTTGGCAATCAGCATGTATTACAACAGTTGCCATGTCCCAAGGTCACGTGAAGTTTGCCATTTGCAAACTCAGTCAGCTTTTGACTAGCAAAATCAATAGGAAAAGCCAGATTCATGAAACAACCATTTTGTCTATGGAGATTCTCAGTCATCCAAGTCGTGGTTGTCGCAAAGGTGCTTTTTCAAGGGGCCACGGGACTTTCTGGTTTTTCTTTGAAGACGTTTTGCTTCTCATCCAAGAAGCTTCTTCAGCTCTGACTAGATAAGAGAGGAATGGAAGGATTTATACTTCTTGCAAACAGCTGGTCATTTGCGTTTTTTTAGAGGGTCACTGAGGCCACCGGATATGTATCAGTCTCATCTGTATCATCTGATCAGTGCAAATGGGTGCGGAGGCTTCTGGGAGCTGTTAAAAGGACTGTGTTGTAGACTGGAGAATGTAGACTCCAGGTGGCCTCAATGACTCTCTAAAAGGATGCAAATGTCAATCTGTCTGCAAGGAGTATAAATCCTTCCATTCCCCACCCTCCAGTCAGAGCTGAAGAAGCTTCTTGGATGAGAAGCAAAATGTCTTCAAAGAAAAACCAGAAAGTCCAGTTGCCTCTTGAAAAAGCATCTTTCGGACATCCATGTCCTTTATTTAATGACTGTGGAGATTTGCATAACGACGAAGTTGTAAAACTAGGAGTGACTCATTTAATGGCAAACTGCTTAGCAATGGAAGTGCTAATTTATCAGAGAATTTATCAATATTCTCTGTACTCAGTAACAGTCCTATTGATGAATGATTAGACTCTTGAAGCAGATGGTATGAATTGCAACTGCTTTTGGTTTGTTCCAGCTACATCATCATAATTCATTTCAAAAGATGGTTAAAAGAATGTGGGATAACCAACCTTGTTTTAGTTGGTTCATTATTCCTGCAATTGACATTATAAATGCTCGGTGTTAACATTCATTCGTGGCAAATAGCATTTCCTTTTTCATGATCATTCATTTTCGTTTGACCTTTACAGTTTTCTTGTTGAAAAGTGAATGGTTTTCTTTCTTTTCTTTTTTTGTATTTTAATTTTTTTATTATAGATGCTTTTTTTCAAATTGTACATTTAATGTGTTTTTAGTGTATTTTAGTGTGTGTTTTTTTAGTGTGTTAAACCCTCCAGAAAGTTTAGTCCACTAAACATTTTAAAATTTGATACATAAAATAAATTCTTCTTTTATTACTTTAAGTTAACTCATTTGCTAGTGGCTATTCAGGACTTCAGGGGACACGGTGGCTCAGGGGCTAGGACGTTGAGCCTGTCGATCGAAAGGTCGGCAGCTCAGCGGTTCGAATCCCTAGTATTGCCGTGTAATGGGGTGAGCTCCCGTTACTTGTCCCAGCTTCTGCCAACCTAGCAGTTTCGAAAGCACCTAAAAATGCAAGTAGACAAAATAGGGACCACCTTGGTGGGAAGGTAACAGCGTTCCGTGTGCCTTTGGCGTTTAGTCATGCCGGCCACATGACCATGGAGACATCTTCGGACAGCGCTGGCTCTTCGGCTTTGAAACGGAGATGAGCACCGCCCTCTAGAGTCAGCAACGACTAGCACGTATGTGCGAGGGGAACCTTTACCTTTACCTTATTCAGGACTTCATGCGATGTTTGTATGTATGTATGTATGTATGTATGTATGTATGTATGTATGTATCTAAATTTATAAAATCAACTGATGAAAATTAAACTCAATTTTTCTGGGGAAGATATCACAAACTGAAGATTACTCCATTGCAAGCAAAGCCAACAACTACAGCAGAATGAAGAGCTGGAGCAGAAAACCAACCCTTCATGATTCCTCTCTGGACGAGGAAAGGACTGGGATTGCCCTCAAGTACTCCAGACAGCTGTTCCCAGCAGGCTAAGAGTGCTGGGAAAAGAGGGAATGCCATCATAGCCCAAAGCTTGGTTTGATGCCTTCAAAAAGCCAACACAGTTCTGGGCTGCATAAAGAGAGGGATAGAATCAAGATCACGTGAAGTGTTAATACCACTTTATAATGCCCTGGTAAGGCCACACTTGGAATACTGCATTCAGTTTTGGTCGCCATGATGTAAAAAAGATGTTGAGACTCTAGAAAGAGTGCAGGGAAGAGCAACAAAGATGATTAGGGGACTGGAGGCTAAAACATATGATGATTAGGGGACTGGAGGCTAAAACATATGAAGAACGGTTGCAGAAACTGGGTATGTCTATCTTTGGGAGCACGTGCCCGCTGTTTAAAAGCGATCACATGCTCCAGCCCCTCAGTCTTTACCCGTTCCCCAGGCAGTCAGGACCCTCAGAGCTTGGGCCTCCAGTTGATGTTGTGCAATGCACGGTCCGTGGTTAACAAAGCTCCCCTGATCCGTGATCTTATTCAGGGGGAGTCCGCGGACCTTATGGGCATTACGGAGACCTGGTTGGGCACGGAAGGGGGTGTTCCCCTTGTCGAGCTGTGCCCTCTGGGTTTCCGAGCATTCCATCAACCGAGGGCCCAAGGTAGGGGTGGGGGGGTGGCGGTTGTTATTAGCGAAAGTCTACAGCCGAGGGAGTCCACTGTGCCTCAGATAGCCGGCTGTGAATCCCTCTTTGTGAGGTGGGGTCATAGGGGTCAGATGGGCTTGTTGATCACGTACGTGACTCCTTGCTGCGTGACTACAGCCCTGCCCGAGCTGTTGGAGATGCTTACCGGACTGGCGGTTGAGAACCCCAAACTTATGGTCATGGGGGATTCAACTTGCCATCGACCGGCTTAGCATCGACGGCGGCTCGGGAGTTCCAGGCCTCCATGAAGGCCTTGGACCTGACTCAAGTAGTTGATGGCCCCATGCACATTGGGGGAGGCACACTGGACCTGATTTATATCTCTGGACAGTGGTTAAATGATCTGGATTTAGGAGATTTAGTAACAGAGCCTCTGTCATGGTCAGATCATTTTCTCCTTCGCTTGGACTTTTGGACCGCTACCCACCACCGCAGGGAGACGGGACCAATACGGTGGTTCCGTCCCAGGTGCCTGATGGACCCTGAGAGGTTCCTGATGGAGCTTGGGCCGTTTCCTGAGGGTCTTGCCCACGGCACCGCTGAAGAACTAGTCGCGGCTTGGGAACAGGCCGCGGCTGGGGCTTTGGACCGTGTCGTGCCTTTGCGGCCTCTGACCCAGTGTAGATCTCAACCAGCCCCTTGGTTCTCCGAGGAGTTGAGGGAGATGAAACGCCAGAGAAGACGCCTAGAGAGTACCTGGAGATCCAGCTGTTCCGAAGCTGACCGGACACTAGTTAGGTCTTATTCTAAGACCTACCGAGTGGCATTGAGGGAAGTGAAGCGTTTTTACGTTTCCTCCCTCATTGCGTCGGCAGATAACCGCCCGGGTGACCTGTTTCGGGTGACCCGCTCTCTCCTTCATCAGGAGGTGCGGGATGACCCCTTGCAGGGACGTGCCGAGGAGTTTAGTGGTTATCTATATGATAAAATCGCTCAGCTCCAGGATGGTTTGGATCAAAATTGGGATGATCCTGGTGAGAGGGCGGAGACTCGTCTTGTGGAGATTGTTTGGGATGAGTTTGACCCTGTGGCTCTCAAGGACGTGGACAGGTTGTTGGGGAGGCTCCACGCCAGCACATGTTTACTGGACCTGTGTCCCTCCTGGTTGGTGCTGGCCACACAGGAGGTGACACGAGGCTGGCTCCGGGGGATCATTAACACTTCTTTGTTGGAAGGGGTTTTCCCTGCCGCCTTGAAAGAGGCGGTGGTGAGACCCTTCCTCAAGAAGCCTTCCCTGGACCCAGCTGTTTTGGGAAATTACCGTCCGGTCTCCAACCTTCACTTTGTTGCGAAGGTTGTAGAGAGTGTGGTGCAAGTCAGCTACCCCAATACCTGGATGAAGCTGTCTATCTAGACCCGTTCCAGTCCAGCTTCCGGCCCGGATACAGTACGGAGACAGCTTTGGTTGCGTTGGTGGATGATCTCTGGAGGGCCAGGGACAGGGGTTGTTCCTCTGCCCTGGTCCTATTAGACCTCTCAGCGGCTTTTGATACCATCGACCATGGTATCCTGCTGCACCGGTTGGGGAGTTTGGGAATGGGAGGCACCGTTTATCGGTGGTTCTCCTCCTATCTCTCTGACCGGTCACAGACAGTGTTGACAGGGGGGCAGAGATCGACCGCGAGACGCCTCACTTGTGGGGTGCCACAGGGGTCGATTCTCTCGCCTCTCCTGTTCAACATCTATATGAAGCTGCTGGGTGAGATCATCAGTGGCTTTGGGGTGAGATACCAACTGTACGCTGACGATACGCAGCTGTACTTTTCCACCCCAGGCCACCCCAATGAAGCTATCGAAGTGCTGGAAGCCGTACGGGTCTGGATGGGGAGAAACAGGCTCAAGCTCAACCCTTCCAAGACAGAGTGGCTGTGGATGCCGGCACCCCGGTACAGTCAGCTGCAGCCACAGCTGACTGCTGGGGGTGAATCATTGGCCCCAGTGGAAAGGGTGCGCAACTTGGGTGTTCTCCTGGATGGACGGCTGTCGTTTGAAGACCATTTGACTGCCGTCTCCAGGAGAGCTTTTTACCAGGTTCGCCTGGTTCGCCAGTTGCACCCCTTCCTTGACTGGGATGTCCTGTGCACGGTCACTCACGCTCTTGTCTTGAGTGTCGCTTGGATTATTGCAATGCTCTCTATGTGGGGCTCCCCTTGAAGTGCACCCGGAGGCTCCAGCTAGTTCAGAATGCAGCTGCGCGGGTGATAGAGGGAGCCACGTGCGGCTCCCATGTAACACCACTCCTGCGCAGGCTGCACTGGCTGCCTGTGGTCTTTCGGGTGCACTTTAAGGTTTTGGTTATTACCTTTAAAGCGCTCCATGGCTTAGGGCCAGGGTACTTACGGGACCGCCTTCTGCCACCACACGCCTCCCACCGACCAGTGCGCTCACACAGGGAGGGACTTCTCAGGGTGCCGTCCGCCAAGCAATGTCGGCTGGCGGCCCACAGGGGAAGGTCCTTCTCTATGGGGGCTTCTACCCTCTGGAACAAATTTCCCCCTAGCTTGCGTCAACTGCCTGACCTTCGGACATTTCGCCGTGAGCTGAAGACTTATTTGTTTATTTGTGCGGGACTGGCGTAGGAATTTTATATTTTAATATTTTAAGGGTTTGAATTTTAATTTTTTGATACAAATTTTAAGGGGTTTTTAATTGTTATAATTGTTTTAAAATTTGCCAAATATAGAATAAGTTTTTTATTTTCTGTTTTTATATGTACAATGTTTTTTGTTTTTTTTTGTTTTATTGTGGCTGTGAACTGCTCTGAGTCCTTTGGGAGAAGGGCGGTATAAAAATCTAATAAATAATAAAATAATTAAAATAATAATAATAAGGAAAAGAAGGACTAGGGGTGACATGATAGCAGTATTTCAATATCTCAGGGGTTGCCACAAAGAAGAGGGAGTCGGGCTGTTCTCCAAAGCACCTGAGGATAGAACAAGAAGCAATGGGTGGAAACTGATCAAGGAGAGAAGCAACCTAGCACTAAGGAGAAATTTCCTGACAGTTAGAACAATTAATCAGTGGAACAACTTGCCTGCAGAAGTTGTAAATGCTCCAACACTGGAAATTTTTTTAAGAAAAAGGATACAGAGATTCACAGACTCTCTTTCTTAATTCCCTTTTGAAATTGCTTGTTAACTACTTCCGGGATATTAGCAGGGGTGAAATGCTCCCAGTTTGTACCGAATCACCCGATCCAGTAGCAATGGCAGCGGGAAGTTCGGAGAACAGGTAGCAAAAATCCCTGCCCCCCCCCCCGCCATGCCCAGTTGAGCCGTGCGATTATCAGAGGTTGTTGTTGCTTTTTAACTTTTTTTTACTTTTAAAAGTATTTTTTTTACAATCTCTTTGGCCAAAGCAAAAAAAAAAGGCTTTTAAAAGAAAAGAAAAGCCTTTGACAATCAGGCAACTCAGCTGGGATAGTCAGAGGAGCCTTTTAAAAGCATTTTTTTACAACCTCTTCGGCCGTAGAGGTTGTAGGAAAAATGCTTTTAAAAGCAAAAAAAAAAGTTGGCCAAGCCCACCCAGTCACATTACCCCCCCCAAGCCACGCCCACAGAACCGGGAGTAACAAATTTTACATTTTACCACTGGATATTAGGAACCTTCATAACAGGGGTAAAATGCTGCCGCGGGAGCCGGTAGCGTCGGTGGTGGGTAGTTCGGAGAGCCAGTAGCACTGGAGGCAGGAGGCTCTGCCCCACCCCCAAACTGGGACGTTATCATGTCCTCATTTTGACCATCTGCACATGCGCAGATGACGGTGCATGCTCAGATGATGATGCGTGCATATCAGCGAGCCAGTAGGAGAGGTAAGCACATTTCACCCCTGCTTCATAATTGCAAGTTATATTATACTGACTGATTTTTCTTCAATCCCTAGTGCAACAGGTTTTATACAAGTTTAAGGTTTAAAAAAATCTTTTTTGTTTTGTTTTGTTTTGAATAAACAGCAAAAGTGTGATTAGAGTATTGATTTTGGAAAGCTATACACAGAACTAAGTGTCCAGATGGATTTGAAATAAGATTTTAAAAGTAGAATAATGTGCAAGATACTACACTGGATATACAAATGAAACAGGCTGATGTTTTATCAAATCAAAAGAGTGATCTGGATAATTTTCTTACACAGGATTTAGAAACCAAACCTGTTAAAGTTGTAAAGAATTTTGTGAGAAGGAACAATGAAGCAATGAGAAAAAAATTGTAATGGTAAGTAAGGATGAACTTGAGGGATGAAGGGAAAAAAGGAGGAGGACTCCCAGTGATAGCTTAATGATCAGAGAAAGAAACTTTCTAGTTGATCAAACGTTTAAAAGTACAGTGGAAAGTTTGCACCTTCAAACTTAAAGATTCTGTTAAAATAGCCTTAAAATCTAGAAGAATTGGTTCTATGGTATTATCTCCTGTCGGGTTTATCTGGGAGAATTGATGGAAATCAAGTTCCAGAATTTATTTGAGGAGATTAAGGGTGAAGAGTGTTAAAAATAAAGGGAAGGAAAATAAAGTTGGTATAATTGATCAAGGCTATAACAAATACGTTGTAATATGTGGTAAACTTTAATAGACTTTTACTTATTAGAACTAAACAATGAGGGTTTAAAGATCTGTTCATTGATAAGAAATAAGATATGGGAAGAAGAGTTCATTTATTGTGTTTTAAGAGAAAATGGTTAAATTATTAAACCTGTTTATTGTTATATATTCCTTTCCTTTCCTTTCCTTTCCTTTCCTTTCCTTTCCTTTGTTCTTTATCTTCCTTCCTTCCTTCCCTTCCTCTCCTCCCCCCTAGTTCTTATCTTCCTTCCTTCCTTTCCTTCCTTCTCTTTTGAATGTTCTATTTATCTTTTAGCTTCCAATAGTTTTTATCTTTTTAATTGTAATGCTCTATAAAATTATAAAACACACAATTAAACTAAATTCCAATATCTAATTCCACTATCTATTAATGGAATGCTTTATCTTGTTAAAAAAAATATTCCACTAAGCATTTATTCTATGTCACTTGCAAATTTTCGGATAATCAGAATAAAAATCTAAAACGAGTACATATTTTTGCCTCTGATATTCAAATAAGTATATTTCAGCTTTAGATCAAAAGTTTTTTTTTTTTAAAAAGATAATTATGTATAGTCTTTGGCTGCTCAATTTAATACTGTATTTCTGATCAGCCCTTTCAATCTGTAAGAAACATTTCAAGTATATTTCCATTTTGCTAGTGTTTTGATCTAAAGTTTCATATTTCATCTGCCCTATTACATTATTTCTTTACCACCATTGTCACATCATTAACATTTTCTTCAGAAGACAATTCAGAATAACCCTATAGTTTCACAACATCACAACATACAGAATACTGCTGTTTTTTGAGTATTTGATATATCAGCCAACTAGCTGCCAGAAATAGTTATGGTTCATGATATGTCCCAATCCATTACAGCCATTATACAACAGAGTCAAGAGACCAATGTTTCTCAGCCTTGGCAACTTGAAGCTCTGTGGACTTCGACTCCCAGAATTCCCCAGGCTACATGAATTCAAATAAAATTAGGGGGTCCTTGGTGCTCTTTGAGCTTGGTTGTTTTCCTGCAGATGTTTTATTATTAAATTAGGTATCATCATCAGTGCTAGAAGGAGTGGAGTTTACTCTCTGTTTATATACCAGAGGCTATCTAGTATTGGTGAGAATGTTCTTGGAGATTCCTTGATTAGGCTGTTGTTTACTGATAGCTTGTTTGTCTGAGTTGGTAGCTCCTTGACTGTGGTATTGATTGTTGGTCTAGTATCGATCTTGGTATTAATCTCTGCTTACTGTTGTTTGCCAGTGGGGAGGTGTGTTGGTCTTTCTGTTTCATTTTTGGCTTTATCAAACAAAGCAACCCAGAGTTCTCTCCTGACGGACAAATAACCAGGCTCAAAATATCCTTTGTTGTTGTTAGCTGTGAAGTCGTGTCCGACCCATCGCCACCCCATGGACAACATTCCTCCAGACCTTCCTGTCCTCTACCATCCTCTGGAGACCATTTAAGCTCATGCCGATTGCTTCAGTGACTCTATCCAGCCACCTCATTCTCTGTCGTCCCCTTCTTCTTTTGCCCTCAATCATTCCCAGCATTAGGCTCTTCTCCAGTGAGTCCTTCCTTCTCATTAAGAAGGTAAAGAATCCAAAGTATTTGAGTTTCATCTTTAGGATCTGGCCTTCTAAATAGCAGTCAGGGTTGATCTCCTCTAGGACTGACCGGTTGGATCACCTTGCAGTCCGAGGGACTCGCAGGAGTCTTCTCCAGCACCAGAGTTCAAAGGCCTCAATTCTTTGGCTTTCAGCCTTTCTTATGGTCCAACTTTCACACACATACATTGCAACTGGGAAAACCATACTCTTGACTATACGCACTTTTGCTGGCAAGAGTGATGTCTCTGCTATCCAAATGGCTATATGCTCTCAGTGTACATAAAAGAAAAGATACCTCCATCAAGGTACAACACTTACAACACTTAATGAATGCTTAGTGAATGCTCCAACACTGGAAGTTTTTAAGAAGATGTTGGATGACCATTTGTCTGAAGTGGTGTAAGGCAGTGGTGAAATGTAAATTTTTTTACTACCAGTTCTGTGGGCGTGGCGTGGTATTGGGGGTAATGTGACTGGGTGGGTGTGGCCAACTTTTTTTTTTTACTTTTAAAAGCATTTTTTCTACAACCTCTTCGGCCAAAGAGGTTGTAAAAAAATGCTTTTAAAAGCCTCTGATAATCCCAGCTGAGCCACACAATCATCAGAGGCTTTTTTTTACTTTTAAAAGCGTTTTTTTGGACAAAGAAAAAATGCTTTTAAAAGTTAAAAAAAAAAAACCTCTGATGATTGCGCGGCTCAGCTGGGCATGGCGGGGGCAGGGATTTTTGCTACCGGTTCTCCGAACCACCGACCGCCGTCACTACTGGATCGGGCGATCCGGTCCAAACCGGGCGCATTTCACCCCTGGTGTAAGGTTTCCTGCCTAAGCAGGGGATTGGATTAGAAGACTTCCAAGGTCCCTTCTAGCTCTGTTATTCTAAATCCAAATCAATCTTGACTTTTACAATGCTTCTGCGGACAACCTCGCTGGCCAACTCAGTCTGCAGCTAAGGAGAAATCACAAATTTTTCTTCGTCACATGAGTTTTTAGCTAGGAATCTCTATGACGATGTGTTTCTAGAATCGGTTACATCAGCTATGCCTGAAAGAACGATCAAGTGAGAAAATGTTGGTAGCCCTTAGTAGTAAATCCTCAACATGCAATTAGGCATCTACATGGCAATCAAACCATGCCTAGATTTCATGTTTGCCTTCCTTTTCAAAGCCATGACTAGAGGGATACTTACTCTGTCAAATCTGCTATAGTAATCAAAACACTGAAATTACTTCTTTCCACACTAAATATACTGGAACTGGTTGTTTGATTAAATGGAGAGCAGAGTGCGCAATTTGCTAAATTACAAGTATTCTGAACATGTAAATATAGTTTAATTACTGCAATTAAAGAAGATTACTGGAGATTGGCAGATGGGAATGTAATACTGTTTTAATTAGAGTTTTTAATGCACTGTAACATAAGCATAATATTAACCCTTTCTCTCAGACTGGGTTGGCTGCTTTTGGAGGAGGCCTGTGGGGGTGAGTGAGGGATGGACAGGAAAATAAAAGTAGATTCTTTGTAAATATATTCAAGGTGAAGCAAGAGTCAAGATCCCAAGCAATTATCCCATGTAGAGCCCAAATCTCTTCCACTTATTGCTGTTTTTACAAGCAAGAGAGAAAGAGAAATGCCTTAAGCATTTCAGATTTCATTCATTATTGCAGATGGACAGAGCAGTCTATTTCTGGTGAGGGTCAATTTTTGTATGCATTCATTCATAAACCTACCCAATCTTTTTTGTAAAGGCTTTTTTTTCATGTTGTTTGTTTTTCGTTTGCCAAATTTTCAGACCAAAAAAACACTATTTCAATATACCTTTTAATCATTTTTTTTTCTAAAAAAAAAACCCCAAACCACTGGATTCCTGGATATGTTTAGTCTCAAAGTAGCATTCTGAAGCTAATTTTTACTTAAAATTTTGCATTTTTATATGCGGCTTAATTCATTTTCTTATACCGAAAACACAATGATCCGTTTGGATCAGGGTGGCTTGCATCAGATTCTGGAAGTAACTGATCTCTCATGATAATAAACAGTACTCCTTATCTACAACAGGGCAGGGGTGAGATCCCACAGGTTCTGACAGGTTCTGGAGAACCGGTAGAAAAAATTTTTTGAGCAGTTGGAGAACCAGCAGTGGAAATTTTGAGTAGTTCGGAGAACCGGCAAATACCACCTCTGGCTGGCCCCATAATGGGGTGGGAATGGAGATTTTGCAATATCCTTCCCCCAGGAGTGGGGTGGGAATGGAGATTTTACAGTAACCTTCCCCTGCCACACCCACCAAGCCACACCATGCCCACCAAGCCCACCACAGAACCAGTAGTAAAAAAAAAATTGGATTTCACCACTGCGACAGGGGTGTTAAACTTAAGACCCAGGGGCCTCATCCGGCTCCGGGGTGCTTAGATCTGGCCCGCAGGGCTGTCTTGAAACAGCAAAGGAACAGCCTACAATGCCTCTGCCAGTAAAAACAGAGTTCAGGAGGGCCACGGGCAGCCCTTTTGAGCTCTGTTTTCACCGGCAGAGGGTTGCAGGAAGCCATCACAGCTGAAAATGGAGCTCGGGAGCCCGTGTTCACTGGCAGAGCGTTCGGGCCATCACAACCAGCCCCAAAATGAGTGACGTTGAGTCGGCCATGCCCATCCTGGCCACCCCCCCCCCAAGTCAAACATAAACCTGATGCGGCCCTCAATGAAATCGAGTTTGACACCCCTGATCTAGAAAGATTGTAGAAGCATGTCCAAATTAGAGATACAGGATACTGGAGTTAGAATGCTCTAGGTAAGACCCAGAAGTATGCCACCTTAGTATTCCCTTAGTAACACTCCATGACAATGGAACCTGGATGTTCTGTCTCCTTCCCCACTTCGGAGTAATGAGCGGGCCTTCAGCCAGTGGATTCACGGCTCTTATCAGTCCTGGCAGAGAAATCGCAGCTGCTTGCCAAAGTTCAAACAAATGACTCGCAGAGTAACACTTCAGCTCTGTTAGAAACGGTTCAGCTAATCTTTTGCTCCGAGTGGAGCAGTCCCAAAGCTCCTTATATATCCTTTGGGGTGGGGCTCCTGCCCCACCCTTCCCTTTGATGACGCCGCCTCTCTAATCTTCTGAAGTACGGGTTAATCCAAGCTTGATTATTATTATTATTATTATCAGCTGGGTCTGAAGGCGTAGCCTGAGGAAGGGAGGAATCAGGGGAAGACGGCCTCATTACGTCCTCCGACTGGCCTGGTTCTGGCTCCTGGAGTCGGGCCAAAGGCATCGGTGCTCCAAACGTAAGCCTTACTGGCCCTTCCCCCTCACTCTCGGAGTCACTTTCGGGCATGGGGCCAGGTTCGGGGGATGGAGTCACAACACTGGACTTAGAAGAACCATAATAGGAAACGATTTGACGCTCTTAATCATTGGTGTTGGATAAGACTTTTGAGAATACCATGAACAACCAAGAAAACAAACCAATAGATCATTGAAACAAATCAACCCAGTGTTTTTTTATTCAAGGCACAAATGACCAGGCTCAAACTGTTCTACTTTGGATACGTTGTGCTTAAATCCAGCTCTTTGGAAAAGGCTGTAATGTTGGAGAAGCTGGAAGGAAAGAGAAGAAGAAGTTGACCAACAGCAAAGTGAATGGACTTAGTTGTAGTTGGAACGAATGTACTACAGGTAGTCCTTGAATTACAACAGTTCATTTAGTGACTGTTCAAAGTTACAAAAGCACTGAAAACTGTGACTTACGACTGTTTTTCACAGTTAGACCTTTGCAGCATCCCCATGATCATATGATCAAAATCCAGGTGCTTGGCAACTGTGTTGATATTCATGACCGTTGCTGGGGTCTCAAGATCATGGGATCCCCTTTTATGACCTTCTGACAAGCAAAATCAATGGGGAAGTCAGATTCACTTTACAGCCGGGTTACTAACTTACCAAATGCAGTGATTCACTTAACAACTGTGACAAGAAAGTTGGGCAAAACTCACTAAAAAAGGTCTCACTCAACAACAGAAAGTTTGGGCCCAATTGTGGTTGTAAGTCGAGGATTACTTGTATTGGGAGACTTGAAGGAAGAGGTTAGGGATAGTGTCAAGCACCAGAGAAATCAGAACCGTTCAAATGGGAATAAAGATTTATTGCAAGCTTAAGCTCTCTACAAGAATCTGAACTACTAATGATCCAAGCAAATTGGCCGTAGATAAGAGTCAACAGAATTCCAGATGGGGTGGATTTAGATCTCTTGTGGGCACGAAGGGATGCAGGACTGATGATGTGTTTGACCCCTCCCTCAGATTCAGCCTGGACATCTTCCACAGATAAGCCACTGTGGAGAAAATCTGTCTATGTGGTACTAGGAATGAAATGATAGCAGATAATCAGTAGAACATTCTGGTGGGTGATCTGGCTAATCTCAGCATTTCCATCATCCTTATTTTTAATGACAGTACAGAAAATATTTGATCATTTATCCAAGCACTTGCAGTCCAAGATTCATACATGGTTTTCAGCTTAGTTTTAGTGGGATGCTTATATATTTTCTCACCCTGCCTACATTGTTTGGGCTCCACCCGTTTGGTTCTTGTTGTTGTTGTTGTTGGTGGTTCTTCTTCTTCTTCTTCTTCTTCTTCTTCTTCTTCTTCTTCTTCTTCTTCTTCTTCTTCTTCTTCTTCTTCTTCTCCTTCTCCTTCTCCTTCTCCTTCTTCCTCCTCCTCCTCCTCCTCCTCCTCGGACATTGGCGATCATGTTGGCAATCCTATTTTAATCAACAGCTGCACGAAAAAGTGCTGCTGAGTTTTGTCCAAACCAGTCCCTTAGATTTTGAAGCCATGATGTTCTTCTTCTGCCTGAAACCTCATTTCCCTTCAATCTTACCCTGGAGGATAGGTAGCCCTGCACAAGTTAATTAAAATAATAGAGGTTCAAAAAAAGAACATTCCGTTAACCTGGCTAAAATCATCTCTCATTCAGACTTCCAGTTCTGCTACAAACATCCCAACCAGTGGTGAAATCCTGTCAGTTCTGTCCAGCTCCTGCGAACTGGTCGTGGCGGTGGCACGTGTTTTGGCAAACCGGTAGCAGTGTCAGCGGAAGGCTCTGCCCACCCACCCAGGCGTTGCTACTTCCTGGTTTTAACTAGGAAGTAACCCGTTTTTGACCCTCTGCGCATCACAAAAGGCTTTGCGCATACAAAGAGGGTCAAAAATCAGACGTGATGATAGTGTGCACATACTTCTGAACTGGTATAGAAGGTAAGTAGATTTCACCCCTGATCCCAACAGTCTTCCTTCCTAACTTCAGGCCTTCTCCTGATTTGTTAGAGACATTCACGAACAGCTGATGACAGATATTAGAATAGAATAGAATAGAATAGAATAGAATAGAATTTTATTGGCCAAGTGTGATTGGACACACAAGGAATTTGTCTTGGTGCATATGCTCTCAGTGTACATAAAAGAAAAGATACGTTCATCAAGGTACAACATTTACAACACAATTGATGATCAATATATCAATATAAATCATAAGGATTGCCAGCAACAAGTTATAGTCATACAGTCATAAGTGGAAAGAGATTGGTGATGGGAACTATGAAACGATTAATAGTAGTGCAGATTCAGTAAATAGTCTGACAGTGTTGAGGGAATTATTTGTTTAGCAGAGTGATGGCCTTCGGGAAAAAACTGTTCTTGTGTCTAGTTGTTCTGGTGTGCAGTGCTCTATAGCGTCGTTTTGAGGGTAGGAGTTGAAACAGTTTATGTCCAGGATGCGAGGGATCTGCAAATATTTTCACGGCTCTCTTCTTGATTCGTGCAGTATACAGGTCCTCAATGGAAGGCAGGTTGGTAGCAATTATTTTTTCTGCAGTTCTAATTATCCTCTGAAGTCTGTGTTTTTCTTGTTGGGTTGCAGAACTGAACCAGACAGTTATAGAGGTGCAAATGACAGACTCAATAATTCCTCTGTAGATTAAAGCATAAATATATTTAAAATATATATTTCTCTTTATTGACTCAGTTCCACTGGCTCAGTTTAGAGTGTATGACATTGAACAAGAGATCTTCTGTGTGTTTTTTTAATGTCTATAATACAGACTCTTTACAGACTCATTAAGTTTATTTCTCATTTGTTATGAATGAATGCACATGTCTTCTTCCAAACTCACTCCCAATTAATGACCTTGTGTCTTAAAGACACTCTATTGAAGTATAGCTCCACAAGCATAAATTACTCTCAAAAGTGACCAGATGTTCAGCACTTAAGGAGATCAAAGATCCATTCCAAGCACAGTAAGAATTTCAGGGGTGGTAGACACACAAGAAAAGCACATTGACTCATTTTTTCCTCCTCAAGTTTGCAGGTCACGAAAGGGCCAGATCTTAGATATGCAATTATCTTTTCATAATGCTCCTCGTCCTAAACACACTGATAAATATTTATTCACATTCAAAGAAATGGAAGACAGCAATCTTTGGGTTTAAAGACTCGATGACAAAAATGATGAACCAAATAGGCCTTTGGACTGACCCGTCAAGATGATGCTTATTGTAAGTTGTAAAAATGTGCCCACGCTGACATGCGATCACTGTTTCAAGAACTGGATTTGCATAACCTAATGGAGTTGGCTCAGTGGTGGGTTGATACCGGTTCGCCCCGCTTCAGGAGAACCGGTAGCAGCAGCAGCAGCAGCAGCAGGGGGAGGCTCCACCCACCCACCCGGACGTCATCAAATATGCTCTGTGCGTGCAGAGTGAACCGGTAGCAACGCACCACTGAGTTGGGTAGATCATAATTCATCAATGACGGTAACACAACCATAATAGAAGTAAAATGTTTGGAGAGATCATGTTGGATCCATGGGCATCCAGTACAAACTATGATTGATTTGATTAGTGAATGTGTGCCTCAATCATGAAGGCAATTCTAAGGTGTGGACCAAGAGATCATCATGGAAGTGATGTGAATTATGTAATTCATCATTTGACAGTGCAAATCATATAATTTGCATCATGTGTGATAAAGCCAGGACCCATGCAATGTTAGTTCTCTCTGTTGTCCCACCAGACTTAGATGGTTGAAAGCCACCTCAACATCTATTATTTACTGAGTTTCAGGTTTAGCATAGTGAGGAAAGCAAATAAAGAAGAAACATGCCGTAAAGGGACATCAGCATTTATTGTCATGAACTCTGTTCATTCTTTGCTTGAAGAATATGATTTCTTTCATAAAACAATATCCTAGGACGTAAGAAACAATTTTCGTCATTCTGAAAGTAATAGCTTGCAACGTTTTATCCATTTAAGTCAATAGCCTATTAGAAATTCTAATTGAAAGTTCAATACTCTGCATCAAGTCTTACAATCGAGGTGCCTTGAAAAGCCATTCCAGGTCTTAATCTCTTTATCATTTGGTATTTTGAAGCCTAACTTTGTTCTTGTTAGGCAGATCAATGGCATTAATTTACAAAATGGGGAAAATGTCACCCTTCATCCTTTAAATCTCAGCATAGCGAAGAGCAGCGTAAGCGAATCTGATCGTTGCTCTCCCATATTAACAGAAAACAGGGCCATGAGAGACCTGACCTACAATTTTTAATTACTGCATGAAAAATTCAGTTCCTGGAAGATGAATAGAGATTTGGGGGCGGGGTGGAGAAAAGGAAGCAGAAAGCAGAGGTCCAGGTAGTGACAGATTATTGAGCTTTAACTCTTGAGAAGGCAGCTGCCCAAGCAAAATATTATGAATGTATCTTTTGGCATCTCTCCAGGGTTGTCCCAGTTCCTATTGTTTAGAAGGTTGGATCTGTTTTAGCACAACTTGTTTTCAAAGTTGACTTCATGCAGTAGCTATGTTTACAACAGAGGGGCTTGGTTGGCAGATACCACTCATCAGGGTGACCATGGAGTGACAGTTGATTGAATGTCTATGGAGATTCTTGGTTATCTAGGTCATGGTTGTCCCAAAGGTGGATTTTCAAGAGGCAACTGGACTTTCTGTTTTTTCTTTGAAGACGTTTCGCTTCTCATCCAAGAAGCTTCTTCAGCTTCAGAGCATTCAATGAACTGCACCTTTGGGACTATATGTATATATGTATGTATGTATGTATGTATGTATGTATGTATATGTGTGTGTGTGTGTGTGTGTGTGTGTGTGTGTGTGTGTGTGTGTATGTATGTATATATATGGATTCCAGAGAAATGGATTCCAGAGAAATAAGATTACCAAACTAATCCAAAAAGAACCCCCCACTAAAATCCAAGACAGAGAACAAGAAAACGGCACAGCCCTCCTCCCATATATAAAAGGCACCACAGACAGAATCAGCAAGATCCTCCACAAACACAACATCAAGACAGCATTCTGCACAAACCGAAAAATATCCACCATCCTAGGAAACCCCAAAGACAAAATTGAGTTAGAAAATCAAGGAGTATATGAAATCCCATGCACCGCCTGCCCCACCACATACATTGGACAAACCAACAGAAGAATAAGTGCACGCATTGAAGAACACAAGAACTCAGTCAAAAAAGAGGAACCAACTTCTTCCCTGGTCCAACACCTTAAAGCCACAGGACACGATATTGACTTTAAAAAGACCAGAACTATCGCCAAAACTGAACACTTTAACAACAGAATATTGAAGCCATTGAGATAGAAAAATGCCCACACAACATGAACAAACGAGATGATATCTCCCACCTACCAGCCATTTGGAAACCCACCCTTGTTGACAAATGAATCCCTAACATGAGGAATGACACCAGACCCACGCTCACGAGGTCCACACAGGATGTCACCACCACACATCCACCCAGAAAGCAGACTCAAACCCACACTGATCATGAAGCACGACCAAGGACCAGAAGCCAGACCGCAGCTGCAACATTAGCAATTTCAAACCCCTCCAATCCATACATGCAGCAGACTGACACCCACTATGAAGATATAGCACGACCATGACCACAAAGCCAAAAAACAGCAATGCAGCTCACCAGCTCAAATCCCCCTGCAACTCAGACTAATCTGAGCACAACCAAGCCCCCACCCAAACAGGACACACCCCCATACAATCAGAGCACAAAAAAACCCCATCCAATCAGAGCACAGCCAAGCTCCCACCCAATCAGTTCAAACCCCCACTAGCAGTTAAAAAGGAAGAAACAGCTGCGATCACACATTGCTCCCAGAAGCATGAAGCTGTAAACACCAGCCTGAAGATGACGAATGAGACTTCGTCGAAATGTCGCCAAGACACTTCCAATTTTACGCGGGAGAAAACCCGAATAACCAAAGACCAATAACCAAATACAAACACCCGCGAAAACCTCAGAATATATATATATGTAGGTCTTTGGTTGTTCGGGTTTTCTTCCATGTAAAATTGGAAGTGTCTTGGTGACGTTTCGATGAAGTCTCATTCATCATCTTCAGGCTTCAGCTTCGCACTTCTGGGAGCTGATGGCAATCAGGCCTGGCTGGACCCTAGGTTTCGTAGGCAGGAGAGGTGGGAACAACAGAAGCATGGGTGGGGCAGGCCTAGGAAGTGCTGAGTCATGGAGCCACACCCCCACAGGATATAAAACCAGCAAGGGCTGCTATGCCTTTTCGTAGCAGGCAAATCAACTGCTTAACTAGAGCTGAAGTACTGTTTGTTCCTGGGTGACTCATCAGCATCAAGGGAGATAACAGAGTCACTTGGCAGACGCTCGCTAGTTTGCTGCCAGAGCTGATATTGCCGGCTAATTAAGCCATTGTTTGGACGGAGGCGAGGGGGGACAGAACAGGTTTGGACCGGTTCACCCGAACTGGTAGCGGAAATCACGGGTGGACCCGCCCCTCCCTCCCCCCTTCCCTGGCTCTATGCCATCCTATTTAGGCATTTTTTCATACAAACCACGTGTGCGAGCAATGCACATGCATGGAAGGCCATGCACTTGCGTGGACGAGGGTGCACAGGCTCACATTTGTGAACCAGTAGGGAAGGTAAGTGAACACCACCCCTGTTGTTATTGTTGTTGTGATTGCACTACCAGGGAGAATAGGCTATGGAGAAGAAGTAGAGCTTTAGTGAGACTCTATATTAGCCTTGCAAGCAGGAATAATGCTTCAGGCTAGAAATTCCCCATTCCTGTTTTAACTAAAAGACAAGAGAATAGCCCGGGGGAGGAATCTTTCTTTCTGTAAAAGCAGCTATCCAAGATGTTTTAGCAAAGAGACTGGGGCAAACAAATCAACGCCAGAACCAAGGACTACAGAGAGGAAAGTCATCTTGGGGCCTGAAGGCCAAGCCAAAAAATGAATCAGAGACAGGAAGATTTTGTTTCCTCCTCCAGAGCTGTCTAGTCTAAACAGGAAGGCTTCCCAACCCTTCGTGTCAGGATGTTCCAAAGCTCGGCTTGGTTTCCTTCATCTGTCTTCTAGGGTTGCGAGTACACAAAGCCAAGCTTTGGACGATTTACAAACCCAGTTGGGCTGGAAGGAGTTAAGCCAACATGAGGTGCAACTCTCCTGTGGCTGTGAGACAAACCAGCCTGCTTTTAGACAAATTGAGCAAAAGAGTCCTTTTAGCTCGGCAGGCGCATGGCTAGCCAGACAAAAGAGCCCTTCTCAAAATGCCTTGAATAGACCCATTATTCTAAAAATTGGTTATAAAGCTCCCCCACTTCACACCCACTGCCACCTGTGATTAGTTGCCGCAGCTTCTTTTTACAGTCATTAGTAAGCCCTTTGATAGCAGATGATTGTTTAAAGGCCTAGCAGTGAAGGTGAAGGAGGTCTTTTTAGCATCGCACCTCAGGCACGCTTGCACAGGTGAGGGGATAGAAGAGAAGATGTTGAAATGAGAACATTCCCACTTTGGGGATGGTTGTTCTGGACTTCCACCTCTCTAGCCAGAGGACAGGAAGGAAACTTAATTTCATATTCACTCACATTCAAATCAGCGGTGGGTTTCAGATGATGTTACTACCAGTTCGCCCTGCACGCGCATGCTCACTTCATGCACCTACGCCTGCCTTTCACACATGCGCCCGGCTTCAAAAACATGCCTAAATAGGTTGGCATAGAGCCGGTGCAGGGTGGGAGGAAGGTGGGTAGGCCCACCCATTATTTCTGCTACCAGTTCGGGCGAATCGGTCTGAACCGACTAAATACCACCACTGATTCAAATCCATGTAATAACCAAGCTCAGTTTAGTAAACATATGAGAAACTGTGATTAAGATGGCCCATCCAAATCACATTTTGACTCCTGTTCCAGATTGGTTTGTTTTAGTGTGTCATGTAAAACACTGAATACTTGTTGTTGTTTTTTTAATTCTATAGAATAAATCATTAACAAAACACACATAGAAAGCAGAGGAAAGGTTGGAAAACAGGGAAAAGAATGTAAACCCTAATGAAGAAAATGCCTAGAAGGGAGTTTTCTGAATGCTCTGTGATAGGACGACCATCTCAAGGCTGCAGAAACTCAGACAAACTTGAATTGGCAGCAGAGATATAGGAAAAATAGTATCCCTCTTCACTGCCATCTGGTGGTTGCCTGCATTTTTGCAATGCAGATCTGGGTTCTCCAATTTTGTGGTATCCCATCCTTTAAAAGGATAAATTTATTTTATTTATTATATTATATTTGTATACCGCCCTTTTCCCGAAGGACTCAGGGCGGTTCACAGCCAGTAAATTAATTTATATGATACTCCCTCCATTTATATTTTAAAAAATAATGGTTTCATTGAGCATTGGGCAAGAAATGAATACGCTGTGTATGCTTAATAATTAATCTGTAAATCACAAGAAATCTGGAACTTTCCAACATTACAACTGTCTATTGGGGCTCATTTATTTATTTATTTATTATTTAAATTTCTATACCGCCCTTCTCCCGGAGGACTCAGGGCGGTTCACAGCCAAATAAAATACACAATAATGTTACAATATAAACACAATTAAAATACAATTAAAAAACTTATTCAATTGGCCGAAATTAAAAATTTAGAATAAATAATAAAAACCCAATTAAAACCCATAAATTTAAAAAACTAACCCAGTCCTGCGCAGATGAATAAATGCGTTTTAAGCTCGCGACGAAAGGTTCGGAGGTCCGGAAGTTGACGGAGTCCCGGGGGGAGTTCGTTCCAGAGGGCGGGAGCCCCCACAGAGAAGGCCCTTCCCCTGGGCGTCGCCAGATGACACTGTCGCGCCGACGGCACCCTGAGGAGTCCCTCTCTGTGAGAGCGCACGGGTCGGTGGGAGGTATTCGGTAGCAGTAGGCGGTCCCGTAAATAGCCCGGCCCTATGCCATGTAAACCAAGGCAAAGAATCATGTCTGAAGGGATATTCACTCACACACATACATTTGCAACTACAAGGTTTGTATATACATGAAAAGAGGAGAAAAGAGTATCTCAAATACCAGTGTGGAGGGGAGTGTTTGTGTCACAGAACAGAAATCATTTTGTCAACAATACTCCAGAACAGAAAATATAGCAACCGCTTACAGGTACTCCTCAACTTACAACCAAATTGAACCCAAACTTTCTGTTGCTAAGTGAGACAGCTGTTAAGTGAGCTTTGTCTCCCCTTTAGCACCTTACTTGCCACAGGTTGTTAAATGCAGTTGTTAAATTAGTAACACGGTTGTAGAGTGAATCTGGCTTCCTCATCGACTTTGCTTGTCAGAAGGTTGCAAAAGGGGATCCCATGACCCTGGGACATTGCAACCGTCATCAATATGAAGCAGTTGCCAAGTGTATGAATTTTAATCATATGCTGCAACAGTGGTAAAGTGCCATTGTAATTTCCAACAGTCACTAAACAAATGGTTGTTAAGTCAAGGAGCTACCTGTATACAGTCTTACAAATCTTAAAATTATGACCGGTTTTTAGTGTCTGGCTTTTGTTCCTTATTTGTCTCTGGAGGCTGGGGACAGCAAAAAAAGTCACTTCCTGTCCAACTGGAAGTTGGCAAACTGATAGTGTCTGGCCTCTGGAGGGCCTGGAGGGGGTGGGAAAGGCCGTTTTCACCCTCCCCAGACTCATAGAGAGGCTCTGGAGCCAGGTGAGAAAGAAAAATGGGTCTTTCCCAACCCCCCAGGCCTCCGGAGGCAGGAAACAGCCTGAGGCCCGAAAATCACCTGGCCGGTGGTACATGTGTGCTGAAACTGAGCTCGCGTTCCCACTCATATTCCAAACGTTCGCCATCACGGTGCTAGTCCTTCCTGACTCTAGGGGGCAGTGCTCATCTTCATTTCAAAGCCGAAGAGCCAGCGCTGTCTGAAGACGTCTCCATGGTCATGTGGCCGGCATGACTAAATGCCAAAGGCGCACGGAACGCTGTTACCTTCCCACCAAAGGTGGCCCCTATTTTTCTACTTGCATTTTTTACGTGCTTTCGAACTGCTAGGTTGGCAGAAGCTGAGACAGTAATAGGAACTCACCCCGTTACATGGCACTAGGGATTCAAACTGCTGAACTGCCGACCTATCGATCGACAAGCTCAGCGTCTTGCCACTGAGCCACCACATCCCCCCCTTTTTTTTTAGTATCTACCTAAACATTAAACAATTGCTTTGCTAAGTCCTGCTAGGTGTGACCAAACACAGTTTTTGCACTACCAGGTACCGTGTTGACTTCGTACAATGAGTTAATTCTATACCAGGTTCAGCATGTTTTGTAAACATAGCCATGGATGTTCATGATTTAAAAGAGCTCCCTGGGGAACAGGGGAGTGGACTATCCTGGGGATAGCAGTGGAGAATATCTCATCAGCGTAGACCACTGCTGAGAAAGGAGATAAAAGCTTCCATTACTATGAATATATTATAAGCAACACAGGAAAGCAGAAAGGAAGCCTGCATTATTCAAGAGATTATCGAGCCCAACACCTTTTGAGCAGTTAATGGCAAAAACGGTTTCTGTAAAAATCTGATGGGATCAAACAATCACCTCCAAAAGAATGCGCTTCAATGGACATGCTTAGAACTTAAATGCGCTCTGGACTGGAGCCCAGAATGCGTCCTTCAGTCCCCTTCGTTCACCTGGGAGGAAAACAACATTTGAGATGAATTTATACACCCGGATAACAGGGCACACCCCCTTATTTTTCCCCTTTCGGTGTCATCGAAAAGAATGCCTCTCCTTGCCCCTTGCTTTTGAGTTAGACTCAGGTCGTAGGAAGAGAGAATAGGCTCGGACGTCAACTCCAGGGAAGTGTGCAGAAAATACTTTGCTTTATTATTGCCGAGAGCTGTATTGTCCTTTCCAGCTTTTGAACAAGAAGGATGCCATTTTCATACAAATATGCTTAGCATAGATTGGGTGGGATTATGGAATTGTAGAATCTTAGAGCCAGAAGCGACCATAAGCCACTGATTATGGCCTCTGCTTGAAATTGAATATATACACGGTAAGAGAAGCTGCCTATCGCTCTAGGCCTTAAAGTTGTGGTCACTTTAAGAACGGCTCAGAGAAATAATAGAAGTCTCAGAAAGATATTAGCCGGAGGAGTCTTCCCCAACGTATTTCCTTTGAGAGATTTGGAAGCAATATTCCCATTGATCCCATCCACCATAACTGATTGGATTGAAAGGATTTGGTCTAAAATTTCTGGAAAATATCAGGCTGCTCTGGAGTCTTCTCAGCTATCGACGTTTCAGAGAAAATTCAATGCATGCTACCTCTAGAGGTCATGGGAATTGTGGGCAAAATCTTGAGTGCCATACACTGGGATATTTCCTGTATTATTTTAAATGTGAGCGTTAATTTATATGCCATCTTTCATTCTTGCGGGAAATCCCAAGGAGTTTATGATGGAAACATCTAAAGCACAGCCAGATTTATCAATAAGAAAATTGAGCAAGAGAAAGATTACTTCCTTAAGATCATTTGGACAGCTGGCAAGTGTCTGGCTGAGTGAACGTTTATAGCACCCTGTAGAGTGCTAGCTACTTGATAATAAAAGGGGGGGAAATGCCCTAGCAACCAGACATATCATCAGCTGTTGGCAGAAGACTTCCATACCAAGAGTTCAATCTTGATCAGATCATTGCACTTGACTGGCAAAGGTATAAGAGCAGAGTTTCTCAATCTTGACAACTTGAACATGTGTTGACTTCAACTTCCAGAATTTCCAAACTAGCATGGTAGATGGGGAATTCTGGGAGTTGAAGTCAGTGGTGAAATGCTACCAGTTCGCACTGGTTCGGGTGAACCGGTAGTAAAAAAAAGCTACCGGTTCCTCTGAACCAGTATTTACGATGATCAGCTGTGCTGCGTGATTTATATTCGCTAGAAAGCAGGAAATCCTGCTTTCTAGTGAATCTAAATCACGCGGAACATCTGTTCCCCTGCTTGCTGTTCTACTTACCTTGTTAAGCTTCCTTTTTCTGTACAAAGCACTCACTTGGTGCACACTGCATGCGTGCGTGCAGCGTGCATTTGGTGCGCACTGTGCATGCATGCACACAGCATGCATTTGGCGCACACTGCATTTGCGCACACTGCATGCTTTCTGTGTGCACTGTGCATGTACATGCGCAGGCAGCAAACCGGTGGCAATCTGCGGAGAATTTCACCACCGGTTGAAGTCCATACATGTTCCAGCTGCTGTTGAGAAACACTGGTATAGAGTGTTCTTTGCCTTCTTCATCTTAATGGTTAGTACTTGGATGAGAGACTACAAAAAATCCAAGGGCTGTAGTTTAGACTGAACAATTGCAGTGGTGGTGGTGGGGAAACGGACCCCAGAAGGTTTTGAAAATTTCATGGACATATCGAGACAGTCAACAGGAGGCAGGCTTATGTCAAATGAGGTGTTGCTTTTTCTTTATACAATATTGTGAGATGGAACTTTTACTTGATTTAAAAGAAAACTATGGGTGCCCTACTGAATCATGTTTGATAAAAGGAACATAGGAATATAAACAGTGTTCTGCTGAATTGGACCCTGAAACCATCTAGTACGGCAATCTGTTCTCATAGTGGCCCACCGATTGTACATGGAGGACCAGCAGTCTTCCAGCAGATGGCCTTCAGAGATAATAGCAATAGCACTTAGTCTTAAATAACACCCTATACCGGGATGGGATTCAGCCGGTTCAGATCAGTTTGAGCGAACCGGATGCTAATTATACATCTATTTCGCTGAACCGGTAGTTGCAAGGACTGTCAGGCCCCGCCCAACCTACCCCACCCCTCTCAGGAGTCTCCACGTGGCCCGTTTTGGATGCAAGATAAGTGCAGGGCCCGTGCAGAGGGTGAAAAACAGGCCTCCCGGAAGTTCCGAAGTCTGAAAATGGGCCCATTTTGCCCTCCCGCTCGAGAAAAGCGAAGGCTCGAGGAAACCTGGAGCTCCCATCAGGACTGAAGTCCCATTTCCCTCAAGACTAAAAGCCATTGATACTTATGGCTTTCATAACACATTACAGTGAGCTATTAGTTCTTCTCCATACTTTTCTTTCACCATTTGAACGGTGAACTGAAACGTCTAAGAAGTTGTTACAAGAATTTCCCCAGCTTGCCATGTGAAAGTACTCTTAGGGAAAAGTTGCATGGTTAAGTCTGCTTCCAGCCCATATCATTTTGCACCACTATTCTGTCACATTACTGAACAACAACTTTCAATCCAGATGGAAATTGTCAATATTTGTTATGTAAATCTGAGCTTTAAATGCATTTTAAAAGAGGGATATCTAAAGCATGGTTTTCTTGAAATAGTTGCTTTTAAAAGATACATTATGAGATGCAATTTCAAAATGCACATTGTTGAATGCATTTGGATGTTCGTTTTTAAGAACTGTACTGTGTCCAGGATAAAATGACAACTTTCCAATGGGTTACTTCATACCGTAACTGGAGAAAAAGAAAAATCAAATTCCTCAAAAATCACCAAACATTAAGATCACTTTGTTGGAAAGTTCTGCAGTTGAAAATGTTTTTAGCATCGGAAAAATGCCAAGTTTAGCTATGATATTTCTGAAACCCTACGTCTATCTTGGGTTTCATCGGTTCTGACAAATTTTACAGCTCTGGCTTTTGGTAGTTAGACTTGGCCATCTGCAAGCTTGCCTCTCTTCAAGACTGGGACAAAAAAAAATATTTTTCAATTTTGCTCCAGCTGTAACCCCAAAATGTACCAAGCACACTGAGATGATGTCATGCTATTTGAAATGCAAATAATAACAACCCTGCTTGGTAAATGTGAAATTTATTTAAGGTCGAGTCTACTTTGATGCTCAGTTAATTAACCTGATATAAATCCCTATCATTCGGCATCACAAATAAACAAATAAAATAGAGCGAGTGATCCGTTTCCTTGAACTGGTCAGGGAAAAAAAATGACTAGCATGAGTTGCAAATGGAATACAAATATGTACATTTTGTTTTCATGATGTACTCTCTTGTTTTTGTACCTTTTAGTCACAACAGACAAATCGATAGAATTAATGAGGTTTAATGGAATCAAGTAGCTACTGTGTTTCCCCGAAAATAAAACCTATTCCGAAAATAAACCCTAGCTTGATTTTAGCAATGTGCGCCCAATATAAGCCAGCCCTACCCCCGAAAATAAACCTTAATTAAGCCCCGCCTACATCTGGCTGTATGAGGTGGGGTGAGGTGCAGGTGTAAAAATCAAGCTAGAGTGGGGGAGGGTGGAAGTGCCCCGTGCGCCCTGCCCCTGCTTAACTCATTGCGCGAGGCTCATTCCACTCATTGCACAATGCCGTGAGGCTCATGGAGCTGGTGGAGCTGCTCACGGCCAAACACCGCGAGGCTCGTTGTGCTGGTAGAACTGCCTGCCACAGAAAGCCACTTGCGGCTGGACTTTTTGCCCAGATCAAAAAATGACAGAGACTCAAAGCTTTGTGTGCTTGCAAACGGGGCCATTTGAAAAGCAGCGATTAGCCCTTTGCAAGCAGACAAAACTTTGTCTCCCTCTGGGCGAAAAGTATTTGGGCAGCTACTACTGGCCCCGCCCTCTCCATCTCACTGTCTGCTTGCCCGCAGCCTCAATCGGGGGCAATCTCTCAGCATGCCCCAGGCTCCATCTGCCCTGCCAGGAGGGTGAAGAGCCCCCATGAGGCACTGCAGCCAAGAAGTGTCCCTGCAGAAGCTGGGCCAGCATGCAGATTGGCTGGAGCATGCCGAGAGCTTGCCCCACTGCAGCCACGGGCAAGTAGACAGTGGGATGGAGAGGGCAGGGCCAGCGGTAGCTGGGCTCCCACTTTCATCGGCTTGCCACCTCCTTAAAATAAGCCCTGTCCAAAAATAAGCCTGAATGCTTATTTTCAATCCCCAAAAGAAAATAACACCGGGTCTTCTTTTCGTAGAAACATGGTAATTTGTTGCAGTAGTTAAGGCACTAGACTAGAAATCAGGAGACCATGAATTCTAATTCTGTCTTGGCACAAAGCCAGCTGGGTAATCTAGAGCCAGTCACCTTCTCTCAGCCATAGAAAGCAGGCAATGCAAACCACTCCTGAAATCCTGCCAAGAAAACTACAAAAACTTGTCCAGATTCAACACTATCTTAAAAGCACAAAATAATTACGGAAGTGACATAACTTGGGTATCCCAGCAAAATACTGTTGAAGTTATTTTTCATAATGATAAAAAGACACAATGATTACAATAAAAGATGCAGGTTGCTTTCATCACAAAAGACAAGTTTCCTTTGCATTGCCTGTATATGTGAAAATATACAAGAATCTTGTTGCCTTAAATTACCCAGATGATAGAAAGATTAGATAGACAAGGGATATATAGATGAGAATAGATGAAAGGGAAATGATAGGTAGGTAGGCTGGTTGGTTGAGAGATATAGATAGATAGATAGATAGATAGATAGATGGATGGATGGATGGATGGATGGATGGATGGATGGATGGATGATAGGTAGGTCAGACAGACAAAAACATAGACAGACAGACAGACAGACAGACACTGTAGACAGATGAGAAATACAGATGAGAAAGATAATAGAAAAATGAATGGATAGATGGATGGGTGGATAGCAAGATGAATGGCTAGATTAGATATATGGTTGATATTGTAGATAGATGAGACAAACATAGTTGAGAATAGTTCAGAGGAGGATGATATAAAGAAAAATGGATGGATGGATGGAAAGAGATAAATAGACAGACAGACAGACAGATAGATGATAGGTACTGTAGGTAGGTAGGTAGGTAGATGATAGGTAGATAGGTAAATGATAGACAGACAGATAGATGATAAATGGATGGATGGATGGATGGACAGACAGAGAGACAGACAGATTTCTCATTTGAAAGCAAAATACAGCACTTGCTTGAATTTTTGTATTGTAACCTTAACCTTTCTTCTAATGATTCCTTATAATCAGAGCTCTTATAGTCTTATTCCTGGGATTAACTATTCTTGGCCCAGGCTGTAAAGAAAGAATCTGACAGATATATGTCACAAAAGCCTTCTACTCTAGAGCCTTTCAGATGTTTTAAATTACAACTTCCACTGGATTCCATCAAGATGTTCAATACCAAAGCCTAACTCCCCATTCTGCTAAAATCTCACTTGTGTATCACAGCTAATGACCTAACATGCTTGCTTTTTTTCTTTCTTTTTTTAAAAAAGAGGCCCGCAGGATAAATGCAAAACGTGCTTTCAGCAGTCAACCACTATTCAGCATAGCACATTAAAAATGTTAAGTACTAGTAACAGTAATAGGATCGTAATTTAAAGGATCATTAATTGATTTCTCCAATTTTCCTGCATCTAGAATGAGATGGAAAAACCATTAAAATGCTTTGTGGTGGCAAATAACACTGTCCCAACCTTAGAACGAAAAAGAAATAGAGCAGCTAAGCAAATTAAACCGTGGCTAAGGTGTGGGATTCCTTAATATTCCTCAAAATATTAAGTTATGGCCAAAAAAAATGTGAGCTGGTTGGAGGTCACCATGGAGATGTGGAAAAACTCCAAGAGTCTCTTGAATTTTTATCCCTCATGTGACCTAGCCTCCTTTTATTATTTTTAATATGTTAACAGCTCAGTATTCTGCACTTCACAGCCCTTAAGGCAGCGGTCACCAACTGGTGGTCCATGGACCACTGGTGGTCCGTGAGAAAATTTTGGTGTTCCGCAGAAAAATTATTTGACTTTTTTATATTGCACTAAATCAGGGGTCCTCAAACTATGGCCCCTGGGACGGATATGTGCAATGAACATTTGTTTTGCTGCAGAGAGTCTCCCCCTTCGGGGTCTTTTTGTGTGGGTTGGAGGGGGGCAGAAATTCCGACGGGGTCTGCTTCAGCCTCCTGGTGTGGGGATTTGGGCGAAGGCTGGAGGGAAGCACCGTTAGTGGCAAAGAGATGGAGGGGCTTGTTCCAGTGGGACTGCATCATAGCCTGGAACTGGCTGAACATCTCAGCCCACTGAGCCTCCAGGCATTGGTACCTGGCCTTGAACTCCTGCAGGTCTTCCCTCTGCTTGGAAAGGCTATGCTCGTAGTCCTCAGTGAGGTGCTTTTACTGAGCCTCCTTCTCAATCAGATCCAATTTGAACAGAGTCAGCTGTTTTACCAACTCTTTCTTATGGTGGCTGCTTAGCTCCAACAACTGCTTCCTGTTGGGGCCCTAAAGAGCCCAAGTGGGCAGGCAAGAAGTGGCTGGGAGCGGAGGGGTGAGTAAAGGCTGGTGAGGCACCCCTCAATGTGAGTGACATTGAGTTGGATACGCCCACTCAGTCACATGACCACCTAGCCACGCCCACCCAGCCAGTCATTAGGCAGATCATATTAGTGGTCCACGGGATTTAAAATGATGAATTTAGTGGTCCCTGAAATCCGAAAGGTTGGTGACCCCTGCACTAATGTGCCTATCGTCCCTGTCATTGTATTTTTTTTCTTTTATTCTTGTTCTCATTTTTGTTTGACAAATTCCAATAAATAAATAAATACAACCCCAAATGAAGAGCGCTCTCCACATTTCAGCTGTGCTGAAAAACCCACTAGATTCGAGAGTACAGATAGTCTTCGACCTATGACCACAACTGAGTCCAAAATTTCTGCTGCTAAGTGAGACAGTTGTTAAGTGAGTTTTGACTCATATTATAACCTCTTTTTTTTGTCACAATTGCTAAGTGACAGTTGTTGAGTTAGTAACACAGCTGTTGAGTGAATCTGGCTTCCCCTCGAATTTTCTCATCAGACATTCGCAAAAAGTAATCACATGATCTCCAGGACACTGTAACCGTCATAAATATGAGTCAATTGTCACATGTTTGAATTTTGATTTTGTGACCCTGGGGATGTTGCAATGGTCGTAACTGTGCAAAACGGTCGTAAGTTCACTTTTTTCAGGGCTGTTGTAATTTACAACAATGAACTATTGTAAATCAAGGACTACCTGTCGTAACACCTAAGAGGCATGCAATACAAGGGCACCCCAATTCTGACAATTCCCCCCCCCCAACACATTTTGGGCCCTTAGCAACCAACCCACATTGGCAGCCATTGGTAGCCTCTCACCATCATATGACTGTAATTTGCAATAAGTTTATTTTTGCCAAAAAAAATAATAATCACCATTTATTTAGCAAAAACACCTCATAGAGAACTATAGGAGGTTAGCACCCACCCCTCTCCTAGGAAGATGAGATATTTTAGGAAATATTAAAAGGGCAGAATATTTCCCCTAAAAGGGAGGCAGAAACTCACCCCTCACCTTTGTCAATGGGCCATTAAGGCCTGGGCCAGTCTATTCTATGTAGCAAAGATCTACCTCCTTCAGGCAGAGCCATAGTAGGAATTGCCCAAAGCCCTTTCATTACATCATCACCCAGAAAGGCTCAACCAAACATGAGACTCAAAAACACAACCTACAAAGCTACCCCTGCATGGCCCCATGGGAGTCTGACAACCAATCAGAATACAAGCTCAAATTCAAAAGCCCAGAGAGAGTATAAAACTCAGCGGCTCTCAGCATCTCTTCCTTTCTTTTCTCTCTCTTCAAGGCAGGTGATCCTGTCCACCATTAAAAACCATCCTTCCAACCAGCCGCCATGTTTCCAGGGTCTTTCTGCCCACTTGCAACTGAAACCAGAACAGAGGTGGGTTTCAGCAGGTTCTGACCAGTTCTGGAGAACCGGTAGTGGAAATTTTGAGTAGTTCAGAGAACCGGTAGTAAAAATTCTGACTGGCCCCACCCCCCTCTATTCTCTGCCTCCCGAGTCCCAGCTGATTGGGAGGAAATGGGGATTTTGCAGTATCCTTCCCCTGGAGTGGGGTGGGAATGGAGATTTTTGCAGTAACCTTCCCCTGGATTGGGGTGGGAATGGAGATTTTACAGTATCCTTCCCTTGCTGAATCCACCAAGCCACGCCCACCGAGCCACGCCCGCAGAACCGAAAGTAAAAAAAATTTGAAACCCACCACTGACCCAGAAGGATATTTCTTCCAACAGAACGATGGCTTCACTTAACAACGGTCTCTTTTAAAAAAAAGTGCTCATAAAATCCTGCCGGTCGTGTGATGACACCCCCACCCCCTTAACGACCATCGTGACTTAGGATTGTAATGAGCAGGCTCCGTTAGGGTCGTAAGTCGAGGACTACCCACACCCAAAATCTTTCCTCCCTTAAGGCTCTGTAAGATTCAGCTCCCTGACAGTCTGATCTTCTCTCCAGCCCCCTGCAGTTTCTAGCCTTGTTTAAAATGCTTTCCCCCCCCCCCCCACTTTTGACTGTCTGGCCAGCCTCCAGCCATTCCACTTTTAATTAGGGGGATGCCACAAAACCAGCTTGTGGACACAGCTCCGTTTTCCGGCCTGGCTTTACTTTGTTCGACACCCTCATCCGTTTTTTTTTTTATTATTTCAAGGGAGGGAGGGAGCCGAAGGGAGGACAAAGGCCGATTCTCTGTCAGTCTGGAAACCCTTAATTGGTTTGTAAGCTGGCAAAACAAGCTCCTACAGTCTCCTCTGCTCAAATTTAAATTCAGCCTCAGGTTACATTTCCCTAGTTTGAAAAAAAAGAAAAAAGAAAAGAAAAGGGAAAAAAGAAACAGTGGGTGGGTGAGGAGTCAGAGATAATAAATACAGGGAAAGAAATGCCTTTAACACATCATCTTTGAGTGCAACTACATCGCCAATTAGCTCGCGGAAGCTACTTCTCCGATGTTGTCCCACAATTTGGATTGCCATGTGCATTATCATAGAAATTTGTTGGCTGTTGCCTTGGTAACCAGCGACTGGTTTTCCTGGTGCATGCCGGGAATCTTATATAAGGATTATGACACTGGGTACCAGTTTCATAAATTATAAAAAAATACAGAATTAGACAGACCCTCGTTTGTTGGTCTTCTTTTTCTTTCCTCTCTTTACTTCCTTGCTTTTCCTTCTTCCCTTTCTAACTTCATTCCCTGTTTTCCTTTTCCCTTCCTTTCCCTCTCTTCTCTATTTGCCTTTTCCATTACAGTTTCCTTTTCCCATTCTGTCTCCACTTCCCAACTTTCCTTTCCTTCCTGTCTTCCATTCTCATTCTCCCCTTCCCTTTCTTCTACTCCCTCACTTTTTCCTTCATTTCTTCTCTTTTCTCCTCCCTTTTCCTTCCTTTCCTCTTTCCCTTTTCCTTCCCTTTACATTTCTTCTTCATGTAGTTTCTTATCTTCCTTCTCACTTTCTCTTCCTTTCCTTCCCCATCCTGTCTTACATTTCTTTGAGAATAGAATAGAATAGAATAGAATAGAATAGAATAGAATAGAATAGAATAGAATAGAATAGAATTCTTTATTGTGTGATTTGGACACACAAGGAATTTGTATTTGGTGTATATGCTCTCAGTGTACATAAGGAGAATAAAATACATTCATCAAGAATAAAAAGATGCAACACTTAGTGATAGTCAAGGTTACTAATAAGCTATCAAATCATACTAGGAAACAAATAAAAACAATATAATTGAAAGATACAAGCAACATGGATATAGTAATAAGTGGGAAGAGATAGATACTAGTAAGGAAGAGAAGAATGATAGTAATACAGTCTTAGTAAATTATTTGACAGTGTTGTAGAAATTAGTTGTTAAACAGAGTGATGGCATTCAGGAAAAAACTGTCTAATTATTTTGCTGTGCAGTGCCCCATAGATTTTTTTTCAGGGTAGAAGTTGAAACAATTTATGTCCAGGATACGAGGGGTCTGTAGATATTTTCACAGCCCTCTTTTTGACTCGTGCAGTATGCAGATCCTCAATGGAAGGCAGGCTGGTAGCAATTGTTTTTTTTGCAGTTCTAATTATTCATTGAAATCTGTGTTTGTCTTGTTTGGTTGCAGAGTCTGTCATCTGGAAGTGCAGATGACAGACCCAATAATTCATCTGTAGAACTGAATCAGCAGCTCTTTGGGCAGTTTGAGCTTTCTGAGTTGGCACAGAAAGAACATTCTTTGTTGTACTTTATTTCTCTTTTCTTTGCTTTTCTTCGCTTCTTCCCTTTCCATCTTTCCCTTTCCTTCCCTTTCATTCTTTCTCTCCCTCCCTCCCTTCCTCCCTCCCTCCCTCTTTCTTTTTTCTTTTTCCCTCTTCCTTCTTTTTTTTCCTTCTTTTTTCCTGTTTCTTCTTTCCTTCTTAATGTCCCTTCCTTTTTCTTTTCTTTCCTCATTAGCCTATCAATAGAATTGTTTGTATATTTTCCAAATTGTTAGTTATTACAGTGTGGAGGGGGAGCATACAGCTCATCTGTCTGGAACCCGCACTGCATATCGGGCATAAATACAATCGAGAGAGTCCAGAGATATTTCACAAGAAGAGTCCTCCACTCCTCTGCTTGCAATAAAATAACTTATGCCACAAGACTCCAAATTTTGGGCTTAGACAACTTAGAACTACACCGACTTCAGTCTGACCTAAGCATAGTACAATTATCTACCACAATGTCCTTCCTGTCAATGACTACCTCAGCTTCAACCACAACAATATATGAGCAAATAATAATTACAAACTCAAGGTAAACCACTCCAAACTCGATTGCAGAAAATATGACTTCAGTAACAGAGTAGTCAATGCACTACCTGACTCTGTAGTTTCTTCCCCAAACCCCCAAAACTTTAAGCTTAAACTGTCTACTGTCGACTTCACCCCATTCCTAAGAGGTCTGTAAGGGGCGTGCATAAGTGCACCTGCGTGTCTGCCGTCCCTGTCCTAATATTCCTTTTTACTTACTCTTTTCAAGTATCCAAATTATGTTTATACTTTTACCTGTTATCTTATATATGATTGACAAAATAAATAAATAAATAAATATACATTTCATTGTACAAACCTAGTCCTTAATACTTAGCATCTTAAGGTAGTTGCCAGAGATATAATAGCAATAGCACGTAGACTTATATACTGCTTCATAGTGCTTTTACAGCCCTCTAAGCAGTTTATAGAGTCAGCCTATTGGCCCCAACAATCTGGGTCCTCTTTTTACCCACCTCTGAAGGATGGAAGGCTGAGTCAACCTTGAGCCTGGTGAGATTCGATTTGCTAAACTGCTGGCAGCCGGTGATCAGCAGAAGTCTCCTGCGGTACTGCACTCTAACCACTGTGCCACCGCAGCTCTTAAATGGCCTAATACAGGGGTCTCCAACCTTGGCAACTTTAAGACTTGTGGACTTCAACTCCCAGGGCAACTTTCCCAACTTCTGGGAGTTGAAGTCCACAAATCTTAAAGTTGCCATGGCTGGAGACCCCTGCCCTTATATAATACCCTAATAAGCTCAGTTAATGTTGATAAACACCTTCCTATGCTTTCCCCATTAAGAGTTTAGGTCAATAAGCTTGTATCTTAGTTTGAAGAAGTAAGTCAGACAGACTCAGATTTCAAAGAATAAACTATTTTTAAAATGATGCCAGGATCCACCAACTTTTTGATACAGTCACCTGTTTTCCTGCCTCAGGAAGTGAAGTTGGTTGGACATGGTGTGTTATTGTCATTTAAACTGCAATTGTTCTGATTTTCTAGGAGGTGAAAGAGAGGCAGAAAATGTAAAAACAGTTCAGCGTTGTGCAGTTCGGGAAGGAAGAAAATGTTTTTCAAACTTTCTTATTTTTATCTGTGGAAAAAGAAGCCACTGCGTGGAACTTCCTTACTAATTTCTCCATCATGTTTACTGATAAGATTTCTCCAACATGGAACTGTGCAGGCTTCCCTTCCCTTCTGCAGCTCTCTGGATCTGTGGTCAATCCAGGCATTATATGGAAGATAGAAAATGGCCAGAAAATCTACGATAAAATGGGGGGGGGGAGTTCCTGTTGCTGAGAAAGTCCTCTGGAATAATTTGGTGAAATGTTCTTTGGGGTTTTTTTTCCTGCTCACCGATCAAGTACCAGTTGCATGCTGTTATCATTTGTGAATTAGAATATAGAGATAATCCTCCACTTATAACAGTTTGTTCAATGACCGTTTAATGATACAACGGGACTGAAAAAGGTTCTTAAGTTATGACCTATTTTCACACAATTATTGCAGTATTGTCATGTGATCAAAATTCATACACTTGGCAAGTGACTCATATTTATGACTTTTGCTGTGTCCCAGGGTCATGGGATCACTTTTTGCCCCCTTCCAACAAGCAAAATTAATTTGCCAGATTCACTTTGCAACACTGTACAACTGAATAACTGCAGTGATTCACTTAACAACTATGGCATGAAAGGTCGTAAAATGGGGCAAAACTCACTTAGCAACTGTCTCACTCATTAAATTTGGGCTCAATTGTCGAGATCTACCCGTGCGAAATTCACTCATGATGTCTCAGAGTCTGAAGGGGAAGGTCGTTTTTCATAGACAAAGGCACACACACACACACACACACACACACACACACACACACACACACACTGAGTTGACTGTAAGGTACTGCTCAGTCTACCTTCCCTTTATTTAATATCCATATCTGTACTCAGCTGTGTGAGAAACATCTATAAATAAATAGCACTGTGTACACCAAAAAGCATTTCATGCTGGTAATTTTAAATGATGTGTTGCCCAAGCGAGCTTTTCCACTTCTTTGAGCACTTTGGGTTTGTTTTACCTGTCCAGATTCACAAGAGAGAGAGAAAGAGAGAAGCACAATAAAAGTTGTTTGAGATGAAACAATCTGATGAATCCTCCCATTTAAAAAAAAGAATCCTTCTCTTTAGAAACATTGTTTTTTCTTTCCTTTTAAAACATTACCGATAATTGAACATTTTAAAATACCACTTTCTCGTAGGTAAAAACAGTGCATTTGCTCCTTGTAAGACAATGCAGAGATTCTAACACTTACCAGCTAGTATAAAACAGTGGCATAAAAAGGAACCCAAGGAGATCAAAGCCCAGTCTTGCTATAGCAGTAGCAGTAGGTCTTGGACTTATATACCACTTCATAGTGCTTTACAGCCCTCTCTAAGTGGTTTACAGAGTCAGCATATTGCCCCCAACAATCTGGCTCCTCATTTTACCAACCTCAGAAGGATGGAAGATTGAGTCAACCTTGATCCAGTCAGGATCGAACTCTAGACTATGGGCAGAGTTTGCCTGCAATATTGCATTCTAGAGTATTGCGCCACCAGAGGTCTAACCTACACCTGATGTATTTTCTAAACTAGTGTTCCTCAAACTCTCAAGTTCTCAAACTTCAAGATGTGTGCATGCTGGCTGGGGAATTCTTGGAGGAGAAGTCTGAGAAACTCTGCTCTAAATTAGATAAAATATCACTGAAGGTTAAGTACAAAGACAGATATTCTGAGATCATGTGACTTGAGTAAAATGAAACCAACCTTAGTTTTTCTATTGCTGCTGGCAGTGGGATTGAGTGGCACTGTGGACTGAGCCAAGCAAGCTACCCTCTGGAGGGGGGGCGGGCGGAATGGCCTAGATCATAACTGCTCAAGTTCCAAAGGTTCCTATTTCCTAAGGATACAGGTGGGTGTTTGAAGAGTACATGTGGGTTATTATCCAATGATACCCAGACTACCCAGAAAATTATCTTAACATAGAGCAATCCCCACTCCCTTCTAACCAGGGGTGCTATTTAGCAGGTTCTGACAGGTTCTGGAGAACTAGTAGCGGAAATTTTGAGTAGTTCAGAGAGACTGGCAAATACCACCTCTGGCTGACCCCAGGAGTGGGGTGGGGATGGAGATTTTACAATAGCCTTCCCCCAGGAGTGGGGAGGGAATGGAGATTTTGCAGTATCCTTCCCCTGGAGTGGGATTTTCCAGTATCCTTCCCTTGCCACTCCCACCAAGCCACACCCATAGAAGCAGTAGTAAAAAAAAATTGAATCCCACTATTGCTTCTAACACTGATGATGTTATCTAGTTAGGTAATGAAATGACTGCATGAAAACAACCAAGCTTAGAAAGCACCAAGCAACCTGTAGCTACAAATATTCTCCTCTATTGAAACACTCTTCCTCAATCTAAATATATAGACATATATAGACATCTTTCTTGTCAGTCTTCCAACTACTGCTAATAGCCTTTATTATTGTTGGCAAAGATCCTTTAGCTTTCTTTGGCATGCAAACTGCAAGCATCTGGCAATGGTTGTGTGCTTGTATGAGGGTTTTCTTCCTGAGCAACATGATTGAGGACCAGCGTATGTCAACAGGTGCATGTGAAATAACTTTAAATGATATCCCCAGTCTGAGAGTGGAGACCTTTCTTTCAATGCAACAACGCGTCCAAGATGCCAAACTGGAAACATAATTGTAATATTTCATTCTCACATCAACGGTCTTGGCAATACATTTCTCAGTTATGCATACGGCAAACGGATAATCAGCATTATATCGACTTTAAAGCTAGGAAGCTATTAGTTCTTTCAGTCAAATATCCGCTAGGAAAAAAAAAAAAACATCTCCCACAATAGGGTCTTTGTTCAAATTCCCTCAGAAATGAAATTGTACATTAATGATAATGCACATGTCTTGATGAGTATATGCACCTGGGAGAAGATGCACTTAACTATCTAGAAAAAATAGCTCTGGAAAAACAAATTAATCCATTTATCAGCTCATCCTCTGCATTCAAAAGAATGATTGGGAACAGTGATTATAGCCAGAAGAAGAACAGTTTTGTTTGTGGAAAAACAGAAATTAGATAATGATTTAAACCAATTTTCCCTTCTTTGGGTTCTTCAATGTGACTTTGATTACAATTCTCATGAAGACTGGAAATAATGAGAGCTGCTGAACAATAGTATCATGGAATCAAATTTGGCAAAATGTCACTCTATAACTTGAATCTTTTTTCATCAATTTGGAACCTAGAAACAAACTAGATATTTGCTAAGCTGATTCAAGATACGAACATAAGTTTTAAACATTAAAACAACAGTAATCAGCGATACAATGAACTTGCTTTCCTCATGCAGGATAAAAATATTTTGTCAGTCATCAATCTGTACTGGAAGAAAAGTTGTTTAACCATCGCAAGTATACAAGGATGAAAAACAAAGAAATATTGATATGTTATAACAAAATTGGGTACACGACAAAGAAAAGCTCTAAAAAGAATGCTTCAGTTCCGGAAAGAATGGCATCCAAAATCAGAACAGAGGCTAGCAGAACAAAGTTGATTTAAAACTTAGAAAGTATTTACAGAAGCAGAATTAGGTGAACTGCACATTGTACAAAAGATTAGGTTTGGACAGATAAAATACTTTTGAAGAATTGCAAAAGGTGAAAAACCAATTTACATCTAGTCTGGATTGATTATAAAAAGGCATTTGATTCATTGTTATTAACAGCAGCTGCTTGCAATTACTGCAGGTTCAAGCCCCACCAGGGCCAAGGTTGACTCAGCCTTCCATCCTTTATAAGGTAGGTAAAATGAGGACCCAGATTGTTGGGGGCAATAAGTTGACTTTGTATATAATATACAAATGGATGAAGACTATTGCTTGAAACAGTATAAGCCGCTCTGAGTCTTCGGAGAAGAGCGGGATATAAATGCAAAACAAACAAACAAACAAAAAAAACAATCAATATTTGAAAAGATCTGATGTAAGCAAAAACATTTGAATGTTATATATAAAAAATAATGAAGCAGCGCAAGACAGAATTGGTACTAGGGAAATACAAAAATACGGACTTGTCAACATTAGGAGTGACATCTTCCAAGATGACTCATTATCACCCTATTATTTGTCAACATAAAGATCCACTTTCAGTGATTTTTTTAAAAAACACATTTTGACTACCCAACAGCAAAAATTGCTAATAAAATGTCACATTTGTTTTATATGGCTGATCTGAAGCGTTATGGAAAATCAGAAACCAAAATCAAATCATTGACAAGTACTGTAAGAATTTTTAGCACAGATGCAGCAATTGAACGTGGCTAGAGAAATGTGCTATACAGTGGGGGAATTCAAATTTTTTTACTACCAGTTCTGTGGGCATGGCTTGGTGGGAGTAGTGTGGCTTAGTGGGCGTGGCTTGGTGGGCATGGCAGTGGAAGGATACTGCAAAATCTCCATTCCCTCCCCACTCTGGGGCCAGCCAGAGGTAATAATAATAACAACAACAACAACAACAACAACAACAACAACAACAACAGAGTTGGAAGGGACCTTGGAGGCCTTCCACTTATTGATTGTTCTGTCAGGAAATTTCTCCTTAGTTCTAAGTTGCTTCTTTCCTTGATCAGTTTCCACCCATTGCTTCTTTTTCTACCCTCAGGTGTTTTGGAGAACAGCCCGACTCCCTCTTCTTTGTGGCAACCCCTGAGATATTGGAATACTGCTATCATGTCTCCCCTAGTCCTTCTTTTCATTAAACTAGACATACCCAGTTCCTGCATCCGTTCTGCACTCTTTCTAGAGTCTCAGCATCTTTTTTACATCGTGGCGACCAAAACTGAATGCAATATTCCAAGTGTGGCCTTACCAACACATTATAGATTCTATCCCTCTGTTTATGCAGCCCAGAACTGTGTTGGCTTTTTTGGCAGCTACTGCACACTGCTGGCTCATATCTAAATGGTTGTCCACTAGGACTCCAAGATCCCTCTCACAGTTACTACTATTGAGCAAGGTACCACATATCCGGTACCTGTGCATTTTGCTTTTTTTTTGCCTAAATGTAGAACCTTACTTTTTTCACTGTTGAATTTCATTTTGTTAGATAGTGCCCAATGTTCAAGTCTTCCGCTACCGGTTCTCTGGAACCTGTCAGAACCTGCTGAATTTCATCCCTGGTGCTGTAGTAGCAATAAAATAGGTTCAAAATATCAGGCAGGAATGGAATTGAAATGCTGAATGACCAAACCATTAGGGGCCATCATCATGAAGCCTACAAGTATCTGAGCATTAGACAGTTGGATAATATCAAACAAGGGCAAGTTAAAAATGTGATTACTGAAGAATATATCCAAAGAGGGGGGAAATTGCTAAGGATAACATTGAATGGTGGAAATACCATCAAAGGCATTATTATTTTTTCTTTTTATGACTATGTAATCCCTTGCTTCAGAGTGGAGCCGGGACAACTGAATGTAGCTGAGCATTTACTGGCTGGGTGCCCTTCCTAATGCCTAAGTGGAGTTTGCAGTACATATTTTCTCTTTGAGCCCTGGTAGAGATATTTACGTCGCTGTCTGGGATTGAACTCTCAACCTTCCAAATGGGAAGTAAGAATCCCATCCTCTAGGCTACTGTGCCACTCACCATCAAAGTCATTAATACCTAGGCCATATCTATGATATGACACACTGCTGGAATTGTTAACTGGACACAAGCTGAATTGGACATCTTGGACCAAAGAAACAAGAAAACTAATGACCATTCACTATGTATTCCATCCCCATAGTGATATTGATAGATTATACCTGCCTGGCAAAAATGGAAGCAGAGGTCTTCTTCAAGTCTAACAAATTGTTGAAGAAGAAAAACATGTGTTCGCTGATTATGTATAAGACAGCCAAGAGCAAGCATTGATGCAAATGAAAAATTGGAACTTAATCAATGTACAGGAAACAGAATGTGAATATCAAATGAAGGTAATATAAACATGAACTGAATGCCTGGCAAAGAAAAGCATTACATGATCAATTTCTATAAAAGATTGAGGGGAAAGTCGATAAAGATAAAATCTGGCAATGGCTTACAACTGGAACATAAAAAAAAAAGAAACTGAAGGCTTGATTTTGGCAGCTCAAGAACAAGCTATTCAAATTAATGCAATTAAGGCTAGAACTGAAAAATTGTTGAAAGGTTCAAAGAGCAGATTGTGCAACAAGGCAGAAGAAACAATAGATCATATAAACTCAGGAAGATAACACAAACTGATTATAAACAATGCATAACTCTGTCACCAAAAATGATTCATCTGTAAAAAATATCATGTGCCAGTAATGAAAAATTGGCAGGAACATAGAGTTGAAAAGATAGTTGAAGATGAGTAGGTTAAAATATGTTTTGTGGGATTCCTGAATACAGACTTTTGGCTCACAACACACAGATTTAACCACTGGTAATAAGAAGAAAGTGTGGACAATTGATGTGATAGATAAATCTATCCATCTATCTATTTATCTATCTAGGGGATAGATAAATACAAAAATAATGGAGATCATAAAGTACCAAGATCTGAAAATCAAAGTTGAACAATCATGGCATAAATTCGCTACAGTGGTCTCAGTGACATTGGGTGCCATACCAAAAAACTTTGGATTGCAATTAGAAAATTTGCCTATTAACACGATTTCCATCCATTCAAATACAAAAGGTCAGACTGCTTGGACCCACATGTTTCCTGATTGCTTATCTGTAGACTAAGTGTTGTATCATTAAGTGTTAAATTTGTACCCTATGGCTATCATTAAGTGTTGTAAGTGTTGTACCTTGATGCAGGAATTTTTTCTTTTATGTACACTGAGAGCATATGCACCAAGACAAATTCCAAGACCAAATTCAAACACCAAGATATTTGGCCAATAAAAATTCTATTCTATTCTATTCTATTCTATTCTATTCTATTCTATTCTATTCTATTCACGATCCTGATACATTACAGGTTCTGGGGAAGAACTCATTGTGTCTGAAGGCCAACCTTAGCTAAAGAACTGACAACTGTGATTTGACATTGTTATGTATACAATTATTGTTATTATTATTACTTCTTCACGTCAAATGACTCAGTTGGCAGGCAACCTAGAAAAAGGTGACCCTGTTATCGCTGTCGTCCCTAAAAGAGAAAAAATGTGCTCCGCAGACCGTCTTCCTTCTTTATTTTGTCGTGGTTTAATGACCCTTGCAAAGCTTGAGCTGTAAGTTGTTAGAAATCTAATCAGCAGATAAAGGTCTTCTCTCATTCTAACCAAGGAAAGGAAGGTTGACTTTATAAATCTTTTGGATTATGCAGGAGCTCTGTAGGGTATCCTTGGTCTAAATGACGACGGCTCGCTAGAGGTTTAGAATGTATGGTCCTCGTTCCCGTCCACCCTCCACACACCCCTCCTTGCTCTCTCTGAGTCCCAGCGCTAGCAAACTGAATTACAGGGCTAGAATTGGCTTGAGCTGGTGCATTGATTATTTTGCATGCTGCTCAGCTGAGAAGAATTGACCTGGCGCGTTTGTGTGTGCATGCTCGGGAGATCTGTCTTTGCAGAGAGCGGGACAGCTGTATCCACAAGGGGATCACCAATCATCCTGTGAGGAACTGCTTCTGTCCTTCAACAGGCAATTAACGTGAGTCCATTACTGCTCCCCGGAGGCCCCTGGGGGGCTGCAAAAGGCATTGACTGAAAGGTCAGAAACCTCACGAGGGCAAGGAAGAAGCTGTGCCTAGCGAAATGGAGTGGAAAGTAGTCACTATTTATCACCTGCTAGTAATTTAAGAGAGGGGGAGGAGGAAGAGAAAAGAGGGGGAGAAATGATGCCAAACACTAAGTATTCATCATGGCGAGCATGTGGCAGCTATGAACACATAAATAAAAGCTGTAGGAGCAGCTCTCCTTTGCCAGGGACAAGACATTAAGTAAGCTCTCCATGAGCACTGAGCTGGGGAAGAAACTGACAAGTCCCTCCTAAAGTAATATTTCAGCAGGGATGGGTGAGGTACAGGGACATCTGCTGATGGATTCTCCGGCTGTTCCACGCCGATGGTAGTGAGAGGAAAGTGGTGGTGTTGCCCCTGCATGATATTTTGTGTGCCCAAAGAGCTGCTGATCCAGGAATTATAGAGTCTGTCATCTGCACCTCCATAACTATCTGGTTAGGCTCTGCAACCCAACAAGACAGACACAGACTTCAGGGGATAATTAGAACTGCAGAAAAAACAAGTGCTACCAACCTGCCTTCCATTGAGGACCTGTATACTGCACGAGTCAAAAAGAGGGCTGTGAAAATATCTTACAAACCCCTCACATCCTGGACATAAACTGTTTCAACTCCTACCCTCAAAACAACGCTATAGAACACTGCACACCAAAACAACTAGACACAAGAACATTTTTCCCCCGAACTCCAACACTCTGCTAAACAAATAATTCCCTCAACACTGTCAAGTTATTTACTAAGTTTGTATTATTATTATTATTATTATTATTTTTTGTTGTTGTTATTATTATTTTATTTATACAAAATGACAGCATACACAGCAAATGAGATAGCTATGCTGGATTTCATATCACAGATCACTAGTCAAACACTTCCCAAGCGTTTAGGACTGCGTGATGTATTGGCGAATTATTAGAGCAGATCCCAGTAAAGTGGCCTTCTGCAGCTGACCAATGGTGATCTTGTCAGCGCCAATTGCTTTTAAGTGCTTGCCTAGATCTTTAGGCACAGCTCCCAGTGTGCCGAGTACCACTGGAACCACCTGTGCTGGTTTATGCCAGAGTCTCTGCAATTCGATTCTCAAATCTTGATATCTGGTGACTTTTTCAAGTTGTTTCTCATCGATTCTGCTGTCACCAGGTATAGCAATGTCGACTATCCACACTTTTTTCTTTTCCACAATCATGATATCGGGGGTATTGTGTTCCAAAACTTTATCAGTCTGTATTCGGAAATCCCACAGTACTTTTGCATGCTCATTTTCAATCACTTTTTCAGGCTTATGATCCCACCAGTTCTTTGCTACAGGCAGATGGTATTTGTGACACAAGTTCCAGTGGACCATCTGAGCAACTGTGTTGTGACATTGTTTGTAGTCTTTTATTTTATTTATATTATTATTATTATTATTATTATTATTATTATTATTATTATTATTATTATTATTATTATTATTATTATTATTAATAATAATAATAATCTTCCTTACTAGTATCTACTTCTTTCCACTTATTACTATAACCATGTTGCTTGTATCTTTCAATTATATTATTTGTTTCCTAGTACAATTTGACAGCTTATTAGTAACCTTGACTATCACTAAGTGTTGTATCTTTTTATTCTTGATGGATGTATTTTATTCTCCTTATGTATACTGAGAGCATATACACCAAATACAAATTCCTTGTGTGTCCAATCACACTTGGCCAATAAAGAATTCTGTTCTATTCTATTATGCTGAAGCAGCCCACCAAGAACTAAGGAAAACAATTTAGAAATAAAACATTAAGTAAGTCAAGATTTCCCTAGGTGGTAACATTGCCCCCTGGGTTGGGGGAGTCAAATATCAAAGAGAAGGCTCTACCAGATAATGGCAGCTCTGTTGTTTACCTAAGAGGCCTTGAGACCAAATTGCTCCCTTGCCACCAGCAATTCAGAAGACTCCAACTCAATGTGTCTAAATAAGCCACTAACTTAATTTGGCAGTTTTATGACTAAAGCACAACGTGATAAAAGTGACACATGAGTGGGCCAGGAGGTGGACCAGGTAGAGCCAAGCTGGGCAATGCTGAGGACCTTGTACATTGTGGTTTGGAAGCCCAAGAGGTGCATAATGAGTTCCTGATGTGCATCTGGACAGATGTTCAACTTGGCAAAAGGGAAGGCTCTATAACCAGAACCTCTGCAAACATATTATTCAGCTAAAGAAGAAGGAGGGGAATTACCCTCCTTGCAAGGTCTCTTCTGGGAATTTTTAAAAAAAGAAGAAGAACTTGATGAAGTACCAACTGAAGAAATTTTGTGGCTGAGAGGAAGATAGTTATGGGGAAAACGGAACTGTTGGAGAGTATGAGCAAAGTGTGTGTTTGGAAGCCAAAGACACCAAACCATGAAAGCTTTGGTTGTTTTACAAACTGAGCCTCTTAGTCATGATTTATGCTCATTCAAAAAAAATTCCATCTCAAAGAAGATCCAGATTGCTCAGTGGGAAAATATTAGATTCCAGAAACTAAGTACAAACACAGGAGCACTAACCATAGAAAAGAACCCTTGACAGCAGGAATTCTGTACAAGTTGTGAGATTCTATAGCCTCATTTGAATGGAGCCTTAATGTGCCATCTATAAATAAATATAAGAGAGACATGTGTGAGCTGTGTCTGGCCCAGCATCTGCATATATTCTGCCTCTGTCTTTTTAGCTTGCCTGTTTGAGCCAAGGGGCCGGGGGGGGGGGGGGGATCCTAGTTTGATCTTTACTTTAGACCATGCTGCTCAACCCAATGCAGAGTATAAGGAGAATTGGCTAAGATGGATGGCCACTAGACTTTATTTCTTTCTTTCTTATTTATTTATTTATTGATTTATTTATTTATTTTGTCAAGTAGGTATTAGATAATATATATATAAGCATAACCATGAATTGAATACATAAAATGAATATAATTAAAGGGAACATTAGGACCGGGACAGTAGGCACGCTGGAGCTCTTATGCACGCCCCTTACAGACCTCTTAGGAATAGGGTGAGGTCAACAGTAGACAGTCTTTGGTTAAAGTTTTGGGGATTTTGGGATGAGACCACGCAGTCTGGTAGTGCATTCCAGGCAATAACAACTCTGTTACTGAAGTCATATTTTCTGCAATCGAGTTTGGTGCAGTTTACCTTAAGTTTGTATCTATTGTTTAATTTTTTTTTTAATTTTTAATTTAATTTAATTTATTTATTTTGTCAAACACATATTAAACAATATATATAAGTATAAGCATGAAATAAACGCACAAAATGAATACAACCAAAGGGAACATTAGGACAGGAACGGTGGGCACTCTGGTGCTCTTATGCATGCCCCTTACAGACCTCTTAGGAATGGGGTGAGGTCAACAGTAGACAGTCTTAGGTTAAAGTTTTGGGGATTTTGGGATGAGACCACAGAGTCAGGTAGTGCATTCCAGGCATTAACAACTCTGTTAGTGAAGTCATACTTTTTGCAATCAAGATTGGAGCGGTTCACTTTAAGTTTGAATCTATTGTGTATTGTTGTGGTTGAAGCTGAAGTAGTCAGCTTCAACCCATGCTCTAGTAGTACACCCATGCTCTAGTTCAGGGGTCTCCAACCTTGGTCCCTTTAAGACTTGTGGACTTCAACTCCCAGAGTCTCTCAGCCAGCAAAGCTGGGAGTTGAAGTCCACAAGTCTTAAAGGGACCAAGGTTGGAGACCCCTGAACTAGAGCATGGGTGTCAAACTCAATTTCATTGAGGGTCGCATCAGGATTGTGTTTGACTTCAGGGGCCTGGGGTGGGCATGGCCATCTTGATGTGACTCATATCTGGGGCGCCTGTGGCAGCCCGAGTGCTCTGCCAGTGAAAACAGACTCCTGAGCTCCGTTTTCAGCTGCGACGGCCTCCTGCAGCCCTCTGCCAGCAAAAATGGAGCTCGGGGGGTGGGGGGGAACGTGCACGGCCTTTCCGAGCTCTGTTTCCATTGGCAGAGGCACAAAGGGGTGGGCCTTTGCTGTTTCCAGGGTGGCCTTGTGGGCCAGATCCGGCCCATGGGCCTAGAGTTTGACACCCCTGAACTAGAGGTATATAATTTATCCAACTATAGGCATATAGATGATAAGCAACATCTAAAATTTATACTAGTTGATTCCTGCCTCAATGGCTAAGGTAATACATCACATCAAGCCTTAATGTAATATAGTTGCTGATGGACTCTATAGTTGATAAACTGTGATTTATGGCTTAGGTCGATATGTTAACATGGTCCATTGTGATTTATTTTTATTGGTTAAAGACAGGTTCTGATGCTGCATTGTGCCACTGATGAAATGCAGCTATTTAAAACAAACTTCGAACAATGTGGAAGCATTAGAGAAGAAAGAAAAAGAATATGAATTTGTGTTTCCAAGTAAGAAACTAATTTTTCTACCAGACTATTTTTCTCTTTATTTTAAAAAGAATTCATGGCGGTACAGTATGTTGGCAACTGAATAACAGTAGAATACGCACATAGCTATATATTGCATTTATGGCAATCCTTAAAAATATACCAAGTAGTTGCGGACTATGTTTAATGACAAAATTTCTTTCCATCATGACTATATTGTTTTATGAGGGTGAGATTAAGCTGGAATAAACTGTAGTGAGATTTAAGACATTTTATTGGGATAAAATGTCTAAATCTTGCAGATTATCAGTCAACAGATGACTTGAAAGCCTGGTAGATTATCCAGTGGGGATTTAACCTATTTGTTTCTATGACATCTGTTGAATGTTGCATTCTATTCCATTAGGAATTGTCCGAAAGGCGACAAGTGAAAAAGTAGTTCCATTATCTCACCTCTAATATGCAGAATTCAAATATTCCATATTCAGAAATACTGATGAGGCTCTAGAATAGGGATGTATCAACCAGCTATCTTTCAGTTATCTGGGAGTTCAGCTTCCTGAATCCCTTGCCATTGCTGATGATGGCAAGAAAATGACAAAAATTGAAGTCCAGAAGCATCCAGAGCAGGGATGTTCAACTCTGGCAACTTTAGCACACGTGGACTTGAACTCCCAGAATTCCCAAGCCAGCCTGTAAATATAAGATATTGCAACTGCTATAAATAAATGCCAAGCATCCACATTTTTATATGACCATGGGGATGCTTCCAGCGTTGGGACCAGTTGTAACATTGCAGTGCAATGTAAACAGTCACCAAACAAATGGTGGTAAGTTGAAGACTACCTGTATGAATTCTATAGACAAGGACCAGTAACAGGCCTGGTTTTCTGAAGGACCACCTTATTTTTTATTCATTTGTATGCACAACTAGGTGACAACCATATAGGGACAGGACTTCCAGGAGCTGGAATTCAGGGTTATACCTAAGCCATCACAATAGATTTGTCTCAAAAAAATCTAAATGACACTCAAAAGCTGTTCTGGAAAAGTCACAAATAAGACCACACCTAGAGTACTGCATCCAGTTTTGGTCACCGCACTATAAAAGAGATGTTGAGACTCTAGAAAAAGTGCAGAAGAGAACAACCAGGATGATTAAGGGACTGGAGACTAAAACCTATAAAGAACAGTTACAGGAACTGGGCATGGCTAGTCTAGTGAAGAGATGGACCAGGGGAGACATGATAGCAGTGTACCAGTATTTGAGGGGCTGCCACAGAGTGGAAGGGGTCAAGCTATTTTCCAAAGCACCGGAGGGCCAGACAAGGAATAATGGATGGAAACTGATCAAGAAGAGATTCAACTTGGAAATAAGGAGGAACTTTCTGACAGTGAGAACAATCAACCAATGGAACAGAAGTTGCTTTCGGAAGTTGTGGGAGCTTCATCACTTGAGACTTTCAAGAAAAGATTGGATTTGTCAGAAATGGTGTAGGATCTCCTGCTTAGGCGGGGGGGGGGGGGTTGGACTAGATGACCTATAAGGTCCCTTCCAACTCTGTTAATCTGTTATCTGTTAAGGTTAGTCAGATAACCAGCTTTTACTGCAAAGAGATTAGTGGCCCTAGTAACAATAAAGATCATCTTCTACAGAGGCTAAACGTCTACTCCTGTTATGTGTAGCCCAAGGTTTTAAAACTGGATTTCTTTTTCATGCCCTTTCATTGTAACAAGAATCTAGCAATCTATTTTTTTTTTCCAGGCTTGGCTGTTGATGGCTTCTGCAGTTTGTTTACACAACCTGTCTGGTCTTGGGTTCCCTCCTAGTCATCCCTTCACTAAATGAAAGGAGAAGGGGGGAAAAAAAGTACAAAAGTGTTTTTCTTATTATTGCATTTGCTGCTCCATTACGTTTGGTAAGTAACAATGCCAAGGACTTCAAATGGAACATATTGTTAGGAACTGCGCCAGAAAATAATCACTGAACCAAGGTGACCAATCTGACCTTTTGGAGGCCTTGTCTTTCTTCGGCTTTAAAAGCCAAAGAATAACTATGATCAAGGAGGACAGCAGAGAGTGGTTTGTATATATCCAGGCAGCCCAAGCATGACAAGATCAAAAGAACGATTCATAGAATTTAGTCCTTGACTTACGACCAAACTGGCAACCAGAATTTCCATTGCTAAGCAAGGCCGTTTGCTAAGTGAGTTGCATCTGATTTACAACCTCTTTTGCCATGCTTGTTAAGCAGATCACTGTGGTTGTTAAGTGAATCTTGCAGTCATTAAGCAAATCTGGTTTCCCTCCTTGACATGACTTGTCCAAAACTGTATGGGAAGGTTCTAAGTAGGGATCACACAATCCCAGGACACTACAACAGCTGTAAATAGATAATGGCTGTGTCAGTTTTGGAAGGCAATTTTCTTTTTGCTTCTTAACTGCCACATATTTTAGCTGGGGAAGTTGGGAGAGGGTTGTTGTTGGAGCAGTAGAAAGTTAGTCATAACAACATTCCGTATTCAAGGACATCCTGCATCTGAGGGAGACTGCCTGAAGATTGTATCCAATTGAGTGTGAAGAATTGATTGGAGAATGTGATGAACTTGTGGGTGTGGGGCAGGGCTGTGAACTGTCAACTGGGTGTGGAAAACCTGGAAGCTTTCAGTTTCGGGTCTTCCCAGCTGTGCCAACATGACATCTCTAATAAATTGGAACATTGAGGAACTTTAAGCCTCAGAGCCTTATTTTGTTGGGGGTGTTCCTTGGAACCCTGACAGGTTGCCAAGCAAGCATCCACATTTTTATCACATGACCATGGAGATGCTCCCAGTGTGGGGATGCTCCCAGTGTGAGGACTGGTTGTAACATTTCAGTGCAATGTAAACAGTCACTAAACAAATGATTGTAAATTGAACCCATATGAATGATGATTAAGGGAAAAGTACTCAATATTAATTTTATGTTACCTGAATTGTAAATTCCTTGCTGGCTTCCAGCTAGTTGTAATTCTGCGCTGTCCCCACCCCCCCGTCCCCCCACCTGCAATACAGGAATCTAAAATACTTAAGAGATATCAACAGAACTAACATCCAATGAGGATGTAGAATAGCAAGAATGACTTCCAATATTTCAGGGGCTGCCACAAAGAAGAGGGGGTCAACTTATTCTCCAAAGTACCTGAAGGCAGGACAAGAAGCAAAGGATGGAAACTAATCAAGGAGAGAAGCAACCTAGACTTAAGGAGAAATTTTCAACCCATGAGAACAATTAATCAGTGGAACAACTTGCCTCCAGAGGTTGTCGGTGCTCCATCACTAGAGGCTTTTAAGAAGAGATTGGACAACCTTTTACCTGAAATGAAACAGGGTCTCCTGCTTATGCAGGGAGTTGGATTAGAAGACCTCCAAGGTCTCTTCCAACTCTCTTATTAGTCTTTAGGTAGCATGCCATTGGCCATATTACCAAAGCAGGCAGGATGAGAAAAAGGAATAGAGGGGAAGGACAAAGTATTACAATAAATTTTAAGCATTCACAAAAGTGTTATATTAAGTTTCTGGACTAGGACAAATTCTGTGAAGATTATGTTCGAATCTACATTCAGCCATAGATGCTCATGGGGGAGTTTTGGGATAATCAGGGCCTCTCAGGGCTGCTACAGTTGGGGTAAATTGATAATCTGTCTACTGAACAATCTTTAATTCATATATTGAAACCAAATACTTATATATTGGTTCAAAGTATTTCTTAAAGATTCTGCATCAAAGCTTTCCACCTTCCTATTAAACATTATTTCTGCTTTTCAATCACTGCATTTTTCTTCCAGTTTGTTTGCAAAGTCGCTGTGTCTCCGACCCCACTCCCCCTCTACAAAAAAGGGAGCAATTATAATTTATTATGCAGTAATTGTTACCTAAATGTTTTTGAATAAGCAAAAATCACATCTGTTTAGGAATAAGTTCCGCGCTGAGAGAATTCCCTTTGAAATAGAGGCAGCGTTCTCCGATTCCGTAACTGTACACATAAAACAACGAATTTATTTCCCCACTGCGTCCATTACATTCCCAAGTCAAACAGCATCTTCTTCCCCTTCCCATATTAAAGCCTTTGATTTAATCGAGGTTTTAACTACTGGTTCTTCAGGGAATGTTCAGGAGGCTCTGCGCAGATTAGGTTATTGGAAAGTATAGTTATTTGCTTGTAAAGTGGCAGCTCCATGTCAAAATTGATTTTCTCTAGTGCGGCAACAGTAAGAAAGATAAGCCTCTGCTTTGCATCCAAAATAACATGATCTCCATGCCTCTGGATTAGGTTTCATCCCATCCTGATTTTTCTTCTTGAGATAAGAGTTTTTCATTGACCAAAATGAAGGGGACCCAAAGCTGGCCTATCTCCACATTGCTTTATGCCAGGCGTTTCTCAGGAAGACATATTTAGCCTTGTTTCTTCTCAGAAAATAAAATAATAGAGTTGGAAGGCACTTCGGAGGTCTTCTAGTCCAACTTCCTGCTCGAGCAGGAGACCCTGAACCATTTCAGACAAATGGCTGTCCAATTTCTCCTGAAAAGCTTCCAGCGATGAAGTACCCACAACCTCTGAAGGCAAAGTACTCCATTGGTTGAGTGCTGTCACCAGAGGTGGGTTTCAGGAGGTTCTGACCAGTTCTGGAGAACCGTTAGCGGAAATTTTGAGTAGTTCGGAGAACCGGTACTAAAAATTCTGACTGGCCCCGCCCACATCTATTCTCTGACTCCCAAGTCCCAGCTGATCAGGAGGAAATGGGGATTTTGCAGTATCTTTCCCCTGGATTGGAAAGGGAATGGAGATTTTACAGTATCCTTCCCCTGGAGTGGGGTGGGAATGGAGATTTTACAGTATCCTCTGCCACACACACCAAGCCACGCCCACCAAGCCATGCCATGCCATGCTACGCCCACCAAGTCTCACCCACAGAACCGGTAGTAAAAAAAATTGAAACCCACCACTGGCTCTCACCATTAGGAAATTTCTCTTTATTCTAGGTTGCTTCTCTCCTAGGTTAGTCTCCGACCATTGTTTCTTGTCTTGCCTTCTGGTGCTTTGGAAAATAGTTTTGACCCCCTCATCTTTGCAGGAGCCCCTCAAATATTGGAACGGTGCTATCATGTCACCCCTGGTCCTTCTTTTCATTAGACTAGACAAACCCAATTCCTGTAACCATTTTCTTTGTATGTTTTAGCCTCCAGTCCCCTAATCATCTTTGTTGCTCTTTTCTGCACTCTTTCCAGATTCTCAACATCTTTTTAACATAATATGGTGACAAGAATCTTAGAAATGGCTGACCTTTGTGGTTTATTGGAGGCACTCTAGGTAGGCCAAAGGGAGGGAAAGAGGAAAAATGAAAACAAATCTCCAAAGCTAGATATATGGTTAGTCCTCGACTTATGGAGAACCCAGAGTTTCCACTGCTAAGTGAGGCAGTTGTTGAGTTTTGCGCTACTTTACAATCTTAGCTGCCAGATATGCCAGTGAATCACTGCCATTGGGGAGTGATTCATGCGCTCATTAAGCGAATCTGGCTTCTCTCGTTGACTTTGCTTGCCGGAAGCCATCTTGGAAGATTATAAATGGCGTTCACATGACCCTGGGGCAATGAAACTCTCATAAATACATGCCAGTTGCCCAGCACCCAAATTTTGACCATCTGACTGATGTCGTAATGATTATAACTTCAAACAGTTGCTAAACTGCAGGACTAGCTGCAGTCCTGTTTCATCTTAGAAACTGACAACCCTTGAGGTTGATTAGAGGCACTGACCACAACAGGGCCAGAGGGAAAAAAACAACAACAACCTCGAAGCGTTCCATCCAGAAATAATTTGGTTAAACAGATGACACCTGCAGCCAAGACAACACATTCTCTCAGAAAGTCTGAGAACCTGAAGCCAGGTTCTCTCTCAGTTCATTCTACCCCAAAATGTTGTGGAGAGGATGAAATGAAGGGAAACGTTCATTAAACCACCACAGAAGGAAGGCAAGACAGGGAAATAATAATAATAACAATATTATTACATTATTCTCTGGGGTGCGGTTTGCCAACTTGTGACACAGACCGTCTCGCTCTCTCTCAAAGTACGTTCATTTATGGAAGTCTAATATTCTCATATGCTAAAGCTCATATGTGACTCAGCCAAAATAAATACATAATTGAAGGTTACAGGGTTTTGTTATACAAAGGATCTTTTCAAAGGGAGAAGATAGAAAGACATCCACAAAGACAACTCTAATTATTATTACACGCTGAAAGAAATATATATGCTATATGAGTCAGGGATGCATACTGCTGGCCCCCCACAAGAATAGAAATATGTCAAAATGACGGTGGGGTTTTGGGGACCCTAATAATGCAAGCCAATAGGAAAGAAATGCACAAAAACAATGATGTTTTAATTATATAATATGAATACCATATTTATTTATGTATGGCTTTTTGCATTTTTAGATGGCTCCAGCTTCTGATGATTATACAAGAGCAACAGAGAAAGCAACAATACAATAATATATAATATAAAATTAATAATTACATTTAAGAGGTACGATTAAGTTGCTGTGAGATACAGACTGGAAGACTATGTCTAGCGCAAGGGTGTCAAACTCACAGCCCGCTGACCGCCTGAGTTACGCGCTGGCCACGTCCACCCCCATTTTAGTGAAGGGGGAAAGTTGCGATATGTGACATGATGACAATGTGCCATTGTGAGTTTGACACCCCTGGTCTAGTCTAATGACAAGAAGGACTAGGGGTGACATAGCAGGGTTCCAATATCTAAGGGGCTGCCACAGATAAGAGGGTCTCCAAAGCACCAGAAGACAAGACAAGAAACAATGGATGGAAACTAATTAAGAGAGATCCAACTTAGAACTAAGGAGAAATTTCCCAATGGTGAAAACAATTGACTAGTGGACAATTGTCTTCAGAGGCTGTAGGTCAGCGGTTCTCAACCTGTGGGTCGCGAGCCTGTTGGGGGTCGAATGACGATTTGCCAGGGATCGCCTAAGACGCTCGGAAATATGGGAAGTATACTTGCGAGTCGAAGAATCGCGAATTCGGCTTCAGGTGCGATGAATTAAAAAAGAGAGAAATCTTTGCTCTGATGTCTCCCTCTCAAGCCAGCTGCAATCACTCCCAATGGCTAGCCTAATCTGGCTTCAGGAGCGATAAACTTAATAGGGGAGGAGTCTCCACTTTAATGCTTCCGTCCTCAAGGCAATCGCAAGCAGTTCAGATCGCTAGCCAATACGGCTTCAGGCACGATAAATTAAAAAAAAAACACAGTTTGCCGCTTTTTTCCCCCTTCTGCGGCTGCTGAGGCGCGCTGAGATCGCTGCCTAAAAAAAAATAATTTTACGGTTGGGGTTACCGCATCGTGGGGAATTGTATTAAAGGGGTCACAGCACTATAAAGGTTGAGAACCACTGCTGTAGGTGCTCCATCCCTGGAGGCTTTTAAAAAGAGACCGGGTAGCCATTTGTCTGATATAGGGTCTCTTTCTTGAGCAGGGATTGGACTAGAAGATCCTCCAAAGTCTCTTCCAACTCTGTTATTCTTTTGTTCTGAATCCTTTCAAAAGTTGCACTTAATATTTTCACCTTTAGGAAAGTCTAGAATCATCTATTGTCTCATTTTTTTTTCAGTTTGAGTTTGTTTTGAAATGATTTTAACTGTTTTATGATATTTTAACTTCTCATATTTTATTGCTATGAGCCTTGAACACTCTTTGGGAAAAAGGGCAAGATATAAATAATCTAAAATTAATACAAAAGAGATTGAGAGAGAGGGGGAGAGGGAGAGGGAGGGACGGATGGAGGGAAGGCGAGAGAGCGCGAGAAAGAGAGGGAGGGGGAGAGGGAGAGAGACACACGGAGAGAGAGTGACAGAGAGACAGAGAAGAGAGAGAGAGAGAGGTGGACTCAAAATCAGGTTGTTTTCCAAACCAGGGACTTCATCATTTATTCTTTTGTCCCTTCAGTTTAGCTGTCCTTGTAGTTCTCTCCTGCAGCTAACAGAATTGTTGTCCCAAGTTCCCAAGAGATTAATGTATTTACTGACTTCTATAAGATGTTATACCAATCAGCACTAACTATCCCTGACAGAGACGTAAAGGATCTATTAAATTAGATCTGAGGCCCTATTAAATTACTCGGCAAGAAGCAGCATGGCTCGCCTTATCTGGGACAGAAATTAATGCATGTTATTAAAGCCATGTATTTAAGGGAAATTCTCGAGGAAAAAAAAATGGATAGCCTTGCAAAATTGAGCAGGGAAAAAAAAAATAGTATCGGAAGAAAAGGGAGGGGGGGTGGAACTCTGCTGTTACCACGATGCCTTCAGCAAATCCCCTGCAGTTTCTATAATGCCACAGTAAAAAAAAAAAGGAGAATTTGCCTGCAGCCACCCACCCACAGTTCCTCTTTGCTAATCAGATTAGTGACAAATAAAATTAAACCATTAAGGCAATTAAGTAATTCTTACTTAACATTTGATCGGGAGCTTGCATGCAAATGCTCTTGTTGCTTTTCTAAGAAGAGAACTGATCAAAAGCAGGCCCAAGTTCCTGAAGATCTCGGCTTCTTGCTAATTCACCAATTTTGGGGTCTGTTGAAGCTGCCAAGATAGACTGATGGACAGGGACTACAGGTAGTCCTTGACTTACGACCACAACTGAGCCCAAAATTTATGTTGCTAAGTCCATCTCTTCGCTAGACTAGCGATGCCCAGTTCCTGCAACCATTCATCGTATGTTTTAAGCCAGTGGTGGGTTTCAAAAATTTTTACTACTGGTTCTGTGGGTATGGCTTTTTGGGCGTGGAATGGCTTGCTGGGCGTGGCAGGGGAAGGATACTGTAAAATCTCCATTCCTTCTCCAATCCAGGGGAAGGATACTGCAAAATCCCCATTTCCTCCCGATCAGCTGGGACTTGGGAGGCAGAGAATAGGTGGGGACGGGGCCAGTCAGAATTTTTACTACTGGTTCTCTGAACTACTCAAAATCTCCGCTACTGGTTCTCCAGAACTGGTCAGAACCTGCTGAAACCAACCTCTGGTTTTAGCCTCCAGTCCCCTAATCATCTTAGTTGCCCTTCTCTGCACTTTTTCAAGAGTCTCAACATCTTTTTTATAGTGCGGCGACCAAAACTGATGCAGTATTCTAGATGTGGTCTTACTATGGCTTTATAGAGTGGTATTAGTACCTCACTTGATCTTGAACTTACTAATTTAAGAATTGCAATGATTCACTTAAAAATATTAGTACTATTAATCTTCTCATCGTTCCCATCACCAATCTCCTTCCACTTATGACTGTATGACTGTAACTTTGTTGCTGGCAATCCTTATGATTTATATTGATATATTGACCATCAATTGTGTTGTAAATGTTGTACCTTGATGAACGTATCTTTTCTTTTATGCACATTGAGAGCATATGCACCAAGACAAATTCCTTGTGTGTCCAATCACACTTGGCCAATAAAAACTCTGTTCTATTTTATTCTATCCTACTCCATAACAATTGATAAAGCTTCCTGAATGAGAAGCAAACACTTTCTTCTTCCTTCTCAATGAAAAAGCAGTCCAGCTGCCTTTTGTAGAAAAATCACCTTCAAGACGAAAATGTGTGTGCTTTCAAAAGTCATTAGAAAATAATGCTGATGTATTTCTAATGGGCAGAGAGTGGTATTTTTGCACACATTTAGCTACACATTGGTCAAGGAATGTATGTGAATATCCTGTCTTTCATTTTATAGTAATGCATTTAATGATCTACAGCCTTTCTGATATCCTCCAGTTCCATTACATCGCAATATATTTAATGGGAAGTCACAGTGAGGAAATTCTTCCCATGTGGATTTTTTTCCCCTTCCAAATTGGGAAATGTAAGCTTCAAGGGAGCTTCCAGACTGAAGGAAGTGATGTCAGAGAAAATAACAGTAATTGGACCCACCACATTCAAAGAATAATTTCAACAGAAAAACACTACCACAGAAATCAGAAAGAAATCCTCCAGTATTTTGAGAATAAGATATAAAAACAGTGACTACTTTCTCAGGGCTTTCTTTCTTTTTTCCTTCCTTCCTTCCTTCCTTCCTTCCTTCCTTCCTTCCTTCCTTCCTTCCTTCCTTCCTTCCTTCCTTCCTTTCTCCTTTCTTTCTCCTTTCTTTCTTTCTTTTCTTCTTTCTTTCTTTTCTCCTTCCTTCCTTCCTTCCTTCCTGGCAGACTTTCAGCTCAGTATTAATGAACAATGAATGGATGGCCCTGAGCTTAAGAAAGCAACCCTTTAATTCATATTCACATGTTCAATGTTTTCTAATTGGCTTAATTTTCTCCTTCCCCTCCTCCCTCATTTTTTTTTTAAACCAAGCAACGCATGGCTCAGGCTTTTCTCCTTTGCCCCATTTTCTGAAGTGTCAGCAAACTTCCTCCTTCAATGAATTGTAAGGTGTGCCCTATGTACCTGGTTCTCCTTAAATCATCCATGATGTATTGAACGTGCCTTAAATGAGCCTCTTCCATTTGCACAATTGCCCTATTAATTTCCTCCTCATTGATTTACACCACCTTCTGCAGAAAACGGTTCCCCCAGGCCTCACTTTTAACATGTGCTCACCAGAGACTCTGGTCTGAATTTTCCTACCTCCCTGCCATATCTCCTCCACATTTGTCTTCATTCATCCATCTCTTCTCTTCTGTCTCCCTTCCCCTCCTACTATTCCATCTTCCTTCTGTTCGTTTTGCATTTCCCCCCTGTCTCCCTCCCTCTCTGTTTTTGTGCAGCTAATAAATCTCCCGGTTGGGATTTTACTAGATAGAGTAAAATTCAGGAGTCCTCAGCTCAGGGGAAAGGCAACGGTTCCTGGAACATTTGCTACCTCTTTGAGCACCTTGGACCTCATTTAACTAGGAGAAATGTTGCCTTGTTTTCTTTGCCATTTTTTCCATCTCTGAATCCTGGAGAAATCCAACCCTTGATTCTTGAACTATGCAAACATGGTTTCAGTTTTCTGCTCCTTTGCTTTGCATCTTGGTTATCTTTTCTATTTATTTAATCATTAAAGTTGGTGCAGTGGTTAGAATTCAGTATTGCAGGCTAACTCTGTTCACAGCCAGGAATTTGATCCTGACTGGCTCAAGATTGACTCAGCTTGCATCTTTCCAAAGTCAGTAAAATGAGGACCCAGATTGTTGGGGGCAATATAGCAATAGCACTTAGACTTATATACCGCTTTACTTTGATTTCACAGCCCTCTCAAAGCAGTTTACAGAGTCAGCATATTGCCCCCAACAATCTGGGTCCACCTTGGAAGGATGGAAGGCTGAGTCAACCTTGAGCCTGGTGAGATTTGAACTGCCAAATTGCAGTCAGCCGGCAGTCAGCAGAAGTAGCCTGCAGTACTGCACTCTAACCACTGTGCCACCACAGCTCTATACTGAAACTGCTTAGAGAGGGCAATAAAGTAGAGGTCCCCAATGCCAGACCATGGCCCACTACTGGACCATAGCCCATTTGGAACTGGCCCACACAATCGGCAGATGCACGCACAGTTCCACTTGTTTGAGCAGTGGGTACTCGTGTGTGTGCCTGCCGCTCACACAGTACCATACCCATCCTCCCCACACTGGACCACCAAGGTTGGGGAGCACTGCAATAAAACACTATGAAACGGTATATAAGTCTAAGTGTTGCTACTGCTAATGTTTCAACCCATTTTAGATTGAAACTGAAGTTGAAATTACATACTCAATTAGATGTAGAACAAATAAATGGGACTATATGATAATTGGGTCTGTTCAAGGCACCATGCAACCCTAATTTAAGGTCTTTTGCAGAAACCTAGACATTGCTTTGATATGTTTTCTGAAGCGGACCTACACATTCAGCTGTAATGTGACTTATTTAATAACAAGTTATGGGAGTAAAATGGAGCCAACTTCTTCCAGGGTTCTGGTATCCTTATGTACTTAGGTGCCAGCAATAATCACTATATTTTCTTTGAACAGTGAAGGAGACATTTGCATCTAACAACTGGTTCTTTGCCCTAATGATTTCTTCCAACAACCAGTTTGCTAAACTGTTCAGAAAGTTAACAACTGGTTCTCCCGAAGTGATGCGAACTGGCTGAATCCCACCACTGGTTGGAAGGGACCTTGTAGGTCATCTAGTCCAACCCCCCGACCAAGCAGGAGACTACACCATTTCTGACAAATGGCAGTCCAGTCTCTTCTGTTAGAAACCCAAAGACATCATGATGACATCATCATTACAACCATTAAATGTGTTATATAACTAAATAATCACCTTCAAGTGAACAAAAGTAAAGACCACAGACTAACAAGTTTGGTCAATATACTCAAACCTTGTCCAAAGAAGTTGGATTTGCACCTATAAGCCTATAAACCTTAACCAAAATTAATATCATTAATTCTTATATGAACTGAGAGTCCCGCTACAGATTTTTAACTGACTTATTTAACTGTGTTTGCAATCACAATTATATTGGAATCTGTAACAGTATGACCAGATCCAATGTTTGGCCTACTCTTAACGTAACATTCTATATTCTGCAGGTTGGGACCCCAATATCACATCCCTAGCCCGGGAGAAAGGCAAGTTCAGAAAGACTGGGGGGGGGGAAGAGGCTATATCTGTCAGGTGCGAAGAATCAGGACTACAAGTTCCAATTAAGCTGATTTATTACTCATGTTTATACGGCAAGAATCTAGTCAACTAATGATCAGCACTAAATTGGTGCTGGGTAAGAGTTAATGGAACTCAAGGGGGCTGACTTGGATTGCTTGTGGGAATCCAGGCGGACTCCTCTCGACTCCACCCCCAGGGTCTGCCTGTCTTTATATATGTTAAATTTATATTTACCAACAAAGAAATAAAGTGGCTCAATGGCTAAGATGCTGAGCTTGTCAATCAAAAGGTCAGCAATTCAGCAGTTCAAATCCCTAGTGCCGCATAACGGGGTGAGCTCCCGTTACTTGTCCCAGCTTCTGCCAACCTAGCAGTTCGAAAACATGTAAAAATGTAAGTAGAAAAATAGGGACCACCTTTGGTGGGAAGGTAACAGCGTTCTGTGCACCTTTGATGTTTAGTCATGCCGGCCACATGACCATGGAGACATCTTTGGACAGCGCTGGCTCTTTGGCTTTGAAATGGAGATGAGCACCGCCCCCTAGAGTCGGGAACAACTAGCACATATGTGCAAAGGGAATCTTTACCTTTACCTTAGTATAGATCTATTTCAAGCTATTTAGCTGTCGTCAGCTAGCCATACCCTTCTGGAATTCGAACCTGGGCTACTTACATATTAGGTAGATATATTAACCTCTAAGCCACAGGCTCTCCTTGCTTTGTCGGCTATACCAGAGGAGAGATTTTTTCCAGTGACACCAGTCTATCAGGGCAACCTGGTCTATCCAAATCTGGGACAGAGCATACTGCTTTCGCCTTTCAGCCCCAATCCAGCCCCAATCCAGGAGCCTTCGCAGGCAGTCACTTTCACGACAAACTATTCAACACAAAAATAGTTTGCCACAAAAACAATTTGGGTAGACCAGGTTGTCCTGATAGACCAGTCTCATCGGAAAAAACATTCCCTCTCTTTCTATTTTACATTCGTTCCTAGGATCTGCTTCTCCTGTTCCTACACTATATCCATTAATGCTTTAGTTCCACCACTTAATGGGGATGTGAAATGTTCTGACTTAGGCTTCCCCAGCAGCACAAAGCCGAGTCCTCGTCCTGATAAGCCCGTTTTATTTAAGTTACAGTGAATTCCTCTCCAGCAAAGTCTTTCCCCTCCCACAGTTCTTTCAAGATAGTTCACAATTACCAACCTTTATCAGGCTTGGAGAGTGGCCAGGCCAATATCTTTCAGACTCCACACTGTAACAAACAACACTTGGCAAGAATGCAGGAACAGATCTTTACCCAAATGAACTAATTGTCTCCTGCAAACTCCCCTCCCCTTCGCTCCTCTTTATTCCCTATGGGAGGGGCCATTCACCATCCACCTGTGGCTTTACTCCTGAGTCGACCCTTATTCCTTAGCTGTTCCCTTCTCCTGGTAGCTCTGCACATGGGAAAAGGATCCAGCTATTCTTCTGCCCCACTGATGTCCAACTCCAAAGGCAGCTGTCAACTGTCAGACGGCCCTGGTCCCATCTCTGCCTCTGAGGCAGAGCATTTATCAGAACCTTCCTCAGACTCTAGGACTGGCCCGTGTTCCTCCCCAATCTCCTCACTGTCCAAATCTGCTGCCAGATCCGCTGGCCGCTGGCGGGCCACAACATGAAAGGAGCCCCCAACTAGGTGTCTCCCGGGCAACAGTGATGTCACCGTTTGAGCCTTTCAACCCGGGAGTACTTCGTTACTCCCGACATGATGAGAGTAGTAGTTTCACCTATCCCTGGCAGGTGACATCTCCACACAGATTACACCCAAGCACATATGGTTCTAAACAGGACAAGGTGTCTATTCTTCATATAAAAATCTGCACCTGGGCCTTATGTTTTCAGTACAGCTTAGTACCCCAAAAATGAAAGAAATGAATGAACACATTCTGCATTGTAGCGTGGGAAGAAAAGGAAGCCTTTCAGTGATGGATAATGAAAAGCGTAATAAGACAGTGGGGAGCATAATTTAAGAAGAGCCTATCTAGCTTAGCTGCAAAACTCATCAATGCAAGGATATCTGTCATTAAATCAGATGTATCATGAGGTAATAATTTTGTCCGAAATGGTATAGGGTCTCTTGCTTGAGCAGGGGGTTGAATTAGAACACCTCTAAGGTCCCTTCTGACTCTCTTTTTCTGTTAATCAAATGGCAAAGGGTTTTCTACTGACATAAAGATTGCATGGAAACCATGCCTGCAAAAGAAATCATGGTTGGGAGAGACTGTAATCTATCTGTAGTGAAAAGTACTTTTTTTTTTTTTTTAAACAAGAACGATTTGTAAAATCACATCAGTGCCTCTGAATGGAATAACTGAAGACAATTTTTGCAGCTTTTAGCTTTCCATGTTCACAGAAAACTTAAGGATGAGGTAAGATCTTTTTGTGGAATGTGGTAAAAATTGGTGGGGGAACCAGGAATTTAATTGGGGAATTTGTTATAACTGGGGTGGAACAGTCTAAAACTAGTCTACAAAAATTAGCAGGAGTAACTAAGTATCACCATGGATGTATGGAAAACATTAATGGAATGTCTAGACTGAATGTTCCTTTTTTTCCAGTGCAAATGCCAAACACTGGAAAGGCAGATTATTCACTTTTTTCTTTCTTGGTGGTACTTATACTGATATGACAGTGATTACTAAGTGCAGACTGACTGGTGCATTTCTTTTGTAGTGTCCCCATGGTCATTCGTTCTTATGACCAACTATGGCAATACTGTAGCTTCCCCCCACATCTGTCTCTTTTTAAAAAAATATTTATTGAATTTCCAAAAGTTAAAATACAAAAAAAAAGCACAATACATATATATATATATATATATATATATATATATATATATATATATATATATATATATATATATATATATATATATATATATATAGGTCTTTGGTTGTTCGGGTTTTCTCCCGTGTAAAATTGGAAGTGTCTTGGCGACGTTTCGACGAAGTCTCATTCGTCATCTTCAGGCTTCAGCTTCGTGCTTCTGGGAGCAATGTGTGATCGCAGCTGTTTCTTTCTTTTAACTGGGTGGTGGTGTGAGAGTGCGTGCAGATAGCGGTTTGTGTGTGTGCAGAGTGCGTGCAGTGCTATCTGCACGCACTCTCACACCACCACCCAGCACAGATCAACTCCGTAGCCAAGACACTCATCTCCAGAACAAAATGCTTAGCTGATGAACAACACCTAAAACCCGAACTAGACACTCTCACTAACGTACTAACATCCAATGGATTCCAAACAAATAAGATTACCAAGCTAATCCAAAAAGAACCCCCCACTAAAATCCAAGACAGAGAACAAGAAAACGGCACAGCCCTCCTCCCATATATAAAAGGCACCACAGACAGAATCAGCAAGATCCTCCACAAACACAACATCAAGACAGCATTCTGCACAAACAGAAAAATATCCACCATCCTAAGAAACCCCAAAGACAAAATTGAGTTAGAAAATCAAGGAGTATATGAAATCCCATGCACCGCCTGCCCCACCACATACATTGGACAAACCAACAGAAGAATAAGTGCACGCATTGAAGAACACAAGAACTCATTCAAAAAAGAGGAACCAACTTCTTCCCTGGTCCAACACTTTAAAGTCACAGGACATGATATTGACTTTAAAAAGACCAGAACTATCGCCAAAACTGAACACTTTAACAACAGAATAATCAGAGAAGCCATTGAGATAGAAAAACGCCCACACAGCATGAACAAACGAGATGACACCTCCCGCCTACCAGCCATTTGGAAACCCGCCCTTATTGACAAACGAGTCCCTAACACGAGGAATGACACCAGACCCACACTCACAAGGTCCACACAGGATGTCACCACCGCACATCCACCCAGAAAGCAGACCCAAACCCACACTGATCATGAAGCACGACCAAGGACCAGAAGCCAGACCACAGCTGCAACATTAGCCATTTCAAACCCCTCCAATCCATTCATGCAGCAGACTGACACCCACTATGAAGATGTAGCACGACCACAAAGCCAAACAACAGCTATGCAGCTCACCAGCTCAAATCCCCCTGCAGCACAGACTAGACTGAGCACAACCAAGCCCCCACCAACACAGGACACACCCCCAGCCAATCAGAGCACAGAAAAACCCCCATCCAATCAGAGCACAGCCAAGCTCCCACCCAATCAGTTCAAACCCCCACTAGCAGTTAAAAGGAAGAAACAGCTGCGATCACACATTGCTCCCAGAAGCACGAAGCTGAAGCCTGAAGATGACGAATGAGACTTCACGAAACGTCGCCAAGACACTTCCAATTTTACACGGAGAAAACCCGAACAACCAAAGACCTATATACAAACACCGTGAAAACCTCAGAAAACATATATATATATATATATATATATATATATATATATATATATATATATATATATATATATATATATATATATATATATATATATATATATAAAACAAACAAAGACAAATGCATCAAAATTACATTATTCATAACAGCTTTTCCTACATCGGTATCTCTATCCTATTTAACCTCTAGATCAGTGCTTCTCAATTATTTTCTGTCATGCCCCCCCTAGGAAGAAGAAAACATTTTTCGTGCCCCCCGCGCGACTGTAAATAGTATCATTAGCTTGTTATGACAGTGTTTGCCGAGGTCAAACGCGCCCCCCTTTATGGAGCCTTGCGCCCCCCCCCGGGGGGCGCGCCCCACTATTTGAGAAGCACTGCTCTAGATACAGATTCTACTTCTAAGTATCTTTATAAACCAACATTCTTATTTAAATTATTTTAACCTCTGTTCAGAATTCAGTCTCATGACAAAAATCTCTCTTAAGTTTTATGCTTACTCTCCAGCCAGGAATACCATCTATTCTTCTTTTCCTTCTTCTATTCTTCTATCATTCTTTTACACACACACACACACACACACACACACACATCATCCATTATGCACATACGTTCTTAAGTGTTTTTAATCTACTGTATGCTACCTTCTATCATTTCAATTACGTATTATTAATTAATTACATCCACATTTAAGCGGGAACGTAAGTCCTGTAAGTTTTGTGATCTTGAATGCAGTCTTTGGACAATGCAGCCCCAGGGGTGCCTTCGCCCACCCCCAAAGAGTTGTAACCAAATTGTAATTTTACTACGGTGATAGAAAGGGAAATAATTAACTATAGTTCACTTCATGAACTATTAACTAATAGTTCATTAAACATAACTACTTAATACTTCATATAATTAAACACACTTAAATTAAATATATGAGGGGAGTAATCACATTAACTACATTTATTTAAACATACAGAAAGTCAACTCAAATTTAATTTTTCTCTTAATTTCCCCCATGTGTACCCTTGGTAGAGGAATTCTGAACTCATACCTAAATTACTTCACTGAACAAATTCTGTCATGAAGCGAATGGCAGTAAAAGGTTGATTGAGAAATTTTTGATTGGCCCCTCTTCCTCTGCTTCAGCATAAATGTATGAAACAGAGTGGCGGTTCAAAGGATGAAAGATACGTTTCATCCAAAAACGATGAAGTATAGATTCAATGCCTGTAAGCCGCTTAGAATCCCCTTTGGTAAGATGGATGGCGTCAGGTAATCCTTAACTTACAATAGTTCTTTTAATGACAGTTTGAAGCTACAGAGGCACTGGAAAAAAGTGACTTACGGCCGTTTTTCACACTTACAACTGTTGCAGCATCCCGTGATCAAAATTCAGCTGCTTGGTAACTAACTAGCATTTATGGCCATTGTAGTCACTGGGTTATGTGGTCATTTTTTGTGTCCTTCTGACAAACAAAGTCAATCGGAAAAACCAGATCCATTTAACAACCATGTTTAACAACGGCAGTGATTCACTTAGCAACTGTGGCAAGAAAGATTGTAAAATGGAGCAAAATTCACTTAACAAATATCTCACTTAGCAGCAAAAAATTTGGGCTCAATTGCAGTCGTAAATCAAGGAGTATGTGTACCAGTTTCAGAGAGAGAGAGAGAGAGAGAGAGAGAGAGAGAGAGAGAGAGAGAGAGATGAAGAGGAAGAGGAAGAGGGAGGGAGGGAGGGAGGGAGGGAGAGAGAGAGAGTGGGGAAATGATTTGACTGCAAGGAAGCATTAGGACCACAAAATGGAGAAAGTGAACGAAACTAAAGTGAATGAAACTCTGAGATTTTAGAATTCAAACTGACAAGCATCTGCCATGTAATACCCCAGACTTTAAAAAATGTGAGTAAGAAAATTAAAAAAGTCTGGATATTGGATATGTTGCAGGCAGCAGAATAGAAGACAAAGAACTGGAGAAAGTTACAAAATACAAAGACATGCAAACAGAAATAGAATGACTGTGATAAAAGAAAGCAAAGATAGTCCCAATAATAATAATAGGCGCCTTGGATGCGATCCCAAAACAATAGAGCACCACTTGAATGCTATCATCAGATGGTGATGATTGACAAAATCACCATCAGCAAAGGGCAGCTTTACCTGGAAGCGTTTGCATCCCGTAATGATACCATTAACACCATCAAAGGACAACATCTGCCTATTCCAGGTCCTTGGGAAAGAGTTAACAGGTGGATAAAAAAAGGCTAAATCAGAGTCTAAACAGCTCTGAGACCAACTGTAATAATACATCAACCAAAGCGGCTCAGAGCCAGGCAGCATATACATTTAATACATCATTATTAATATTCCTTCTTCAATTTTCCGTCGAGGAAAAATGGAATAGCAAGGCCCAGTCTGGGTTTGGGAAGCTGGCAAGGAATCTGAAGTGGAACTGTAAGCCAGAAGTCTGGAGCCATTTTTAACAAAACAAATTTCTGATCGGCACACATTGGTGCTCCCAGCTGGCACGACTCTCATTTCAGTCTGATGGAGTCCGTGTGATGAACTCCGAGTCTCAGCCTGCCCTCCAGTCTCACATTTATCTGATCTTTCATTCCGTGAGCCGCAACATTTTTTTGCTAAGCACACACAACTCCCTGAGCTGCAGCCAAGATGGCTTTGCACAGGTTCGGCATCAATATGTTGAATGTTGAATTTATTTCTTTAGGGAAGCCGCTAAATCTGAACTTTCCAAAATCATTTGGCCCCTATTACTGGTAAGCACTGCTCTTAAATAGGTTGTAACTCCAGCTAATAGGCTCTGTAATCGGAGCTGAATTGAACAAAAGACCTTGCCAGGGCTAGGTACCTGTCATTTCGATTGCCAATCAAATGACCTGTGTGTAGGAAAGAAGGGGAAAAAAAACATTTTCCCCCCTTTGCACAAGCTAATAGAATAGAATAGAATAGAATAGAATAGAATAGAATAGAATAGAATAGAATAGAATAGAATAGAATAGAATAACAGAGTTGGAAGGGACCTTGGAAGTCTTCTAGTCCAACCCTCTGCTTAGGTAGGAAACCCTACACCACTTCAGACAAACGGTTATCCAATCTATTCTTAAAAAATTCCAGTGTTGGAGCATTCACAACTTCTGGAGGCAAGTTAACATATAACATAACAACAGAGTTGGAATGGACCTTGGAGGCCTTCTAGTCCAACCCCCTGCCCAGGCAGGAAACCCTACACCATCTCAGTCAGATGGTTATCCAACATTTTCTTAAAAACTTCCAGTGTTGGAGCATTCACAACTTCTGCAGGCAAGTCGTTCCACTTATTAATTGTTCTAACTGTCAGGAAATTTCTCCTCAGTTCTAAGTTGCTTCTTTCCTTGATCAGTTTCCACCCATTGCTTCTTGTTCTACCCTCAGGTGCTTTGGAGAACAGCCCGACTCCCTCTTCTTTGTGGCAACCCCTGAGATATTGGAACACAGCTATCATGTCTCCCCTAGTCCTTCTTTTTATTAAACTAGACATACCCAGTTCCTGCAACCGTTCTTCATATGTTTTAGCCTCCAGTCCCCTAATCATCTTTGTTGCTCTTCTCTGCACTCTTTCTAGAGTCTCAACATCTTTTTTACATCGTGGCGACCAAAACTGGATGCAATATTCCAAGTGTGGCCTTACCAAGGCATTATAAAGTGGCACTAACACTTCACGTGATCTTGATTCTATCCCTCTGTTTATGCAGCCCAGAACTGTGTTGGCTTTTTTAGCAGCAGCTGCACACTGCTGGCTCATATCTAAATGGTTATCCACTAGGACTCCAAGAACCCTCTCACAGGTACTACTATTGAGCAAGGTACCACATATATGGTACCTGTGCATTATTTTTTTTTGCCTAAATGTAGAACCTTACTTTTTTCACTGTTGAATTTCATTTTGTTAGATAGCGCCCAATGTTCAAGTCTGTCAAGATCTTTCTGTAACTTGAGCCTGTCTTCTGGAGTGTTGGCTATTCCTGCCAGCTTGGTGTCATCTGCAAATTAGAAGAGTTCGGCATCTATCCCCTCCTCCAAGTCATTGATGAAGATGTTGAAGAGTACTGGGCCTAAAACAGAGCCTTGGGGTACTCCACTGCATACTTCCCTCCATGTGGATGTAGTTCCATTGAGGACTACACGTTGAGTGCGGTTGGTCAGCCAGTTACGAATCCATCTGGTGGTGGTGCTGTCTAACCCACATTTTCTACTTTATCTAGTAGTAGGTTATGGTCTACTTTATCAAATGCTTTACTGAAGTCCAAGTAAATTATATCAACAGCATTCCTCTGGTCTACTAATTTTGTCATTTTGTCAAAGAATGCAATAAGATTAGTCTGGCATGATCTGTTTTGACAAACCCATGTTGGCTTTTGGTTATTACTTTGTTTGCTTCTAGGTGTTCGTGATTCGTTGCTTGATTATCTTTTCCAGAATCTTCCCGGTATTGAGGTCAGACTGATAGGTCTGTAGTTTCCTGGATCTGTTTTTTTCCTTTTTGAAGATGGGAACTACATCAGCTCTTTTCCAGTCCTCTGGCAGCTCCCTGTGCTCCAGGATCTTTGAAAGATATAGTTCAGTGGTTCTGAGATCACGTCTGCCAGTTCCTTCAGAACCTTGGGGTGTAATCCATCCGGTCCTGGTGATTTGAACTCGTCTAGGGTAGACAGGTGTTCACTTACCATTTTCTTCCCTATTTTAACTTGTGTTTCTAATCTGTTTTTTGTAGTGCTGGTTTGATAGGTTGGATTGTTTTTCCTTTTGTGTAAAGACAGATGCAAAATATGAGTTAAGTAGATCTGCTTTCTCCTGTTGCTTGTCATCTTCTTGCCACTTTCTCCCAGCAATGGGCCAATTGTTTCCTTGACTTTTTCTTGTTTTTAACATGTTGGAAGAAGCTTTTTGTTATTTTTTACTTTTGTCGCTAGCCTTTGTTCATTGTGAGCCTTAGCTTTCCTCACTTCATCTTTACAGGCTCGGGCTATTTGCTGATATTCTGCCTTAGTTATTTGCCCCTCTTTCCACTTTTTATATTTGTCCTTTTTGTCTTTCAATTTGTCAGATAGTTCTTTATGCATCCATGCTGGTTTCTTTTGAGATCTATTATTTTTCTTCTTCATTGGTATTGTGCTAGACTGGGCTTTTATAATCTCAGTTTTCAAAATTTCCCAAGCTTCTTGGGTTGTTTTCCCCCTGAGGATTCTCATCCATGGAATGCTTCTCAAGCTCTCTCTAAGTTTATTGAAATTAGCTCTCTTAAAGTCCAAGACTCTAGTTTGACTTTGTTCTACTACCTGTATTTGCTTAATGTCGAATTCCAATATTGCGTGGTCACTTGCCCCCAAGGTTCCTGTAGCTTCAACACCTTCTATCATTTCATCTCTGTTAGTGAGAATTAAGTCCAGTATGGCTGATCCCCTTGTTGCCTTCTCTATTTTTTGGGAAACAAAGTTGTCTGCTAGGTTTGTTAGGAACCTATTGGATCTTCCACTTGGTGCAGAGTTTGTTTCCCAGTTGATGTCAGGGTAGTTAAAATCCCCCATTACTACTGTGATGTGCTTCCTACATACCTTAGTTAGCTGACTAGCAAAAAGTTCATCTACCTGTACTATGGAAGGATTTTTTTTGTTGCAGTTAATAAACATACTTCACCTACTTTGTTAAGTATTGCATGGATGAGTGACTCTATTAAATTGGATTTCACATCCCTTCCAACCTTAAATTTTTCCTCTTCTCTTTTACACATCCATTTGCAACTTTAAAAAATTGTGTGCATCTTTGTGTACCTTTCTCCTGACATCTATTGATTCAACACACTTTTGCATTCCGTCAGCCCCGCTAGGAAATCAATTCCGTAAGAAGGCTAAAACTACTTTTACTGAGATTGGCTATAATCATAGAATTGTGCAAGTTTGATTGTCCTGGATTTCTTTTTTTTTCCTTCTTAAAATTAACAAAAGCACTAGCAATAGCAATTAGACTTATATACCACTCAATAGTGCTTTACAGCCCTCTCTAAGCAGTTTTACAAAGCCAGCACATTGCTCCCAACAATCTGGGTCTTCATTTTACCAAGCTCGGAAGGATGGAAGGCTGAGTCAACTTTGAGCCGGTCAGGATCGAACTCCTGATAGTGAGCATAGTTATCCTGCAATACTTCATTCTAACCACTGCACCACCACAGCTCTTAGGTAAAAGTAAAGGTTCCCCTCGCACATATATGCTAGTTGTTCCCGACTCTAGGGGGCAGTGCTCATCTCCGTTTCAAAGCCAAAGAGCCAGTGCAGTCCGAAGAGTCTGTGGCCAGCATGACTAAATGCCAAAGGCACACGAAACACTGTTACCTTCCCACCAAAGGTGGTCCCTATTTTTCTACTTGCATTTTTTAAAGTGCTTTCGAACTGCTAGATTGGCAGAAGCTGGGACAAGTAACGGGAGCTCACCCCGTTACGCGGCACTAGGGATTCGAACCGCTGAACTGCTGACCCTTCTATCAACCAGCTCAGTGTCTCACAGAGCCACTACATCCCTTAACAATGCCAAATTAGGGGGCATCTGTCTGTGCCCTGTATGCGTTCTCCAACCTGCCTTTGTGAACTTCCCAGCTCCTCCAATATAACCAATGGAACACTTAGAATGGACATGTTCAACCACATTTGGGGGATTTTAGGAGGCATGATGAACAATTTGATTTAAGATGCTCATTTTGTCCCTTGTCCTCTTGTGGCCTGCCAGCGGCCAGCAAGGAGGTTGGGGAGGAAGTTGGGCCTCTGCATCAGAGGCAGAGAGGGGGCCAAGGCCATCTGACATTTATGTGCAGCCTCCGGAGTCTGACAACCATGAGACAGAAAAACAGCGGGAGCCTGTTCCCAATGTGCACATGTGCAGAGCTGCTAGATGACAAGAACAATTAAGAAAACAGCATCGACGGAGTAAGACTTGGAGATGATTGGCCCCTCCCATAAGATATAAGAAGCAATTAGTTCATCTGGCCGATTCAAGATCTGAAAATTCTGTTTGTGACTCTGTGCCAAGTTTGGCCTTGCCCTGCATCTGGAAATTAGCTCTCTGGCAGCGTTCCACATGAGATAGGTGGGTGCTGATAACCTTCCTTTGAAAGACTGTTTATCAAGCCTTGCGGACTATAAATGATAGTAATTTACAGTCATATAAATAAAAGAGGTTTTGCGGGACTAAGAGTGTACTTTCTAAGGAAGCCTAGGTCGGAATAGGAAGCCTAGGATTGTATAGCGGTTTACAGAGAGCTTTGGGAAGGATAAACGAACCCATTGATTGCACTAGACTTGAGAAAAAAGAAATTGTCAGAATTAAGGAAATTAACAGATGTACACAGGGTTTGTAACTGTCCAACTCAAAAAAATATAAATAAATAAAAATATCCAAATTCCAAGAAGGTTGAACTCTTTAGAGCTACCCACTCTGTTGATGCATAAGATCCCTGCCCGTACTCTGGAAGAGCGAGCAAATAAATATTGATCACAAGGAAGCTGTCTTCCCTTAATCAAGCATGTGTTTAGAATAGTACATCCTCCCTATCCGAGGTGGGTTTCAGCAGGTTCTGACCAGTTCTGGAGAACTGGTAGCGGAAACTTTGAGTAGTCTGGAGAACCGGTAAATACCACCTCTGACTGACCCCACCCGCATCTATTCTCTGCTCCTGAGTCCCAGCCGATCGGGAGGAAATGGGGATTTTGCAGTATCCTTCCCCTGACATACCCACCAAGCCATGCCCACCAAGCCATGCCATGCCATGCCCACCAAACCACACCCACAGAACCGGTAGTATTTTTTAATCCCACTACTGCTCCCAACCACAGGCTTTTCTGGTGGGTTTGCTTTCATTTATAGAGGCATTTAAGGCACTTTTTGACTTTGGAGTCCTTGGTACTCTCTGAGTTTGGTTATTTGCTTGCAGATGTTTCATTATGCAATTAGGTAAAATCATACCCCCATCAAAACTAGTATGGCAAGCGGCTGTATATAATCAAGAAGCAAACCTCGCCCTCTCTCACTTTGATGATGTTACCTAGTTGGGTAATGAAATGTCTGCAAATAATCAACCAAACTCAGAAAAAAAGCACGGATTCCACAGTTCAACCCTGAGCTACAGATGGTCTCTTTTATTAAAATCTTGAACAATTTGGATTGGTCAATATAAAGTTGACCACACAGATATTAAATTACGATTGTATAGCGGTTTACAGAGAGCTTTGGGAAGGATAAACGAACCCATTGATTGCACTAGACTTGAGAAAAAAGAAATTGTCAGAATTAAGGAAATTAACGGATGCACACAGGGTTTGGGTGGAAAAAACAGAAACAGGGGAAATGGCATCCTTAGAGATGTTGGGATAAATAAAGAGAGAGATTAAGGGAATTGATAACAGGCTCCTGACAGACAGCTTGAAATCAGTAAGGAAAACAGTCTTAGAAGATTTCTAGAAGGGAAGGACTCTGCCCGAACCATAGAGAAGTAAAAAAAAAATGAAACTAAAAGTTAGGGACAAATATAGGAGTAAGAGAAGAGAACAGCAGCCAGAGGCTGGAAGATAAAGGTTAGTTAAAGCTAAAGAGATAAGAGAGATATTAAAGAAAGAGAGAGAGAGAGAGAGAGAGAGAGGTTCAAGTCCCACCAGGCCCAAGGTTGACTCAGCCTTCCATCCTTTATAAGGTAGGTAAAGTGAGGACCCAGATTGTTGGGGGCAATAAGTTGACTTTGTATATAATATACAAATGGATGAAGACTATTGCTTGACATAGTGTAAGCCGCACTGAGTCTTCGGAGAAGGGTGGGATATAAATGCAAATTAAAAAAAAAAAAAGAGAGAGAGAGAGAGAGAGAGATAAGGACATGAAGAGATAAGAGATCTCTAGCTAAAGAAAGAGAGAGAGACAGAGACAGAGAGACAGTTTGATCTAGTGGTTAAGGCATCAAGCTAGAAACTGGGAGACTGTAAGTTCTAGTTCCACCTTAGGCACGAAAGCCAGCTGGGTGACTTTGGGCCAGATGTTCACTCTCAACCCAATCCACTTTACAGGGTTGTTGTTGTGGGGAAAATAGGGTGTTAGATGTGTTCACCACCTCGAGTTGTTTATAAAAAAAAACCTTCTGGTTTTTCTTTGAAGATGTTTCACTTCTCATCCAAGAAGCTTCTTCAGCTCTGACTGGATGGTGGAGAATGGAAGGATTTAGACTCCTTGCAGACAGCTGGTCATTTGCATCCTTTTAGAGAGTCATTGAGGCCGCCTGCAGTCTACATTCTCCAGTCTACAACACAGTCCTTTCAACAGTTCCTAGAAGGCTCCACACCCATTTGAACTACTTGGGTGATCCTGATGACACAGATAAACCCCCAGTGGCCTCAATGACCCTCTAAAAGAATGCAGATGACCAGCTGTCTCCAAGGAGTATAAATCCTTCCATTCCCCACCATCCAGTCAGAGCTGAGGAAGCTTCATGGACGAGAAGTGAAAAATCAGGTACACAACCTTTTTTTTAGCAGAAACTACTATTTATAGTGATCATTTTGGCTGCCCTGCTTGTTTGGCTTTACGGATAGACAATGAACTATTTAATCCTAGGTATCTGTTTATGATATTTTGGTTTCTGGTTTTACTTCTTTGCGGACCACCCAGAGTCACATAGCTGCAAGATGGGCTGCTAAATAAATTGTGTAGACAGGAAAATATATGAAAATCAACACACAATCAACACACAACTTCTGTCATGGTGCTGTGATGGTGCAGAAGAACAGAAGTGGTTAGAATTCAATATTGCAGGCTAATTCTGCCGACTGCCAGCAGTTTGATCCTGACTGGCTAAACTCATCCTTCCAAAGTAAGTTAAATAAGGACCCATATTGGTGGGAGCAATATCCTGACTCTGTACACTGTTTAAAGGTAAAAGTAAAGGTAAAGATTGCCCTCGCACATATGTGCTAGTCATTCCCAACTCTAGGGGGCAGTGTTCATTTCCGTTTCAAAGCCGAAGAGCCAGCGCTGTCCAAAGACGTCTTCGTGTTCATGTGGCTGGCATGACTAAATGCAAAGGCACACAAAACGCTGTTACCTTCCCACCTATTTTTCTACTTGCATTTTTTATGTCCTTTCAAACTGCTAGGTTGGCAGAAGTTGGGACAAGTAATGGGAGCTCATCCTGTTACGCGGCACTAAGGATTCGAACCGACCTTTTGATCGACAAGTTCAGCATCTTAGCCACTGAGCTACTGCATCCCTGTGTACACTGTTTAGAGAGGGCTATAAAGTACTATGAAGCAATATTTAAGTCTAAGTGCTATTGATATTGCTATCATAAAATGTTGGCTCTTCCGAGTGCGGAGGAAACCATCACTGTCCAGAAAGTAATGTGTATCATTTCGCACACAACCCATAAATGAACTGGGATTGGCCTCATGAAAGGACCATTCTTGGTCATCCTTTCCTCCTATCTAAGAATCTACCACAAAGCTGTGGAGAAGCCCAAAGTGATGGAAATCTCTGCAAATGATTTTGTATCATGTGTTGTTGGGGTCTTAGCTACTTATTAACTAATCAAATTAAGATGGCTACAGTTTTGAGTTATAGGCAAAATTATTTTGTTTGAGTCTATCTTCTGTGCCATTCATGTTCTTTTCTTATTCAGCTAATCTCTCCTGCTAGTTTGATGAATAGGTTCTTCTTAAAATAGTGTTAACTGTGGCTTGCTGACCGAGAACTACACAGTCTGTGGCTCAGACTGCTAATGCAGTCTGTTATTAACAGCAGCTGCTTGCAATTACTGCAGGTTCTAGTCCCACCAGGCCCAAGGTTGACTCAGCCTACCATCTTTTATAAGGTAGGTAAAATGAGGACCCAGATTGTTGGGGGCAATAAAGTTGACTTTGTATATAAATATACAAATAGGATGAAGACTATTGCTAACATAGTGTAAGCTGCCCTGAGTCTTTGGAGAAGGGCGGGATATAAATGCAAATAAAAAAAAAAAGAGAGAGAGAGAGAGAGAGATAAGGACATGAAGAGATAAGAGATCTCTAGCTAAAGAAAGAGAGAGAGACAGAGACAGAGAGACAGTTTGATCTAGTGGTTAAGGCACCAGGCTAGAAACTGGGAGACTGTGAGTTCTAGTTCCACCTTAGGCACGAAAGCCAGCTGGGGGACTTTGGGCCAGATGTTCACTCTCAACCCAATCCACTTTACAGGATTGTTGTTGTGGGGAAAATAGGGTGTTAGATGTGTTCACCACCTCGAGTTGTTTATTAAAAAAAACCTTCTGGTTTTTCTTTGAAGATGTTTCACTTCTCATCCAAGAAGCTTCTTCAGCTCTGACTGGATGGTGGAGAATGGAAGGATTTAGACTCCTTGCAGACAGCTGGTCATTTGCATCCTTTTAGAGAGTCATTGAGGCCGCCTGCAGTCTACATTCTCCAGTCTACAACACAGTCCTTTCAACAGTTCCTAGAAGGCTCCACACCCATTTGAACTACTTGGGTGATCCTGATGACACAGATAAACCCCCAGTGGCCTCAATGACCCTCTAAAAGAATGCAGATGACCAGCTGTCTTCAAGGAGTATAAATCCTTCTATTCCCCACCATCCAGTCAGAGCTGAGGAAGCTTCATGGACGAGAAGTGAAAAATCAGGTACACAACCTTTTTTTAGCAGAAACTACTATTTATAGTGATCATTTTGGCTGCCCTGCTTGTTTGGCTTTACGGATAGACAATGAACTATTTAATCCTAGGTATCTGTTTATGATACTTTGGTTTCTGGTTTTACTTCTTTGCGGACCACCCAGAGTCACATAGCTGCGAGATGGGCTGCTAAATAAATTGTTTAGACAGGAAAATATATGAAAATCAACACACAATCAACACACAACTTCTGTCATGGTGCTGTGATGGTGCAGAAGAACAGAAGTGGTTAGAATTCAATATTGCAGGCTAATTCTGCCGACTGCCAGCAGTTTGATCCTGACTGGCTAAACTCATCCTTCCAAAGTAAGTTAAATAAGGACCCATATTGGTGGGAGCAATATCCTGACTCTGTAAACTGTTTAAAGGTAAAAGTAAAGGTAAAGATTCCCCTCGCACATATGTGCTAGTCATTCCCAACTCTAGGGGGCAGTGTTCATTTCCGTTTCAAAGCCGAAGAGCCAGCGCTGTCCAAAGACGTCTTCGTGGTCATGTGGCTGGCATGACTAAATGCAAAGGCACACAAAACGCTGTTACCTTCCCACCTATTTTTCTACTTGCATTTTTTATGTCCTTTCAAACTGCTAGGTTGGCAGAAGTTGGGACAAGTAATGGGAGCTCATCCTGTTACGCGGCACTAAGGATTCGAACCGACCTTTTGATCGACAAGTTCAGCATCTTAGCCACTGAGCTACTGCATCCCTGTGTACACTGTTTAGAGAGGGCTATAAAGTACTATGAAGCAATATTTAAGTCTAAGTGCTATTGATATTGCTATCATAAAATGTTGGCTCTTCCGAGTCCGGAGGAAACCATCACTGCCCAGAAAGTAATGTGTATCATTTCCCACACAACCCATAATTGAACTGGGATTGGCCTCATGAAAGGACCATTCTAGGTCATCCTTTCCTCCTATCTAAGAATCTACCACAAAGCTGTGGAGAATCCCAAAGTGATGGAAATCTCTGCAAATGATTTTGTATCATGTGTTGTTGGGGTCTTAGCTACTTATTAACTAATCAAATTAAGATGGCTACAGTTTTGAGTTATAGGCAAAATTATTTTGTTTGAGTCTATCTTCTGTGCCATTCATGTTCTTTTCTTATTCAGCTAATCTCTCCTGCTAGTTTGATGAATAGGTTCTTCTTAAAATAGTGTTAACTGTGGCTTGCTGACCGGGAACTACACAGTCTGTGGCTCAGACTGCTAATGCAGTCTGTTATTAACAGCAGCTGCTTGCAATTACTGCAGGTTCTAGTCCCACCAGGCCCGAGGTTGACTCAGCCTACCATCTTTTATAAGGTAGGTAAAATGAGGACCCAGATTGTTGGGGGCAATAAGTTGACTTTGTATATAAATATACGAATAGGATGAAGACTATTGCTAACATAGTGTAAGCCGCCCTGAGTCTTCGGAGAAGGGCGGAATATAAATGCAAATAAAAAAAAAATGAAAAAGGTCCTACAAACCAACTATTGTCATTCTTCTAATAAAGGTATCCTCGGGTTATAACAGTTCGTTTAGTGACTGTTCAAAGTTATAGTGGCACTGAAAAAATGGATTTATGATCACATGACCGTAGCATGCATCTCCAAGGTCACATGATCAAAATTCAGGTGCTTGGCAACTGACGATCGCGATGTTCCAAGGTCATGTGATCCCTTTTTGCAAACTTCTGACAAGCGAAGTCAACGGGGGAGCCAGATTCACTTAACAATCCTGTTATTAACTTATCAACTGCAGTGATTCACTTAACAACTGAGGCGAGAAAGGTCGTAAGATGGGGCAAAATTCACTTTAACTGTCTCGCTTAACCACACACGTTTTTGGCTCAATTGTGGTCATACGTTGAGGACTACTTGGTATGCGTGCCTATAGATTTTGCTACTGGGGATGTTGGAAGCAAGTGCAGCCAAAAATGCATATATATTTGTGAAGACAAATTTAAAAAAATGGGAAAAGCTATTTTCTTAAAAAATAGTGTGTGGGATTTATTTATTTTTTAAATTGTACCAGAGAGAAATGGCATAAATTGAATTTATGAACTGGAAATATGAGAGAAATTAACCAACATGTCTGCCTTTGTCAGTAATTTACTACAAATTATCGCAATAGGAATATACATTGGATAAAAAAAACCCCTCTTAATTACAAAAGCACTTAACGTGTTTACACTTGCAATCTTCCTTTATATGATTATTTTTTGTTGGTTTCGGAGAGAAAGAGCAAGAGAGAAGGAAGAAAGGAAAGAAGAGAAACCACTATCAAATCTTAGCATCAAAATTGATAGTGTTTACTTAAAAGCTCATTCCAGCTTTGTGGACTTCAATAGATATTGAAGACATTAATAAATCTAAGATTCGTTGCAAGTCTTTCTTCTTGAAGCACTCTGCATCTTCAGTGATTTATATCAAGCCGAAGAAAATGAGACGGTTCTTGCTTGTAATTTCCTAGATGTTTCTAACTCATGTTTGTTTTTTAAAGGGATGAACAAAAATTATTATGAATTAGGGATAAGAGGAAAGTAATGTTTCTGAATTTCTTTGCTAGTCCGACTATCAGAAGTGGTATTCAGCTGGTTCAGACCAGTTTGGGCGAATCGGTAGTTGCAACCTGGGGTCCGCCCGCCCATGCGCAATCCCATCCTATAGCATTGTGTTTTTGACGCCGCACACATGTGTGGATGGCATGTGTGAGTGAATTGTCATGTTGTTTGATGTCCCATGCATGTATGGATGGCGCATGTGAGCAAATTGCTGTGTTTTGTTATGCCGCACACATGCATGGATGGTGCACGCTCACATTTCCGGTGCTAGGCGAACTGGCTGCTACAGTATGCGAAACCCACCTCTGCAGACTATGGAATGTTCTTCTTTGTTCTTTTCTAGAGAAGTAGAAGTCCTCTACTCCCACCACTTTTGTCTACCATTTGGTGTTCAGGTAGTCATCGACTTACAATCATTCATTTAGCAATTATTTGAACGTAAACACCACTGAAAAAAAATGGCTTGCAACCGGTTCTCGCACTAAAGCGAGAACCCCAAGGCTGTGTGCTCTCCCCACTTCTCTTCTCTCTGTATACCAATGACTGCATCTCCAATGATCCATTTGTTAAGCTACTGAAGTTCGCAGATGACACAACAGTGATTGGTCTCATTCGAGACAATGATGAATCCGCATATAGACGAGAGGTCGAACGACTAGACTTGTGGTGCAACCAAAACAATCTGGAACTGAACACACTCAAAACCGTAGAAATGGTGGTAGACTTTAGGAAAAACCCTTCCATACTTCCACCTCTCACAATACTTGACAACACAGTATCAACAGTAGAAACCTTCAAATTTCTGGGTTCTATCATATCGCAAGATCTCAAATGGACAGCTAACATCAAAACATCATTAAAAAGGACAACAAAGAATGTTCTTTCTGCGCCAACTCAGTAAGCTCAAACTGCCCAAGGAGCTGCTGATCCAATTCTACAGAGGAATTATTGAGTCTGTCATTTGCACCTCTATAACTGTCTGGTTCGGTTCTGCAACCCAACAAGAAAAACACAGACTTCAGAGGATAATTAGAACTGCAGAAAAAATAATTGCTACCAACTTGCCTTCCATTGAGGACCTGTATACTGCACGAATCAAGAAGAGGGCCGTGAAAATATTTGCAGATCCCTCGCATCCTGGACATAAACTGTTTCAACTCCTACCCTCAAAGCAGCTATAGAGCACTGCACACCAGAACAACTAGACACAAGAACAGTTTTTCCCGAAGGCCATCACTCTGCTAAACAAATAATTCCCTCAACACTGTCAGACTATTTACTGAATCTGCACTACTATTAATCGTTTCATAGTTCCCATCACCAATCTCTTTCCACTTATGACTGTATGACTATAACGTTACTGGCAATCCTTATGATTTATATTGATATATTGACCATCAATTGTGTTGTAAATGTTGTACCTTGATGAACGTATCTTTTCTTTTATGTAACACTGAGAGCATATGCACCAAGACAAATTCCTTGTGTGTCCAATCACACTTGGCCAATAAAATTCTATTCTATTCTTCTATTCTAAAGACTGTCACAGCTTCCCCGCAGTTATCCGATCAAAATTCAGGCTCTTGACAATGAGCATGTATTTATGAAAGGTTACAGCATCCTGTGGTCATGTGATCACTATTTGTGACACTGCCAGCTGGTGCTCAATGAACAAAGTGAATGGGGGAAGCCGGATTCGCTTAATGACCATGTGACTCAGTTAAGAACTACAGCAATTTACTCACAACCGTGGCAAAAAAAAAGTCATAAAATTAGGCACCATTCAGTTAACCTTTGGTTGCCTTGCTTAGCAACTGAAATTCAGGTCCCAATTGTGTTCCTGAGTTGAGGACCATCTGTAGTTGTTTCATTCTGCTTAATGGAAGGGGTGATCCTGCACAATTCTACTTATCAATGAATTGCACACTCTAACCTTAGCATTTGCTGAGATTTTGACACCAACTTGATGGGACATAGTCAATCAACATGAGAAGAGGGGAGAGGGAAGACCTGCTCTGGACTCCAAGGACAGACTGGATGGATGGATGATCGGAGGGAGAGGGAAGGAGGGAGGGAGGGAGGGAGGGAGGGAGGAAGGAAGGAAGGAAGGAAGGAAGGAAGGAAGGAAGGAAGGAAGGAAGGAAGGAAGGAAGGAAGGGGAGAATCAAATAAAAGTTTATTTTCTCCAGCATTGTGCCCTGTAACCTGGTACCACTGGGAAGTTCATAAATGGGACATGGCTTCAATTAGCTCCATCTACTCACATTCACAACATTTGGAACCGAGATGCATACAGCCTTTGAAACATACATATCCATGACACTATTCCTGTTCAGAGTTGGCAATAGTAGGCATTATTCTTATGTCTATGGAGATTCTCAGTCATCCAGGTCATGTTTGTCCCAAACGTGTTTTTTAAAAGGCAACTGGACTTCCTTTGGGTTTGTTTTTTTTCCTTGAAGATGTTTCGCTTCTCATCCAAGAAACTTCTTCAATTCTTCAGAACTGAGGAAACTTCTTGGATGAGAAGCGAAATGTCTTCAGGGAAGTTCAGTCGCCTTTTGGAAAGCACCTTTGGGATGCTACTCTCGTGCCTTGTAGCCATTATTTTTCTTTACAGAATGTATCCTCGCTTTTCTGGCAAGAGAGCAATTCATGCAGAGAGCAATCAAAGAAACCTAAGCCACAGCAATCTTATTGTTATTATTTTTTAAAAAAAGAATAATCAATTCAGATCACTATGAACTCATTGAAACCGAAAACGTGGCCCTCTTCTTAAAAGGAGAAAGAACAGGGACTCACATTGTGTGAGGCAGCCTTTTTCCTGTACACTCAACTAAGATATTTCCGTTAAAAACAAATTATTGGAAGGAGAAAAGAAAACCACAATAATAAACATAAAAAAGCTCCCAGTGTCAGGCCTGGAAGCCATCTTTTTCGTTGCACCTTCAGGCCTGCCACATTTACTACTGTGGGATACTGGGAAGGGGGATTGTATGGAGCATGGGTGATAGTCATAATAACATTCCTTTCTCAGAGAGTCAAGGACATCTTGCCCTGCACCTGGACAGCTGGAACTGGGAAGCATCTCCAGTTGGGATGGTGTCTGATTGGACCATGTGATGGACATGTGGTTGTTGGACAGGGACTTGAACTTTCCTTTGGGTGGGGAAAGCCTGGAAACTTTCAGATTCGGGTTTTCCCAGATGTGCCAATATGACAACTCTAATAAAATGGAACTTTGAGGAACTTCAAGCCTCAAGTTTTATTTCGTTGGGGGTGTTACTTGGAACCCTGATACCCAGAACCTTACCACCTGTTGTCTGAAATTTGGCAAACCTGTGCTATTCTTGGCTTTTCAATCACAGCGTTGAACCGGAGGAAAAACCCTGTTGATTTTAGAAGTGACAGCCAGGAGATATATTTTCAGAAAAAGAGATATGCATTATACCTTTAGTCAAATACGAGAGATTTAAATTGGGTATTCAATGCATCTCCCTAATCCTTAGAAATACACTGGATTCACTTAACATGGTCAACCCTACTGCCAGGTTAACAAAGTAGTGCCTATATTTTCTTCCTACGCATGCTATATCTGATCAAATAAATCAGAATTTCGCCTAGCATTTTTTAGTCTAATCTAGTGTGTTGCAGAAAACCAGTTCTATTACTATTATCCTTTTCATCTTTATCTTTTTGGTATCATTATATGATGATGATTATGATTACTCTGTTGTTTTACATATACACCACTGGTGAAATCTGAACCGATTTATTATCAGTTTGCTGGCTGTGCATGTGCACTGTGCATGCGCATGGGCAGTACACCATGCACCAAATGCAAGGTGTGTGTGCAGTGCATGCCAAAAGAAGGCATGAGGTAAGTAGTACAGCATGTGGTGTGTGTGTGTGTGTGATCAGCTGTGGCACATGATTTTTTTTTTATTTTTAAAAGCATTTTTTACAACCTATTCGGCCGAATAGGTTGTAAAAAATTGCTTTTAAAAGTAAAAAAAAAGGCTCGGATGATTGCACGACTCAGCTGTGATCGTCAGAGTTGCTTTTTTTACCTTTTAAAAGCATTTTTTAAAAGAAGCGGCAAGCAGGGATTTTTGCTACTGGTTCTCCGATCCACCCGCCGCCATTGCTACCGGATCGGCCGATGTACACTGAAATCTTATGCACTGGAGGCAAATTCCTTGTGTATCTAATCACAGTCAAATAAAGTATTATATATAAATGTACATGCAGATTCTAAAAATTAAAAGAATCATGACTACTTATGATTCCCTATGCTTACTGATGTGTTTTACTGGAGTCTTGTCCAACAAGACTCCAGTAAAAAGTAAAAGACTTGTCCACAAACGTGCCTACCGTTCCTCTCCTATTGTTTTTCTTTTCTTCTTCCTATATATATATATGCTTATACCTCCTATATTTACTCCTATATGTGTTTATATACTATATAATCTTTTTCTTTGATACCTACATATATTGTTGTGACAAAATAAATAAATAAAATAAATAAGATGTATAGAAACGTGGAAATTTTAGACTCTAGCTCAGGGATGACAAACTCAATTTCATTGAGGGCCACATCAGGGTTGTGTTTGACCTCGAGGGACCGGCATGGGCGTGGCCAGGGTGGGCATGGCCAGCTCAACGCCACTTGTGCTGGGGGCATTGGTGGTGGTCCAAGCACTTTGCCAACGAAAACGGGCTCCAGAGCTCCGTTTTCAGCTGCAACGGCTTCCTGCAACCCTCTGCCAGGGAAAATAGAATTTGGGACGGCTGCACATGGCTCTCCAGAGCTCCATTTTTGCTGGCAGAGGCACTGCAGGCTAGTCTTTCGCTGTTTCCAGGGCAGCCCCATGGGCCAGATCTAACAAACCCATGGGCCGGATCTGGCCTCGAGGCCTTGAGTTTGGACAACCCTGCTCCAAACTTAGCTGTCCCTTAAATACTAAGAGTAATCCATTCCAGGAATCTCCTGTCTCATCCGTTCCTTCTTTTTCAAGAAACTTTATGAAGATACGGCATTTCATGCTTGTCAGCTGATCCTAGTATAGCTTCTAGAAATATAAATATGAGGGGGGGAAAGGATGCATTGAACCTCTGTGGTCTTTGAAGGTTGCTAGACTCAATTCCACCAGTCAGGATACAAAGCTGAAAGCCTTTGAAGATCAACTTCTGGATACAGTAGGTTATATACCCTGTAGACCTATTGTAAAGAAGGGTGAGGCTTTGGTCACATGGTTGTGGCTGCCATATTGACTTATTTTGATCCCCTCCCTGCATACAGCCCTGTAGGGAACCTTCTCTTTAGAACTATTGTTCATGTATTTGAGTAGAACGTTACTTTTCCTCATCCTCGGCTATATATGGGAAGGAGGGAGGAAAATGGAAGGATGAGGAGTGGGGAGGGGAAGAGAAAGGAGAGGAGGGGAGGAGAGGGGAAGGGAAGGGAAGGGAAGGGAAGGGAAGAGAAGAGAAGAGAAGAGAAGAGAAGAGAAGAGAAGAGAAGAGAAGAGAATGGAGGGATGAGGGGAGAGGAGGGGAGGAGAAGGGAGAGGAAAAGGGAAGGGAAGGGAAGAGAAGAGAAGAGAAGAGAAGAGAAGAGAAGAGAAGAGAAGAGAAGAGAATGGAGGGATGAGGGGAGAGGAGGGGAGGAGAAGGGAGAGGAGAAGGGAAGAGAAGAGAAGAGAATGGAGGGATGAGGGGAGAGGAGGGGAGGAGAAGGGAGAGGAGAAGGGAAGGGAAGGAAAGAGAAGAGAAGAGAAGAGAATGGAGGAATGAGGGGAGAGGAGGGGAGGAGAAGGGAGAGGAGAAGGGAAGGGAAGGGAAGGGAAGGGAAGGGAAGGGAAGAGAAGAGAAGAGAAGAGAAGAGAAGAGAAGAGAAGAGAAGAGAAGAGAAGAGAAGAGAAGAGATTACAAGAAGCAAAATTGGACTGAGATGCAGCCAGCCTCATGGTTGGTTCAGTGAAAATCTCCTACATTCTGATCTCTTTTTCTTCTTCCCAAATGGGAATAAGAAATAAAGGGGAGTGGAGGAATAAAAACATGTCGAGGGAGGGGTGGGGTGGGGTGGGGGACCCAGCCAGAACTGCCAAGGCAATCCATTATAGAACTCCGAAAGCCTGATTCCTGCTTATTGTCATCGTATTTCACAGCTAAAATACTTACTCCCTTTTAAACTGATCCTCTCTTTTTTCGCCATTCCTGTTTCTGAAGCCAGGATATAAGCCCCATGTCCTTTCTCCCCCTCCCCTCCGCCTTTTATCCTGAGCCTGTGTGCGAAAGAGCACATAACATCAGGGTTGTCATATCTGAGGAATTATTAAAATAAGACGAAGGCAGCTATTGCGGGGAGGGGGGGACCCGGCTTTGAGACAGCGTCCTCAGGAGAGACACGCCAGCTCAATCTCATTAGTCGGTGCCGAGAATTGTCCTAGCCACCAGGTTCAAGGTGATGAAAAATTAGGCTGTTTGGCCTTCCCTCATTCTGTATGCGGCGCACACCTCTCCCTACCCATGAACACCAAATTACATTGAACCTGGGGAGTCTAACTCCATTAATTTTAAATGGAAGATTAATTTAACAATATGCGGCAGATATTTGTTACAAACCTATCATGTACAAGTGACGTTTGGCCATAAATTGTAGTGACTCACAACTGGCCAGTGACTTGGGCTCAAATAAATCAGACACCATTTGCACGTAATTGCTGGGGTTTTTTTTAAGTTGGGGAGAAAGAGTGTATGCGTGTGAGAGAGAAAAAGAAAGAGAAAAAGAGAGAAATAAAAGAGAGAGAGAGAAAGACAGAGACATGTTTCTAGGATGAAAGGTTGTGAATGCTTCTGGTTCAAGATACCAGATGCTGCTCTTAAACACATACACACAAACACATACACACACACACACACAATACACAGTACTATCTATAAACAAAATTTTGGGGTTACTCAAATGCCAGTTCATATTTTATGTTTTCCTCAGCTGTTGACTTGGTAAGGAAGGTCCTGAGATGCTGAAATATAGAACATAGAATCATTGGGCTGGAAGGGACCTCAGAGGTCTTCTAGTCCAACCCCCTGCTCAAGGCAAGAGACTATGTACCATTACAATCAAATGGTTGTCCTGTTTATTTTGGAAAATCTGTGGCGATGGAGCACCCACAACTCCAGGAGTCAAGCTATTCCACTGAAAAATTGTTTCCAGTGTCAGAAAATTTCTCCTTTCTTCTAGTTTGGATTTCTCTTTAAGAAGCTTCTAGTTGTCTTTGGTTTGGCAAAATCCAGATTAAGGTCAATTGGGATCAAAGGCTCTTGTAAATCAGATGAAGGCAAGTGAGTTGGATTTGTCTGTGTTACAGAAAAGAGGGGACTGACTTATTCTACAAAGCACCAGAGGGCAGGACAAGAAGCAATGTATGGAAGCTGATCAAGGAGAGAAGCAACCTAGAACTAAGAAGAAATTTCCTGACAGTTAGAACAATTAACCAGCAGAACAACTTGCCTCCAAAAGCTGTAAATGCTCCAACATCAGAAGTTTTTTAAGAAGAGATTGGATATCCATTTAATATAATATAATATAACAACAGAGTTGGAAGGGATCTTGGAGGCCTTCTAGTCCAACCCCCTGCCCAGGCAGGAAACCCTACACCATCTCGGTCAGATGGTTATCCAACATTTTCTTAAAAATTTCCAGTGTTGGAGCATTCAAAACTTCTACAGGCAAGTCGTTCCGCTGATTAATTGTTCTAACTGTCAGGAAATTTCTCCTTAGTTCTAAGTTGCTTCTTTCCTTGATCAGTTTCCACCCATTGCTTCTTGTTCTACCCTCAGGTGCTTTAGAGAACAGCCCGACTCCCTCTTCTTTGTGGCAACCCCTGAGATATTGCAACACTGCTATCATGTCTCCCGTAGTCCTTCTTTTTATTAAACTAGACATACCGAGTTCCTGCAACCGTTCTTCATATGTTTTAGCCTCCAGTCCCCTAATCATCTTTGTTGCTCTTCTCTGCACTCTTTCTAGAGTCTCAACATCTTTTTTACATCGTAGCGACCAAAACTGGATGCAATATTCCAAGTGTGGCCTTACCAAGGCATTATAAAGTGGCACTAACACTTCACGTGATCTTGATTCTATCCCTCTGTTTATGCAGCCCAGAACTGTGTTGGCTTTTTTAGCAGCTGCTGCACACTGCTGGCTCATATCTAAATGGTTATCCACTAGGACTCCAAGATCCCTCTCACAGGTACTACTATTGAGCAAGGTACCACATATACGGTACCTGTGCATTTTGTTTTTTTGCCTAAATGTAGAACCTTACTTTTTTCACTGTTGAATTTCATTTTGTTAGATAGCGCCCAATGTTCAAGTCTGTCAAGATCTTTCTGTAACTTGAGCCTATCTTCTGGAGTGTTGGCTATTCCTGCCAGCTTGGTGTCATCTGCAAATTTGATGAGTTCCCCATCTATCCCCTTGTCCAAGTCATTGATGAAGATGTTGAAGAGTACTGGGCCTAAAACAGAGCCTTGGGGTACTCCATTGCATACTTCCCTTCATGTGGATGTAGTTCCGTTGAAGACTACACATTGAGTGCGGTTGGTCAGCCAGTTACGAATCCATCTGGTGGTGGTGCTGTCGAACCCACATTTTTCTACTTTATCTAGTAGTAGGTTATGGTCTACTTTATCAAATGCTTTACTGAAGTCCAAGTAAATTATATCAAGAGCATTCCTCTGGTCTACTAATTTTGTCATTTTGTCAAAGAATGCAATAAGATTAGTCTGGCATGATCTGTTTTTGACAAACCCATGTTGGCTTTTGGTTATTACTTTGTTTGCTTCTAGGTGTTCGGTGATTCGTTGTTTGATTATCTTTTCCAGAATCTTCCCCGGTATTGAGGTCAGGCTGATAGGTCTGTAGTTTCCTGGATCTGTTTTTTTTTTCCTTTTTTGAAGATGGGAACTACATCAGCTCTTTTCCAGTCCTCTGGCAGCTCCCCTGTGCTCCAGGATCTTTGAAAGATATAGTTCAGTGGTTCTGGAGATCACGTCTGCCAGTTCCTTCAGAACCTTGGGGTGAAATCCATCCGGTCCTGGTGATTTGAACTCGTCTAGGGTAGACAAGTGTTCACTTACCATTTTCTTCCCTATTTTAACTTGTGTTTCTAATTTGTCTGAAGTGATGTAAGGTTTCCTGCCTAAGCAGAGGGTTGGACTAAAAAACCTCCAAGGTTTATCCTGCCCTGTCCTGTCCTGTCCTGTCCTGTCCTGTCCTGTCCTGTCCTGTCCTATCCTATCCTATCCTATCCTATCCTATCCTATCCTATCCTATCCTATCCTATCCTATCCTCTGACATAAGGAGCAGAAGTGTACTAAGTCAGCCAGGACCTAGCTTTCCCCAATCAAAAGATCCACATTAAAAATAAAAAAAGAAAAAAGAAAAAAGACTTCTGAAAGATGCAGATGAAAAAAGAATTTGCCTCTGAAAGCAGTGTGTAAAGGAAGTTATATTGGGAAGTTTGCATTTTTTAAAAGTATATCTTCAGGCTAATTATGCAAAAATATTACAAGCTTACAAGGAAATATATGTTAAACAACTCAATACCTTGGGAGATGTATATTAAAAACTCTGATCTGATCCAATTCACATGTCAGCTTAAACCAGAATATGCTTGATATGATTTTGACTTCACTCTAATGTGTGAACTCAAAGAATTGTGCTTTATTCAATAAACAATGGTTTTATTAAACTGTGGCTTAGCACAATATATGAAATGGATATTTGCATATTTGGGAAGCTATGGGCAAAACCCAATGTTAGAGAATGTCTGAAGGACAAGAAGGAGTAGATGTTTTGCTCAATACAGGTAGTCCTTGGCTTACGACCACAATTGAGCCCAAAATTTCTGTTGCTAAGTGAGACAGTTGTTAAATGAGTTTTGCCCCCTTTGACAACCTTTCTTGCCAGAGTTGTTAAGTGAATCACTGCAGTTATTAAGTTAGTAACATAGATGTTAAATGAATTTGGCTTCCCCATTGACTTTGCTCGTCAGAAGGTCACAAAAGGGGAGCACATGACCCTGGGATACTGCAACCGTCATAAATATGAACCAGTTGGCTAAGCATCCAAATTTTGATCAAGTGACCATGGGGATGCCGCAACAGTTGTAAGTGTGAAAAATGGTTTCTCCCCAATCCTAGACATTGGGCAAGGATAACAAATAGAATAGAATGGAATGGAATGGAATGGAATGGAATGGAATGGAATGGAATAGAATAGAATAGAATAGAATAGAATAGAATAGAATAGAATAGAATAGAATAGAATAGAATAGATTTTTTTATTGGCCAAGTGTGATTGGACACACAAGGAATTTGTCTTTGGTGCATATGCTCTCAGTGTACATAAAAGAAAAGATACGTTCATCAAGAATCATAAGGTATAACACTTAATGATAGTCATAAGGTACAAATAAGCAATCAGGAAACAATCAATATCAATATAAATAAAACAATAAATACCAATATAAGGATACAAGCAACAAGTTACAGTCATACAGTCATAAGTGGAAGGGTGATGGGAACGATAAGAAGATTACCCAGTACCTGGATGAATCTGTCTATCTAGACCCGTTCCAGTCCGGTTTCCGACCCAGATACAGCACGGAGACAGCTTTGGTCGCGTTGGTGGATGACCTTTGGAGGGCTCGGGACAGGGGTTATTCCTCCTAGATCTCTCAGCGGCTTTTGATACCATCAACCATGGTATCCTGCTGCGACGGTTGGGGAGTTTAGGAGTGGGAGGCACCGTTTTTCGGTGGTTCTCGTCCTAGTTCTCCGACCGATCGCAGACGGTGTTGACAGGGGGGCAGAGATCGACCACGAGGCGCCTCCTCTGTGGGGTACCCCAGGGGTCGGTTCTTTCGCCTCTCCTGTTCAACATCTACATGAAGCCGCTGGGTGAGGTCATCAGTGGTTTTGGGGTGAGTTATCAACTGTACGCTGATGACACCCAGCTGTACATTTCCACCCCTGACCACCCCAATGAAGCTGTCGAAGTGTTGTCTCGGTGTTTGGAGGCCGTGTGGGTCTGGATGGGGAGAAACAGGCTCAAGCTCAACTCCTCCAAGACTGAGTGGCTGTAGATGCCGGCATCCCGGTACAACCAGCTGCAACCGCTGCTGACTGTTGGAGGCGAATCATTGGCCCCAATGGAGAGGGTGCGCAATCTAGGCGTTCTCCTGGATGGACGGTTGTCTTTTGAAGATCACTTGGCGACCGTCTCCAGGCGAGCTTTTTCCCAGGTACGCCTGGTTCGCCAGTTGCGCCCCTTTCTAGACCGGGATTCCCTATGCACGGTCACTCATGCCCTCGTCACTTCTCGCCTGGACTACTGCAATGCTCTCTACATGGGGCTCCCCTTGAGGAGCACCTGGAGGCTCCAGTTGGTCCAGAATGCAGCTGCGCGGGTGATAGAGGGAGCCACTCGTGGCTCTCATATAACACCTATCCTGCACAGGCTGCACTGGCTGCCTGTGGTCTTCCGGGTGCACTTCAAGGTGCTGGTTACCACCTTTAAAGCGCTCCATGGCTTAGGACTGGGATATCTTCGGGACCGCCTTCTGTTACCACATGCCTCCCACCACCCGGTGCGCTCCCATAGAGAGGGCCTCCTCAGGGTGCTGTCAGCCAAACAGTGTCAGCTGGCGACCCCCAGGGGGAGAGCCTTCTCTGTGGGGGCACCTACCCTCTGGAATGAGCTTCCCCCAGGACTTCGACAACTTCCTGACCTCCGGACCTTTCGCCGCGAGCTGAAGACGTATTTATTCTTCCGAGCAGGACTGGCATGAAAAAGGGTTTTTTAAAAAATTGGATTTTAAATGGGGTTTTATTTTATAATATGTATTTTATAATTTAATTTATTGGCCACACTGAATAAGTTTTTTAACAGTGATTTTATTGTATTGTATTGTATTGTATTTTATCTGGCTGTTAACCGCCCTGAGTCCTTCGGGAGAAGGGCAGTATAAAAATTAAAATATTATTATTATTATTATTATTATTATTATTATTATTATTATTATTATTATTATTATTATTATTAATAGTAGTGCAGACTTAGTAAATAGTTTGACAGTGTTGTTGGAATTAGTTGTCGAGCAGAGGAATGGTGTTCGGGGAAAACTGTTCTTGCGTCTAGTTGTTCTAGTGTGCAGTGCTCTATAACATCGTTTTGAGGGTAGAAGTTGAAACAATTTATATCCAGGATACGAGGGCTCTGTAGATATTTTCACAGCCCTCTTTTTGACTCATGCAGTATATAGATCCTCAATGGAAGGCAGGTTGGTAGCAACTGTTTTTTCTGCAGTTCTAATTATCCTCTGAAATCTGTGTTTGTCTTGTTGGGTTGCACAACCAAACCAGTGTCTGAGTGTTGTGTGCATTTTATTGACCCCTGACATACGTACAGTAAGTTGTTTATGGATTGCTTTCTTTTCATTTGGTATTGTATCTTCATCATTTTTGTTTTTGTTTTTGTTTGATATTTGCCATCTGGTGTGGCCTTTAGGCAAGCTGGATCACTATATAAAGGGGTCAGAAAAGCCAAGATGGCAGAAACAACATCATTATTTATTTTATTTATTTATTCATATTTTTATACCGCCCTTCTCCGAAGACTCAGGGCGGTGTACAGCCAATAAAACGACAAGAATCCCAACAAATTTAAAATAAAATATCAAATTTAAAAAACTGATTCAATCGCTGTAACTTAAAATATTAGCTAAAATTTATCAAAACTAAAACCTTGGTAAAATCCTATTTAAAACCCACTAAAACCCCCATACTAAAATCAATCAGGCCAGCCCCACTTGGTGAAAAAAGAAAGTCTTGAGCTCACGCTTAAAGGTCCGGAGATCAGGGAGGAGACGGAGTCCCACCGGCAGCTCATTCCATAAATCATGATCCAAGAGCTGCCCCTTTCCTCATCCAATTATTATTTTTCCCCCAGCAATGTACCACAAGTCTAATCATTGTGCGTGGACTTGACATTCAACATCAGGAGACTGAGGCCAGGGTCACCAATCATCTAGGCACCTGGATATGAGAATGGGGTATTCTCCCCAAGATGTGGGGATCAATGACAAATTGTTGGTGTCCCTCAGTGTACATCTTATGCCTAACACATCTTCTCAACCCATAACGTAGAAGTGCAGTCATTTGCTTTTCACTCCATTAGTTCACCTATAGCACCACTCCGTATCATTGGCAAGTTCTGGGATTTAACCTATAATCCACAGCCTCAGTTCTACCCACTTCTCTTCTATTCCTAACCAACTCTGATTGGACAAACCTGTTATTTGGCCAAGTTCCTCTAGCCAGCTTGACGTCACTCGTATCGGAAGGCGCCTGTGGCGGCCCGAACGGTCTGCCAGTGAAAATACGCTCTTGAGCTCCATTTTCGGCCATGACAGCCTCCTGTAATCCTCTGCCAGCAAAAATGGAGCTCAAGAGGGCCGCGCCCAGCCCCTCCAAGCTCCATTTTCACTGGCAGAAGGCTACAGGAAGCCGTTGTGGCCAAAAACGAAGTCTGAGAGGGCCACACATGGTCTTCCCGAGCTCCGTGGGCTGGTCCTTTGCTGTTTCCAGGGCAGCCCCATGGCCCAGTTCCAGCCCATAGGCCTTGAGTTTGACACCCCTGCTCTAGACAGGTACACAAGCTGTTAATCACAGACTCACACTACATTGATATACAACTTTCCCCCTGTAATCAAGTACAACCAATCCCGCATATTTCATCCCTTTCTCTTGTGGCAGTCTTTGTCAAAGTTCTCAAACAAAACCCCTAAAGGCTATTTTATATTTTCTAGCCCATCAGGAAAGATGTCTTCTGTCTTTTATCCAGTGAATTTATAAACTGTCTACACATATCACTTAAAATTGTCTCGACTGAGTGGCATTGGATCTCGGAAAGTTTGAACCACAATTTTTTTTTTTCAGGTTGAGAAGTTAAAGGACCACATTGGGATTAATAGTGAGAAGATAAGAACGAGGGAAGAGGAGAGGAGGAGAGTGGATGGAAATACAGGACAAGCAAGGAGAGTAAAGTATTTTAAGAGAAAAAAGAAGAAAAAAAGGAGAAAGAGAGAAAAGAGGAAAATTTAAAAATAGCTGAAAATATACTAAATGATTTAAATATTAATAATGGAATTTGAAAGCACAAAAAATACCTTATAATATATTAAATGGCTTAAATGTTAATAATGGAATTTGAAACTACAAAAAGTCTTTAAATGTAACTACGGAATTTACTTAAAGCATTAAAATGATACTATGAAGATTAATTGAGTTGTTGTTTTTTCTTTACTTTTTTGACTATGATTAATACTATATGAATTGTTATTGAATTGCAAATATATGAATGATATTGATGTTTGATAAATAGTATATATAAAAGATTACAAATATTAACTGGGAAGTAAAGGGTTTAATTTAAAGGGAGTAAGGCGAGAAGGGCAAAAAAGAGAGGAGTTGATAAATGATTAGAATTTAGGGCGAAAGATAAGATTTCATATACAACATAAATAAAAGAAGGAAAATAAAAATGAGAGAAAATATATTAATGTAAATCTATAAAATGTGTTGGATGAGAACTAAAAGTTGTATGAATTTGAAACCTGGCCAATATTCTGTTCAGAAATAATGCATTGTATGTTGATGTGTGTGTGTGTTAAAAAAAAATCTAAAAGAAAAAAAGAAACACTAAGAATTTCATAGGAGATTGTTTTCCACTGAAGGCTAGATTCCAAGACAAAGAGATATTCCTAGATCCTGAATCTCTCTCTCTCTGAAAACTTTAATTCCTGAATGCCCTTCCAGATTTTACATGTATACATGACACTTGGTGCAAAAATGTAAAGGCAATTCAAGGATACACAATGCTCTTAGCAGTTGGAGAAGTGGAGAACCTTGAATTGTTTCCAGAAAACCAAAAGGTTAAGTGCCCAGCCATACTTGCAGTATCTGAAAAACATGTTACTTAAATTACATTCCTTTGAAAAACTCTGAGTTTGCCAGGTCTGGTGCCCATCGCTGAGGTAGCCTAAGGCACAAACAACAACAATAAAAACACAATCAAGCACAATACACCATCCTTACTAAATGCAACCTTTTAAATAATAGAACTACGTTTGAAATCTACTGGGGATAAGCAAGGTAATTCAGGTTTCACTTTCGAAGATATTTTCACTCAGGAGTGTTTTCTCTTCATTTATTCCACTCGATAGGCTTTGTTTTGCATCTCGATAGCATCACAGAACTTGAACTTCAAAGTTGGAAGACAAAATACTATTATGTGATCTATGTCAGGGGTCCCCCAAACTGTGGGCTGTGGCCCACTACCAGGCCTGTAGCCTAATCGCCACTGGGCGATTAGGCCACTGTGGCTGGCCGGTGCATGTGTATCAGCATGCACGCACACAGCCGTTGTGGTCTGTCAGCAGCCTAAGAAGCTGGCAACAGAGTTGGACAGCGATGAGGCTGAGGTGAGGCCAGGGCCATCGGGAAGTGAGGTGCAGACTCCAGAGCTTCCAGAGGCTGACAGTAGTGAGGCAGAGGAACAGGAGGAGCCTGTTCCTAATGCGCGCATGAGAAGAGCTGCCAGAAGGCAAGAGCAGCTCAAGCAAAGAGGACAACTCGGGAGTAGGGCCAAGAGATGATTGGCCCCTCCCATAAGGCTTAAAACAGACTAGCACCAGTGTTTCAGCTTTGGCGGAAAACAACATTGTAGCTGCATCTTCTGTTTTGTCCTCTGCTTCATGTGTGTCTTTGTTTTTGCGGCTTCTGGACATTTGCCAGGAAGGGCCTTTGGCAGTTTGCCTAATTGGATCAAGGTTTGTGAAACGCGGTGGCTCAGGGGCTAGGATGTTGAGCTTGTCGATCGAAAGGTCGGCAGCTCGGCGGTTCGAATCCCTAGTGCTGCCATGTAACGGGGTGAGCTCCCGTTACTTGTCCCAGCTTCTGCCAACCTAGCAGTTTCGAAAGCACCTAAAAATGCAAGTAGAAAAAATAGGAACCACCTTTGGTGGAAGGTAACAGTGTTTCATGCGCCTTTGGCGTTAAGTCATGCCGGCCACATGATCACGGAGACGTCTTTGGACAGTGCTGGCTCTTCGGCTTTGAAACGGAGATGAGCACCACCCCCTAGAGTCGGCAAGTAATTCCCAGCTGTTCGAATAAAGTTTGTTTTTCCGCGGACTAAGTTTATTACTACCTACTTGGGCCTGGGTCACAACAACAGCCCAACTCGTGTGAGCGTCACCACAAACATCGCAGGTGTCTGTGGCCCCACTTGTGTGAGCTTTGTCATAGGCATTCATGGCCCCATTTATGTGAACGTCATCATGGGCGCTCGCAGTCCCACTTGCACAAGCCTCGTTGAGGGTGTTCGTGGTCCCACTTGTGCGAGTGTTGTCGCAAACATCGCAGGCACTCCCACTTGCACATACACGCACACATGTGCCTGCCCCTGCCACAAAATCATCCCTTTCCCCCTTCCCCGTGCTCTGGGCTGCCAACTGGAAAGGTTGGGGAACTCTGATCTATGTCTATTCTAGGTCTATGCATGAATATGAGTAAAGGAAGACATACATGTTAGAAGCAACCTATTGTCTCCAGCTTTCCTTCGTGGAGATCTATAGGGGCATGTTCTGAGCATGAGTCGAAATGTCCATGTTAATAGAAGCAATAGTTTTTTTAATCTTGGAAAGGATTCTGGTGACATTTTACCGACATTTAGGTGAACACAAATGAAGGTGGGCTTTTTTTGGGAGGGGGCAACTTCCTTTCTACTTGGAGAAGAAGCAATACTGAGGGAAAGGTTAGTAATATGCAAGATGTACTGTAACTTGAAATTCTTGGTTTAGAAAATTTAGAACTGTGCCGCCTTCGGTATGACCTGAGCGTAGCTCATAAAATCATTTGCTACAATGTCCTACCTGTCAATGACTACTTCAGCTTCAACCACAAAAATACAAGAGCACACAATAGATACAAACTTAAAGTGAACCGCTCCAATCTCGATTGCTGAAAATATGACTTCAATAACAGAGTTGTTAATGCCTGGAATGCACTACCAGACTGCGTGGTCTCATCCCAAAATCCCCAAAACTTTAACCGAAGACTGTCTACTGTTAACCTCACCCCATTCCTAAGAGGTCTGTAAGGGGCGTGCTTAAGAGCGCCAGCTACCGTCCCTGTCCTAATGTTCCCTTTAGTTGTATTCATTTTATGTATTCAATTCATGCTTATATTTATATATATTATTTAATATATATTTGACAAAATGAATGAATGAATGAATGAATGAATGAATGAATGAATGAATGAATGTAGGAGATGACCATCCGTGAGCTGTCAAGCTTCTGAATGGAAAATAACTTTACAACAACATAGTACGATGAATTTGCGGAGCTGGCATGATGCGCAATAAGTTCACATGGTGCAGTAGGATTGTGTGCTTGTTAGTAGGATTCACTGGGTTAGGGATTTTTCTTTTACTGTCTTTCACTGTGAGTTGTATTGGATTGGGGGGGCTGCATGAAGGGAGGCTCAGCCAATCTCATTATACACATGTTGTACCCTGACAATAAAGGTTTGACTCTTGAATCTCTGAATGACCAGATTGAGCCCAAGACAAGGGTCAAACACATCATCAATTTGGAGTCTCTCACAAGAGACCTAACTCCAGCCCTTCTTGAAGTCTGGCGCCAATTTGTCTTGACCATTAGTGGATCAGATTCTTGTGTATAGATAGCATGAAATAAACTTGTGATACTTTTGAACCCTATCCTGGTAATTGGTTCTTGCACCTGACATTAGGTCAAGATAACAAACACAGCCTCCTCTCACTTATGTTCATGTACAACTTTGATGGGCGTTTGATGGTATTTTGATGGACATTTCGACTCATGCTTCAATTCAGACTAGAAGGAGATACTAAATCTATACAAAAGGACCTTGCAGATGTTGGCTCTCCAGAGATACACTACAAGATAACAAAAGATAGCCAAAATGGAACTGGGATTTCTAGGACTGAAAGTGGAATAAAACTGAAACAAACTTTTTTTTCCTCAAGGAACATGGGCAGAGTTGTCTCTGTTCACAAGTTTTTGAAGTCAGCTGTATGAAGCTATCATCATCTCATCTGGAGGGATTGGGGGTGGGAGGCACTGTTTATCAGTGGTTCTCCTCCTATCTCTCTGACCGTTCGCAGACGGTGTTGGCAGGCGGGCAGAGATCGGCCCCAAGGCGCCTCACTTGTGGGGTGCCTCAGGGGTCTGTTCTCTCGCCTCTCCTGTTCAACATCTATATGAAGCCGCTGGATGAGGTTATCTGTGGTTTCGGGGTGGACTATCATCTGTACGCTGATGATACTCAGCTGTACATTTCCACCCCGAATCACCCCAATGAAGCCGTTGAGGTGATGGACCAGTGTCTTGAGGCCGTGCGGGTCTGGATGGGGAGGAACAGGCTCCGACTCAACCCTTCCAAGACAGAGTGGCTTTGGGTTCCGGCGTCCCTGTACAGTCAGCTTACACCATCGCTGACTGTTGGGGGGGGTAGTACTGACCCCCAGGTGAGGAATGCGCAACTTAGGCATTCTCCTGGATGATCGGCTGTCCTTAGAGGAACATTTGACAGCCGTCGCCAGGGGAGCATTTTATCAGGTTCACCTGATTCGCCAGTTGCGCCCCTTCCTTGACCGGGACACCTTACGCACGGTCACTCACGCCCTCGTCACTTCCCGCTTGGACTATTGCAATGCTCTCTACATGGGGCTTCCCTTGAAGAGCACCAGGAGGCTCCAGCTAAGTCCAGAATGCGGCCGCGCGGGTGATAGAGGGAGCACCGCGCTGCTCCCACATAACACCTATCCTGCGCAGCCTACACTGGCTGCCGGTGGCCTTCCGGGTGCAATTCAAGGTTTTGGTTACCACCTTTAAAGCGCTCCATGGCTTAGGACCGGGATATCTACGAGACCGCCTTCTGCCGCCGATTGCCTCCCAACGACCTGTGCGCTCCCACAGAGCGGACCTCCTCAGGGTGCCGTCGACCAAACAATGTAGGTTGGCGACCCCCAGGGGGAGGGCCTTCTCTGTGGCAGCACCGGCCCTGTGGAACGAGCTTCCTCCGGGGTTACGACAACTCCCCGACCTCTGGGCCTTCAGACGTGAACTGTAGACTTTATTATTTCAGCGAGCTGGACTAGCCTAAGAAATATTTTAGCGAAATTTTAAATGGGTTTTAATCGGTTTTTACCGTTTTAGTGATTTGGCCATTAAATATTTGGTTTTAATTGTTTTTATATTGTTATTTATTATATTGTTGTATTTTAATATGGCTGTAAACCGCCCTGAGTCCTGCGGGAGATGGTGTGGTATAGAAGTTTAATTAATAAATAAATAAATAAAAAATCTATTTTGCCCGGAATCAAGGATGTTGATCCAGAACCAAGGATGTACCTTTCCAACTTCAAGGGATATTCTTTCTAGTTTTTGCAGCTGCCTTTTTTTTTTTAATTTGAGAGAGTCAAAAATTGAAGCTTCATATCTCCTAAATGATTCGACTCAGTCCAGCATTTTGTTTCTTCCAATGGCCAAACAGATGACTTTACAGAATACAGAATAACAGAGTTGGAATTACCCAAGTCAAGCTTCATATGGCCTCTTGTCTGCTTAACTAGTAGTGGGTCTCCAGGGTTTAATAACATCCTATTTTCTTCTAATGGAGATGTGAGAATTGAACCATGACCTTTGACATAAGAGCCGCCACAGCGCAGTGGTTAAAAAGCAGTACTGCAAGCTAGTTCTGCTGACTGCCAGCTGTCTGCAGTTCAGCAGTATGAATCTCACCAGGCTTAAGGCTGACTCAGCCTTCCATCCTTCTGAGGTCGGTAAAATGAGAACCCAGATTGTTGGAGGCCATGTGCTGACTCCGTAAACTGCTGAGAGAGAGAGAGAGAGTGCTGTAAAGCACTGTGAAGTGGTATATAAGTCTAAGTATGCTATTGCTATGCATACCTATCCATTGCACTATTCTCTTTTGAGGAAAGCAACGTTATCCAAATTACAGAAGGGGGTTAATAAATTAGATGTGGTGGAATCACTGGCTGAAGGGGAGGGGTCCCGCTAGGATGTGTAAAGAGTCATTCCAGCTTAGAGCCTGTCTGGGGAAGGAAACAACTGAGGTCAAACCCTTAGATCTATATCTGCCATTTTCCAAGCGAAGGCAGACATCTGGCAAGATTCTTGTAATATAGGTGATCAGCAACAGAATATCTACTTGGGCCTATCCATGGGTGATTCTGGTTCCTTTCACCCGACAATAACGAAACCAAGAAATAGATGATATAAGAAAAAGAAAAGACAAATAACTAAAAATAGCTAACACCAATTCCACACAGTGTACCTCTCCATACTTTTCCTGTCCTTACAAACCATCTTTCCTTCAAGCATATCCATACCTCAGTTCCTATATGGTCTTTTTTCTTTTTCTTTTCAAAAAAGGACCATTCTTTTTGAATGACTCATTAACATTATCCAATTAAGGTTTTGTTGGCCTTCCTCTTCTTCTCAACCCAGTCAGTCTTCCTTCATGCTTTTATTTGCAATGTGATTGTCATCCAACTGAATGTATGTTTCATACTGTTCACTGTTATATTAAATCCACATTATTGTTGCATCCAATCGTGCTTGAACCTCTTTTAGTACATATCAGGGGTGAAATGCTCTGAAGTCTGCTACTGGTTTGGGGAGGGGAAAGAGCTGTGCCACAAGATTTAGATTCGCTAGAAAGCAGGATTTCCTGCTTTCTAGTGAATATAAATTGTGTGGCACAGTTGATTGTCGGAAATATTGGTTCGCCTGAACTGGTAGCATTCTTTTTACTACCGGTTTGGGCGAACCGGTCCGAAACGGTAGCATTTCACCCCTGGTACATATGCTTCACAGATATTCCAGTTCTACTGCATTCAACTTAATATTTCTCCTGGCTTAGCCAGTTCTCACTTCAATAAAACAAAGTGGGCACAAACAAAAAAAAAGAGAGGCACTTTTCTCACTGTTGACAAATATTCAAGGAGCAAGGAATATCAACTAGCATTCTAAGCAGCATTTATATATACATATATAAATTATATATATAAATTATATATATATATATATATATATATATATATATATATATATATATATATATATATTTTTTTTAAAAAAACAACCCTCCAGCAATTTTCCCATCTTCTGTAAACATTCTACCAAGGTATGAAAATCCATCTCCTTGCTCTGCTATCTCACAGTTTAACTTGCAGTAGTTCACTCCATTTTCCCTGTCAAACATAACCACCTCACTCTTCAAAACATTAATTTTCAAATCCACACTTCTCATTCCATCATGCAATCTATGTATATTTGCTGCAAATCATTCAGGTTCTTGGTGAACAACATAGCATCATCTGCATACAAAAGTAAATATATATTCACGTCCCTAGCCAATATATTTCCAACATCACTACAAGCATTCCTTAAACATTTCTGCATAAATACATGAAAAGACCAAGGGGACATCATACATCTCCCCTCTCGCTGTTGAAGTATTCACTAAACAATCCATTTATACTCATGCATGCTTTGTTTCCAGCACACACCATTCTTAACACATTCAGCAACTTAACTCCATATTTGCAAAAAACATTGCATAATTCGAGCCAGTTCACTTTAGCATACATTTTTTTCTAATTCAACAAAAGCACAATACATTTTCTTTCTCACATTTATGCAGTGGTAAAATCCTATCAGTTTGCACTGGTTTAGATGAACCAGTAGTGATAAAAGCTACCAGTTGATCCGAAATGGTATTTCCAACAATCAACTGTGCCACATGATTTATATTTGCTAGAAAGCAGGCAGTCCTGCTTCCTAGTGAATCTAAATAGCGTGGCACAGCTGTTTCCCCACCTCACTGTTTTACTTACCTTGTTAAGTGTCCATGTGAACTTTTTCCATGTGAAGCGCATGTTTCGTGCACACTCTGCGTGCACGCGTGTGCAGCATGCGTTTGGAGCACACTACATGTGCGCACATGCAACGTGCAATTGGTGCACACTGCATATGCGCATGCACAACATGCATTTGGTGCACACTGTGCATGTGTTTGGTGCACACTGTGCATGAGCGCACATGCAGTGTGAGTTTGGTGCACACTGTGCATGTGTACACATGCAGCGTGCGTTTGGTGCATACTGCGTGCACACACTTGCAACATGTGTTTAGTGCACACTGTGCATGCACACACAGCGTGTGTTTGGTGTGCACTGCACATGTGCAGTGTGCATTTGGCACATACATGTGCAGGCAGCGAACCGCTGCCAAACCTCAGAGGATTTCACCACTATATTTATGTATTTGTTAGTGACTTGCCGAAGAAGAAAACACAGTTTGTACACCTTGACGAAAAGTGCCACTCCGTTTTCCATTGAGCCTTTCATAGCTTTCAACCAGAATTCTCCAAACACCTTCTTACACAATCTTATGAAATTTATCTCGTTATTGTTTTTGCCTACACTTTTTGTAACGGAAGTACGGAGGTGATCTTGAAGAAGGTATTTGACAGCCTTTACGTCAACATAGCTATGAAAGGAAGATGAGAGTGAGAAAGAAACTCAAGATCTCAATCATTTTGACGCTGTTGGGTATAAGAAGAGGAAGAGAAGAATCTTAGTCATGCTTTTATGATTCTGTGATTTATTTAATAATAGAGTTGCAATAGTACTTGGAGAATCCATTTCCTGATGTGGTCTACCACAAAGGTTGACACTTTTGTTACCTTCCCTTTGGATAAGGAGACAATTATAACATTACAAATTAACAGAGCTGGAAGGGACCTTGTAGGTCATCTAGTTCAACCCCCTGCCCAAGCAGGAGACCCTACACCATTTCTGACAGATGGCAGTCCAGTCTCTTCTTTAAAGCCTCCTGTGATGAAACTCCCACAACTTCTGTAGGCAACTTCTGTTCCATGGATTGATTGCTCTCACTGTCAGAAAATTTCTCCTAATTTCTAGGTTGAATCTCTCCTTGATCAGTTTCCATCCCTTGTTCCTTGTCTGACCATCAGGTGCTTTGGGAAATAGCTTGATCCCTTCCTGTCTGTGGCAGCTTTTCAAATATTGGAACACTGCTATCATGTCTCCCCTGGTCGTTCTCTTCACTAGACTAGCCATGCCCAGTTCCTGCAACCGTTCATCGTATGTTTTAGCCTCCAGTCCCCTAATCATCCTGGTTGCTCTTCTCTGCACTCTTTCTAGAGTCTCAACATCTTTTTTATAGTGTGGTGACCCAAACTGGATGCAGTACTCTAGGTGTGGTCTTATTAGGGCTTTATAGAGTGGTATTAGTACCTCACTTGATCTTGATTGTATCCCTCTGTTAATGCAATTTAGGATTACATATTGGCTTTTTTGGTTGCCGCTGCACACTGCTGGCTCATATTTAATTGGTTGTCCACTAAGACTCCAAGATCCCTCTCACAGTCACTGCCATTAAGCCTGGTTTCACCCAGTCTATATTTGTACTTTTGGTTTGTATATCTAGATATCATTTTATATATATAAGGGTGGATAAGAGATTGGTGACCAAAATATTGCAGTGGTTCTACTCACATTCCCCAATGGGTCTTCAACCCAACTTTCTTTGATTACATTCAAGAAAACCACATTTAAAAAACATCATTTCCTCCCTCCTTTCTACAGATGCACAGAGAAAGACAAGCAGAAGGTATATCTATTGTCATCTAATGAAATTTATCATTTGGGGGGGAGAGGGGAGAGCATATATACCATGACTGAAAATTTCACTCTACCCTCTACTGCCAGTAATAGATGCCATTAACTCAGTCTCTCTCTCTCTCCATCTCTCTCTCTCTCTCTCTCTTTAAATGACACTTTAACTTTAAATTTCTTATGGGACCACATCACCTAATTAGAGGAACTGATAACTGCACTGCTCCATAATGAGGCCAATACATTTCAAAGTCATTAAAGATAACTAAGGCAATAAGTCTATGTTTAAGCAAGGCTTCCTTCAAATCTGTATGCCTGTTTCTATGTCTTGGAGTCCAGGATAAGGCGTGGGCTGGGGAATGAGCGAAAGAAAGCCGGCAAGCAAAAGCAATCTTTGCTTAGTCAACTGTAAATGCTGGGTTATTGGAATCTTTAAAACAGGCAGCACAGAGAAAATTACATAGCCAAATCTGCCTCTTCCTAGTTAATGAAGAATTAAGAGTGCCATTTACCACATTAGAAAGTTCATCAGAAACCTGTTCCCTCTGCAGCGGCTAGTTGACAGCGGTGTCACTTTTCCCAAGCCTGGCGTAGAAAGACTTGACAGCACATCAGTCATAAATGTCACACCTATTTATCTCTCTCCTCATCACAGCCCTGACAAAATTCAATCCTTGTTTGTGGAACGCCTGTAAGCAGATGGAGGGAGAACGGCAAGCTGCTTCAAAGAACTTTCAGGCATTAGAGGAGGGGGGGGGGAAATGCAAGGCTACCCCGGTGGCACGGAGAGTCCGGCTGGGGAGCATGGAAGCTGGAGTCTACCTCCAGTGAAAAGAAAGCGTCTGGCTGGGGAAGCCTGGTTAGTCATTTTTCAGCTCCCAAGATGGTGGTCTGGACCTTGACGTTTCAAAGTTGCTGTTGAGAGGTTGGGCTTGTGGATGGCAGATTTTACGCTGCAGGGAAAATGTGCCTTACTTGATGGTGGAATTTGTCTTTTTTTTTCTGGATGCATACATGAGATTGAACCAAGAGCTGTGAGAAGAAAAAAATCCCATCCCATTTGTGAGAGGACAGCTGACTGCAAAATGGCCAGCACCTGGGCTGATAATGCTCTGTCCCTTTAAGACAGGGGTGTCAAACTCAAGACCCGCAGGCCACCCTGGAAACAATGAAGGACCGGCCCGCGGTGCCTCTGCCAGAGAAAATGGAGCTTGGGAGGATCGTGTGAAGCGCACCCGTGCTCCGTTTTTGACTGTGATGGCCTCCTGCAACCCTCTGTCAGCTAAAATGGAGCTCATTTTCCCTCCCGATCTCTGTTTTTAGTGGCAGAGCATTTGGGCCTACACAGGTGCCCCCGACACAAGTGGCATCCAGCTGGCCATGCCCATCCTGACCACGCCACGCCCCCCAAGGTCAAACACAACCCTGATGCCATGTGCCAGGAGTTCAATCTTGACCAGCTCAAGGTTGACTCCGCCTTTCATCCTTCTAAGGTTGGTAAAAGGAGGACCCACATTGTTGGGGGTCATATGCTGACTCTGTAAACTGCTTAAAGAGGGCTGTAAAGCACTGTAAAGTAGCTAAGTGGTATTGCTATTGCAGGCTAACTCAGCCTTTCCTCCTTCCATGGTGGGTAAAATGAGGACACAGACTGTTGGGGGCAATATGCTGACTCTTAGAGAGGGCTTAGAGAGGGCTGTAAAAGCACTATGAAGCGGTGTATAAGTCTAAGTGCTATTGCTATTGATTATGTTGTGACTATAGGATTACGTATATTTTGCTTGCTTTATTTTTGCATGAGGATTGTATTTGCTTTAGGGCAATCTTACAAGAATAGTGCATTTTATTTTGGCTGTGCTTAGAATTAAAACAATTAAAAGCATCATATTAAAGCCAAGAATGAATAAAAACATGACTAAGGTTAACGTTAACCGAGTTTAGCCTGTTAAGCAAATGAAGCCAGTGGGTCTATAATTGGCTGGGCGAACCCAGAAATTAGGTTAATTCAATAAGAGTGCTTTGAATATGTGACTTCAATGTTTTGTTTAGAGAGAAAACAGCAGTTCAAAGCTCTTCTCATTTTAATACGAGATAAATTGGAAGTCTCAGTCTGTTCAAATACATGAAAGCCAAGATCATTTTTTTTCCAAACTAACATGAGAACTTGGAATTATTTTTCCTCATCTGTATTACCCCTCTGTAGTAGAGCGTAATAGAGTGTATTGTCTACTCTAAGCAAAATACGCCAACTTTTCTTGTCTTAATTTGCAAAGACGCATGGGATACAAATAAAATTCAGGTTTAACTGTCTAGAATAGCATAGCACAGAAGAGGAGAGGAGAGGAGAGGAGAGGAGAGGAGAGGAGAGAAGAGAAGAGAAGAGAAGAGAAGAGAAGAGAAGAGAAGAGAAGAGAAGAGAAGAGAAGAGCTGGAAGGGACTTTGGCGATCTTCTAGCCAAGCCCCCTGCTCAAGCAGAAGAAACTATACCACTGATGGCAAACCTTTTTGCCATCGTGTGCCAAAAGCAATGGGAGCATGGGGGAGGTTGCGCACATGCCCACACCCATAATTCTATACGCCCCGCTCCCACGCATGCACATACGACAGCTCCTGTGCTCCCCCTCCACTTTTGGCCCAGTGGGCCCGGTAGGCCCATTTTTTGCTCTCACCAGACTTCAGAGCCTTTCTGGGAACCTGGTTGGGGGGCGAAAACAGGCTTCCCCATCCCCCAGAGGCCTGAAATGGCCCATTTGCCAACTTCCTATGGGACCAGAAGTTGGAAAATGGGCCGTTTCCAGCCTCTCGAGGGCCTTCGGAGGGGTGGGGAAGGCCATTTCCCCCCCCCAGGTTCCTAGAAAGGCTCTGGAGCATGAGGAGAGCAAAAAACGGGCCTACCCCACCCCCATCAGGCCCTCCGGAGGTAGGAAACAGCTTGTTTCCCTATTGCAGGTGGGCCCAGGGGGCCTGAAAATCAGCTGGCTGATGCACGCATGGCCACCGGAGTTGAGTTCATGTTCCCACTAATATGGCTATGCGTGCCACCTGTGGCATGCATGCCATAGGTTCGCCATCACGGACCTATACCAATGTCTTAAAAAAGTCTTAGCAATGTCCAGATCAAAGCACATTCCAGAATGCTACTATTGTACTCGTTTCTGCCACTCTAAGTCAACATTTTAGTCTCAATAAGTAATTGGCATAGGAACATAAGTTGCAAACAAAACACAGACAAAACACATTGGCAAAATTGAAAATAAGAAAGTATCAAATACACACGTTTTAATCTGAACTTTCAAGTATAATAAACTAGGTTTGCAAAAATAAGAAACCGAGGAACAAATCTGATTTGTAGAAATGAGAAACAGAGAAACAAAGATTGACGTATTTGGTAAGATCTGAAAGAGAGAGCAGCTGAAATTGATTCGTGGAAACCTGAAATTGAAACAAACATGTTTGTACCATAAAAATGATTAAGAGAAGTTAAACTTGATATATTTTTCGTCCCTACTATTGTCTGCTCTGATTCTTCATGATCTTAGAAAAAGATCAAGGGATGGGATAGAATAGAATAGAATAGAATAGAATAGAATAGAATAGAATAGAATAGAATAGAATAGAATAGAATAGAATAGAATAGAATTCTTTATTGGCCAAGTGTTATTAGACACACAAGGAATTTGTCTCTGGTGCATAAGCTCACGATGTACATAAAAACAGCAAGTAATAGATCATAGGTAATAATCATAGTTACAAACAACAATTCATAATACTTCTTCATAATAAAAGAGTTGGAAGGGACCTTGGAGGTCTTCTAGTCCAACCCCCTGCCCAGGCAGGAAACCCTATACCATTACCATTGATAAATCATTAAAAAACAACAGGATTGGTCTATCTTTAGTTGATTTATTTTGATCCCTTAAAAAAGTTCCTTCTGTAAACTGGATTGCAATTAGGACAGTCTGAATCAGATAATTATATGAATAAACTTACACTCCACCATTTAGTCAGTACTGAAGAAGCTTTTTGGATGAGAAGCGAAGCGTCTTCAAGAAAAAACCAGGAAAGTCCAATTGCCTTTTGAAAAAGCACCTCTGGGACAACCAGAACCTGGATGACTGAGAATCTCCGCAGTTATCCCCACAGTTACTTACACTCTGAAGCATGAAACACGCAGAAATTTAGTAAAACCTCTGAAATCAACACAATCTAGATAGAGGATCAAAGAGAATCCCCTCTGGGAGGAAGGGAGGAGGGGGAAGGAGGGAGGGAAGGAGGGGAAGGAAGGAAGGAAGGAGAGGGAGGGAAGGAAGGAAGGAGAGGGAGGGATGGGGAGGGAGGAAGGAAGGAAAGAAGGAAGGAAGAAAGGAAGGAAGGAAGGAAGGAAGGAAGGAGAGGGAGGGAGGAAGGAAAGCGAGGGAGGAAGGGGGAGGAAGGAAGGAAGGAAGGAAGGAAGGAAGGAAAGCATTAAAAAGGAAAAAGAGAGATGTCCCAAAGATTGGAGAAAGGAACCACCAAGGAGACAATATACAGGGCAGGCTACTGTATATAAACAGAGAGCAAGTCCCACCTTTCGTCGCCCTGATGACATTATCTAGTTGGGTCATGAAAATGCCTGCAAGCAAACAGCTAAGCTCAGAGATCACCAAGAACGCCACAGTTCATCTCTGAACTATATATACTCTCTTCTATTGAGAGACCAAGGCAAGGGGAGAATAAACGTGGCTGACCCTTTAGAAAATTCCCGAGAAATCAAATAGATTACTTGACCGCCCCGATAAGCCCCATTATAACACCAATGCAAATTGCTTGCCTTAAGCTGGGAGCCATGCACATTCAAGTTTGAATCCCTGAAGGAAATGATTAAGTACAGCTATATTAGCTTTTTTGAAAACACACTTATTTCCTTATTCCAGGCCTATAGAGCAATAATAGCATTTTTCCATGTTGAGAATGGATTGTTTGTTAACACAGTTCTGGTAAAAATGTAACACAGTACAGTTTTAACCTTGGAAGGAGTGAGGGAAACTTGTGTGTGTGTGTGTGTGTGTGTGTGTGTGTGTGTGTGTGCACGTCACTGTCTTGTTAGTACTTCAGATGGAATACATCTCCCATTAATCTAAATGCAAAATCTGCTTTTAGCCTTCAAGGGAAAAAAAAAGTTTCTAAACAGAAACTTGGGGAAAAAAAAGCTAAACGCAATAAACCCCCCCTTTTTTTTTAAAAAAATGTTCTTTAGATAACCAAAGCTTTGGAGATCTTATATTCATGTTGAAGAAGTGAACATTTAATGGTTCCCAGAGGAATAGCTACTACAAGAATATCTAAGTTTATAATGCGGGTGGCAGGGTGGTAGAGAAATTAAGTTTGTGTAAGCTCTTTAATCAAATGTGAAATTTTCCCCGGGGCATAAAATGGGAGGTATGCAAGGCCCTTCTCTTATTCTGGCCTTATTTAAATTTAAAATAATATATTGATACACTTCCATTCTCAAGACTGGGTGCCCTCCCCTGGTAGCAGACAGACTCCTCATCTATCTAGGTATTTTTTGTACCTGTTTGATCTCAGCTAGGCTACACGTGTTTGTGTGAACATGTCTATGCCTTCAAGTCACTCTTGACCAGTGGTGGGATTCAGCCAGTTCGGAAGAACCGGTTGTTAATTTTCTGAGCAGTTTGGTGAACTGGTTTTTGGAAGAAACAATCAGGGCAGAGAACCGGTTGTTACATTATTTGAATCCCACCACTGCTCTTGACTTCTGGCAACTGCATGAACAACTCCCCTCAGTTTTCTTGGCAAGGTTTTTCAGGGGTGGTTTTGCCATTGTCTCCTTCCTAGGGCTGAGAGGGAGTGACTGGCTTCATGTCCAAGGTAGGACTAGAACTCATGGTCTTCTGGTTTCTAGTCTATTGCCTGTCAGCTTTGGAAGCCATACTAGGCCGAAGGCTTCCACACGCTGCCACTTTCTCCTTTTTTTATTATTATTATTTATTCGATTTTTATACCGCCCTTCTCCCGAAGGACTCAGGGTGGTGTACAGCCAGGGTAAAACAAATGGTACAGTATACAATTAAAATACAGATTAAAAAACTTATTATATAGTTGGCCTAAAAACTTTAAAATATATAAAACTAAAAAAACCCTTAAAATTAATAATAGAAATTTAAAACCAATAAAATTTAAGCCAGCCCCGTGCGAATAAATAGATGTGTTTTCAATTCGCGGCGGAAGGTCCGAAGGTCAGGTATTTGGCGTAAACCCGGGGGAAGTTCGTTCCAGAGGGTAGGAGCCCCCACAGAGAAGGATCTTCCCCTGGGGGCCGCCAGCCAACATTGCTTGGCGGACGGCACCCTGAGAAGTCCCTCTCTGTGAGAGCATACGGGTCAGTGGGAGGCATGAGGTAACAGCAGGCGGTCCTGTAAGTACCTAGGCCCTAAGCCATGGAGCGCTTTAAAGGTAGTGACCAAAACCTTAAAGTGGACCCGAAAGGCCACAGGTAGCCAGTGCAGTCTGCGCAGGAGCGGTGTTACACGGGAGCTACGCGAAGCTCCCTCTATCACCCGCGCAGCTGCATTCTGGACTAACTGAAGCCTCCGGGTGCACCTCAAGGGGAGCCCCATGTAGAGAGCATTACAATAATCCTGTATGGGAAAGTAGGAGAAGGGATGGGGGGTTTGGTACAAGGGGCCATTAGACATAATAACATTCTTCCTGTCGGTCAAGGTCAGGCCAAGACTGCATCTGGAGAAGGCGTGGTCGGAGTGATGCCTCAAGATGGGACGGTTGGTGATTGGAGCACGTGATCGGCAGAGGAGTCAAGGGGGTGGTGGTGGTCTGGGGTTTTGTACTACTGAGGGAAAACCCGGATCTCTAGATTCAGAGTTTATCCAGCTGTGCCAGCTCACCTATGCTAGTAAAAGAACTTTGAAAGATGTTTGTCTCGGAGTTTCTTCTGCAGGAGGGGGTTTTCTGGAACGCTGACATTACCACAACAACTACACCAAACTGGTTTGTCAGATAAAACTAATTTGCATCGTTTACTTCAAGGATCTCCACTACAGGTAGTCTTCAATTTACAACCGCAACTGAGCCCCAAAATTTATGTTGCTAAGTGAGATAGTTAAGTGAGTTTTGCCCCATTTTGCAACCTTTCTTGCCACAGATGTTAAGTGAATCACTGCAGTTGTTAAGCTAGCAACATGGCGGTTAAGTAAATTTGGCTTCCCCCTTGACTTTGCATGTCAGATGGTCATAAAAGGTGGCTTCCTGACCCCAGGACACTGCAACCGCCATAAATATGAACCAGCTGCCAAACATCCGAATTTTAATCACACGGCCACAGGGTTGCTCTGATCGTTGTTAAGTGGGAAGAATAGTTATACGTCACTTTTTTTCAGTGCCGTTGTAACTTTGAACAGTCACTAAAAGGAACTGAGGTGATGCAGAGGATAGAATGCAGTATTGCAGGCTAACTGATCTGACCCAAGCTTCCTGATATAGTAAAAAGCAAACAATTAGTCCCCAAACCCCCTTTTTTATTTATTTTAACAGTGGTGAATTCCTTTCATTCACAGCACGTGCTGAATCACCAAGAGTTTATAAATAGTCCAGCAGAAGTCTGCCACAGTCCTTCGGATAAGGCTGGTAAACACCCACCTTTATCTTCTTTGACACGCTGCCAAAGACCTAATTGGCAATTATCTTGGCAAGGCCACACTGGAAACACAGAGTCAAAAATGGAGCTTCAAAGTATAAACCGACACCATCCACAACTTTGCTTCCTTTATGTCATGGGAGGGGCCAATCATCTCCAACCCTTACTACCGAGTCATCCCTTTTGTTTTAACTGTTCTTGCCTTCTGGCAGTTCTGTGCATGCACACACTGGGAACAGGTTCTCCCTGTTCCTCTGCCTCTCTGATGTCTGACTCTGGAGGGTCTGGAGTCTGTACATAACTCCCAGATGGCCCTGGCCCCAATCTTTGCCTCTGATGCAGAGCCCTCATCCGAGCCTTCCCCAGACTCCAGGACTGGCCCATATTCCTCCCCAGCCTCCACGCTGTCTGACTCTGTTGCCAGCTATGCAGGCTGCTGGTGGACCACAACACTTATTTATTTATTTTATTTATAATTTAATTTCTATAACGCCCTTCTCCCGAAGGACTCAGGGCGGTTTACAGCCATATTAAAACAACATAGAATACACAGTATAAATCACAAATTTAAAACGAATTTAAAATGAAATATTTAACAGGCCTAATTAACTAAAACGGTCATAGACCGATATAAAACCCTTAAAATTTTAAATTATTAATTAATTAATTAATTAATTAAAAACACTTAGGCTAGTCCCGCACGATTAAATAAAGTCTTCAGTTCCCGCTTGAAGGTTCGGAGGTCGGGGAGTTGGCGTAACCCTGGAGGTAACTCGTTCCATAGGGCCGGTGCTGCCACAGAGAAGGCTCTCCCCCTGGGGGCCACCAACCAACATTGTTTGGATGATGGCACCCGGAGCAGGCCCACTCTGTGGGAGCGCACAGGTTGTTGGGAGGCTATCGGTGGCAGCAGGTGGTCTCGTAGATAACCCGGTCCTAAGCCCTGGAGCGCTTTGAAGGTGATCACTAACACCTTGAATTGCACCCGGAAGGCTACCAGCAGCCAGTGTAGGCTGTGCAGGATAGGTGTTATGCGGGAGCAATGTGGTGCTCCCTCTATTACCCGCGCAGCCGCATTCTGGACTAGCTGGAGCCTCCTGGTGCTCTTCAAGGGGAGCCCCATGTAGAGAGCATTGCAATAGTCCAAGCGAGAGGTAACAAGGGCATGAGTGACCATGCGTAAGGAGTCCCGGTCAAGAAAGGGGCGCAACTGGCGCATCAGGTGGACCTGATAAAATGCTCCCCTGGTGACGGCCATCAGATGTTCTTCTAGGGACAGCCGATCATCCAGGAGAACGCCCAAGTTGCACACCCTTCCCCCACCCCCAATCCCTCCAACTGACGCAGCAGGATACCATGGTCGATGATATCAAAAGCCGCCGAGAGATCTAACAGGACCAGGACAGAGGAACATCCCCTGTCCCAAGCCCTCCAGAGGTCATCCACCAACGCGACCAAAGCCATCTCAGTGCAGGTCTGAAGCCGGACTGGAACGGGTCTAGAAAGACAGATTCCTCCGGGTATTGGGGAAGCTGATATGCCACCACACTCTCAACAACCTTCGCCACAAAGCAAAGGTTGGAGACTGGACAATAGTTCGCCAATACAGCTGGGTCCAAGGATGGCTTCTTGAGGAGGGGCCTCACCACCGCCTCTTTCAAGGCAGTGGGGAAAACACTAACTGGCTAATTCTGCCCACTGCCAGGAGTTTGATCCTGATTGGCTCAAGGTTGACTCAGCCTTCCATCCTTCCGAAGTCGGTCAAATGAGGACCCAGATTGTTGGGGGCAAGATCCTGACGTGGTTGATTGAGACCCTGGGTTTTAAATTTTTATTATGTATTTTTATCCTTTTTGTAGTTCAATTGCTATGGTGATCCTCCCAGAGTTAAGATGAACATCCAGTGGTGGGATTCAGCCGGTTTGTGATGGTTTGGGTGAACCGGTTGTTAAATTGCTGCCTGGCCCCTCCCATTCCTGCGCATTCCAGTCCTGGCCCCTCCCCTTCCTGTCCTGCCCATTCCAACGCGCCCCGTTTTTGCTCCCACGAGGCTGCAGGGAGGCCTACTAGGCTCAAAACAGGGTGTGGGGGGTGCGGCGTGGGCCCCCCATGGTCCATTTTTGTTCCCAGGAGGCTGCAGGGAGACCTAGTACTATATCCATACAAAATATTTTAAATGAATGCAGATAATAAGAGAGGGGCAGATTTATAAAGGCAAGGGAGATCCTTCAAATAAGCAGGGCTTAAGTCATTTAGAATTTCCAAGATCAATAACAACATTTAAACATTTATCCGGTAAGGAATTGGCAACTGGTGAATTTCTTTCAGCGGGCATCTGATATTGTACTTTGTACCAGTTAGCAATCAAACTGCTGCATTGTTTTGCAATTTTTTCAAAAATAAGCTTACATATATAGTAACTCTCTGGACTGTTGGTAGCCCTCAACTTATAACCATTCGTTTAGCAACTGTTCAGTTATAACAGCACTGAAAAGTGATTTAGAACTGGTCCTTGAACACTGAAGCATCCTCACGGCCACCTGATCAAAATTTGGGCATTTGGTAACTGGCATGTATTTATGATGGTTACAGCATCCCAGGGTCATGTGATTTCCATTTGCGACCTTCCCAGCCAGCTTCTAATAAGCAGAATAACAGAGTTGGATGGGACCTTGGAGGTCTTCTAGTCCAACCCCCTGCTCAAGTGGCAACCCTATCCCATTTCAAGACTTCCATTTCTCACCCAGATGATCACCTTGCTCTCTTTCTTTCCTCCTTCTGTGTGGCTGCTCCGGCTTTTGACAGCTCCTAATGGCTGCCTTCCTCTTCTGCTGGGTCGAAAGCAAATATCGGTGCTCCAGGGAATTTGCGACTTCCCTGTTCACACCAGCCTGTGCCCCTGTTCTTTGCTGTCTCTACAGGACAGCTATGACCCCCCTGGGGGGTCCCCTAAACAGCTGGGATATCATCATTCTTCAGGAGCCCTGAATCCACACTGTGCCACCTTTATTGGTCACACCCCATTCCTCCAACCCTATCCCATTTCAGAGAAGTCAGGGTCCGGTCTCTTCTTCAAAACTCTGGCACTGGACTAGTTCTGAGAAAATTATATAAAAAAAGTCCCAGATCAATCTTGGATGACTTTTGAACTGGTTTCAGAAGAGTTCGGCGACAGAAAGTCTAGAAGACCTATAGAATTGTAGAAGACCACTGAATTATACAATAGATTTCCCTGAATGTTTAAGCACAGTTCCTGACATCACTAATGCAACGGAATACATAATTGATGAAATGTACATCTCTTGCAATAGGTTCGGATGAGAACATTTCTTTAAGAAAAACAAAAACGAAAACAAATGATACGTCCAGGCAGAAATAGAGCAAAACCAGAAGTGCAAATGTGCAAAAGGGACAAGGTCAAGAGACCCCTGCACTTTTAATCCCTACCTATAACCCTGCTGTCTATCTGATTTATGATACTCAGCTGAAAGAAAAGTCCCACCTTCAAGGTATGAGGATTCACTCCCTTTAGGAAAGAGAGGAGCCACAGTTTTTTGCCCAAAGCAAATGAAAACACCTTCAACTCCCCTCCCCACTGCTTAATAAATTGCTAAATATTCAAAAGTGCAGGCCACCCAAGAAGGCATCTGCCACAGAACGCTTCAAATGAACCGTAACTCATTATTTTGACAAGTTCCCGGCTTGACACGGAGCGAGGGGGACCTGGCGTGAAGGATTTACCAGACCAAGGTTGGCTCTATCAGACAATGCAAAATGAAAGGGGAAGTTTGGTGTCAACGGAGCACACATGGTTTTTCCTCAGCAGAATGGCCAGACCCCTTGATGGTGTAATGAGTTACACATGCAGGCCAATAACTGGTTGTCAGTTCAATTGCGCATCTCCGACATGATGCAATCAACGAGCAGATGGCTCTGTTAAACATCGTCGGTGTGGATACGCCAAAAGAGACAAGTCGCACTGCGGTGTCGAAAATTTGGCCTGTTTTTCATTCAGCTGGATGGAAAGAAAATTGCTTTCTTTTCTTCTTCTTTTTTCCCCCCCTCCTTTCCCAAGGGGATAGGAAGAAGTTGATGAAATTATTATGGGTGAAATGTGGAAATCTGGCACAAGGTAGCTGAGGAATATATTAAGGATCATCAGGCTGTCCTAAACATCAATCAATCATCGTATGGTTGGTTCTCCACCCTCTATGACTTCCATTCAATCCTTAAGAATAAATTTACTTCCCGGTTTTCATTCCCACCCATGCAGGGAGGATATGTGGCACGTTCTCACTCGAAGTGAAGTGAGGGAAACCATTGCCCAACTCAGCACATTCTCAGTGGTCCTTCTGACCCTTTGGAACAACAACAGGATAAAAAAAATATATCCTGTAATTTACAACTTCTTCAATGCAAAAACATATGGACTACAAATCTTCATCAGGGCAAAGCAATAGATGCAATTTACATAGACTTCTATAAAGCTGTTGACTCAGTGGTACACGACAAACTTCTCCTAAAACTAAAATCCTATGGCATCTCCGGACCCCTCTGCAATTGGATAACAGGGTTCCTGTCAAACAGACAAGAAGTGGTCAAAATAGGCAGTGCCCTATCAAATCCTGTTCCTGTTGTGCCTCGTCCTCACTCCTCTCCTCAGCCGGGCCCCTCCCGTCTCGTCCCGGGTCTGCTATCAGACTCTGAGTCTGATAATGAAGATGAACGGCCTGTCATGCCTCCAGCCCCTGGCCCTGGCCCCATGCCCGGACAGGATGTCAGGAATGAACAAACAAACCTCACTCATTCTGCGTGTGTTCCTTTGGCTCAGCCATCAGAGGACATCAGCCACGGATTGGAATTACTCGGGCCTACTCCTTCTGACCCCTCCCTTTCTCAAACAGCAGAAAACAATTCAAAGTGGGAGGATCCTCACTTCCGGAGATCTGAGAGGCGACGTCAGCTAAAGGAAGGGAGGGGCAGGCCTGGATAAATGCTGAGTCATGGAGCCACACCCCATGGCCTATATAAAGGACCTGCTTTTGGCATTCCTTGAGTCAAGCAAAGTCTCATCTAGTTTGCTAAAGTCACAACTTGGATTCCTGCCTGCCCTGAGAAATCTGAAAGGAATTTGGCAAAGCTGCAGAGGCTTCGTGGCCACGCTTGATACGGACTTCTTAGACCCAGTTGTCGGAGGGGGAGGGGGACACAACAGTTCCTGTCAATAGCGGCATTCCCCAAGGCAGCATTCTTGGACCAACACTCTGCATATTATACATTAACGACCTCTGTGACCATATTATAAGTAATTGTGTTCTCTTTGCCGACGATGTTAAACTATTTAACACTACCAACAATACAGCTACCCTCTAAAAAGACCTTGACTTTGTGTCGGAATGGTCAAAAATTTGTCAACTCCAAATCTCAACCAGCAAATGCTCTGTCTTACACATTGGAAAAAAGAATCTGAATACTAAATACAAGCTTGATGGACATTACCTTGTAGATGACCCCCACCCCATTAAAGACCTTGGAGTTTTCATATCAAATGATCTAAGTGCCAAAGCCCACTGCAACTACATCGCAAAAAAGGCTTTAAGAGTTGTAAACTTAATCCTGCGTAGCTTATTCTCCAGAAACACTGCACTACTAATCAGAGTATATAAAACATTTGCTAGACCAATTCTTGAATATAGCTCGCCTGTCTGGAACCCATACCTTATTTTGGACATTAATACAATTGAGCATGTCCAGAAATATTTTACAAGAAGAGTTCTCCGCTCCTCTGATTACAACAAAATACCTTATGCCACCAGACTTGAAATCCTGGGTTTAGAAAATTTAGAACTCCGCCGCCTTTGACATGACCTGAGTTTAACTCATAGAATTATCTGTTACAATGTCCTTCCTGTTGAAGACTACTTCAGCTTCAATCGCAACAATACACGAGCACACAATAGATTTAAGCTTAATGTGAACCGCTCCAAACTTGATTGCAGAAAATATGACTTCAGTAAACAGAGTTGTTAATACCTGGAATGTACTACCAGACTCTGTAGTCTCTTCCCAAAATCCCCAAAGCTTTAACCAGAAACTATCTACTATTGACCTCACCCCATTCCTAAGAGGTCTGTAAGGGGCGTGCATAAGAGCACCAACGTGCCTACCGTACCTGTCCTAATGTTCCCTTTAATTGTATCCAATTCGTATAGTTATTACATACTTATGCTTGTATATATGCTTATATATCGTATAGTTATTTCATGCTTATGCCTATATACTGTTGTGACAAATAAATAAATAAATAAATAAAAAACCTGCCTTCTGCAATAAAGCTAAGAGTTACCTCTTGATAAAGCATTAAACGCCTTATTTTTCCACAGTGTATTTGTGTTTTGTTGATAAAAGGAATACTTTGCAGTGGTTAGATGAGATCAGAGATTAGAGAAGGCATAGAAATTAGATTAGATTCCATACTATTTTTATTTTATAGTTGTTTTTCTTACTACTCTCAGTGGACTATTTTCTTTCCCCCCAAAATTAGGAAGTGTGAGCCAAAGGGTGGTTGTAACATGAGGGTAAGGATCAGGGATGATATTCACTTACTTTCCCTACTGGTTTGCAAATGTGAGCGTATCCACGCATGCGCCCGGCCTCAAAAACAATTTCCGCTACCAGTTTGGCCAAACCAGCTGAATACCACCTCTGGTAAGGATAAAAGAAAACAACAGCATTGCTGCTATTTGCTATGAACATTTTTTTAAAAATGTCTTAATTTGCAAAGGAACTTATTTAAGTAAAAGAAACGGATGCAACTCGAGTGTTCTTTTGGCTTACTTGCACACAATCTTCTTGTCTTGATTGCTAAATATAGGCAGCACCATTCTCATGTAGGAATAGATGGAAATGCAGAACATGTTTTAACTGCTAGTTTGACTCCTGCAAACCATCCGGCAGAATTGTGATGGGGGGAGGTTTAAATGAAATAAATAAATATAAGCCTTTCACAGTACAGAACAAAGAACAGTCCCCAAACCGTTCGCTAAAATCCAGCCATGGCCTTGTGTTGTTTGGTCCCACTTATAGGGCTGACGAAAAGCATTAAGCAGAACCCTGGTTTATAGACAGTCCTCGACTTATGACTATTAAAAGAAAAGCATTTCTGTTGCTAAGCAAGGTGGTTGCTAAGTGAGTCGTGCCCAGTTTTCTTGCCATGGTTTTTAAGAGAATCACTGCTGTTGTTAAGTGAACCATGCAGTCATTAACCAAATCTGGCTCTCCCCATTGACTTTGTGTGTCGGAATCCAACCTGAAAGGTCACAAATGCCGATCACATAAACCTGGGATGCTGCAACCATGGTAAATATATGTTGGTTGCCAGCACCTGAATTCTGATCACATGATCATAAGATGCTATTTTTTTTTAATTTGCATTTATATCCCGCCCTTCTCCGAAGACTCAGGGCGGCTTACACTATGTTAGCAATAGTCTTCATCCATTTGTATGTTACATACAAAGTCAACTTATTGCCCCCAACAATCTGGGTCCTCATTTTACCTACCTTATAAAGGATGGAAGGCTGAGTCAACCTTGGGCCTGGTGGGACTTGAACCTGCAGTAATTGCAAGCAACTGTGTTAATAACAGACTGTCTTAGCAGCCTGAGCCACCAGAGGGCTATGATGGTTATAGGTGCAATGACCAGCCTTAAGTCACTTGTATCAGTCTTGTGAGTTCAAACAGCGGCTAAACGAATGATTGCAAGTTAAGGATTACCTCTACTCACTGTTGTGATAAGGAAAGAGGCAGAAAAAACTTTTGTTTCTTATCAGCACAATAAAGTACATTTTTCCCTGTCCTTGGGATGGGAAAAAAATATATGTCAACATAAACTCTAAAACCCTATAGCCATGATGACGAACCTATGGCACGCGTGCCACAGGTGGCATGTAGAGCCATATATGTGGGCATGTGAGAGTTGCCCTAGCTCAGCTCCAGGTTGCATGTGCGCGCTGGCCAGCTGATTTTCAGCCTTCTGGGCCCACCGGAAGTTGGGAAACGGGCTGTTTCTGGCTTCGGGGTGGGGTGGAGTGTGGAAGTCCGTTTTCGTCCTCCCCATGCTCCTAGAAAGTCTCTGGAGCCTGGGAAAAGCGAAAAACGGGCCTTCCGGTCCCAACGTGTCATCACGTGCCAAAACTGGGGGGAGCAGGGGAGGTTTGCACACACATGCACGGGGTGCATGAATATGGGTGTAGGCACGTGTGCGTGCAACCCCCCCGCACTCCCCTCGCTTTTGGCATGCGACTGCAAAAAGGTTAGCCATCACTGCCCTATAGCCAAATTTTACTATGTCTTGGCCATGCGACCAGGCAGAAGTTCCAGCTTTAAGGTGGAACAATTTCAGGGTTATGACTGATGGATTCTCAGGCTTCATTTTCTCTTCCATTTAGGGAATTTTACCCTTTTCCTTTTCTCTTCTACTTTTTTGCAGGTACATTGACATCATGATATTCCCACAGAGAAGTGAATGAATGAAAAACATCCCACACGTTCTCCAAGATCGATATACCTTGAGAACAGTGCTTAAAATTGATGTACAGCTGGTAGCACAATTCCTTAGCATGTCAATATTTCTGCTCCAAAAACCACCACACCAAATCGAACCAAAACTGAGGCAGAGGGTTCCAGAAGCCAGGTGTTGTGTCTTGCCCGCCCTCAGAGCAGCCGGGGCCTTCTTACCTGCTCCTGAACACTGAGGAATGTATGCCTCCCGGCCCCAGTCCTGGCTCCATGCCCACACAAACTGCAGAAGAAGGAGCATCTCCCTGCCCCAGCCCTGACTCCATGCCCAGGCAAACGGAGCAGCTAGACCCCTCCCCCTCCTCCACAGCAGGTGAGCCTGAGGAGGGTTTACTCCCAACAACAGCTGATTGGAGTAATCCTCGCATCAGAAGATTGGAGAGGCGGAGGCAACAGAGGGAAGGGAGGGGCAGGCCTTAATGAGTGCTGAGTCATGGAGCCACACCCCATGGCCTATATAAAGGATCTACTTTCTGGCAGTCTCTGAGTCAGGCAAAAGTCGAACTTATCTTGCTGAAGTCACTTACTGGTCTCCTGCCTGCTCTGAGGACTTTGCTAGGACTTTGGGCAGAGCTGCAGAGGCAAGCCTGATTCGGATTTCCCTGACCCAGCCGTCAGCGGAGGAGTGGGACACGACACCAGGAGATCAGTCATTCATGGTTAAAAATAAATAAATAAATTGCAATACAGCTGAACTAATCAAAGATGATTAGTGACCGAAGACCAAAGCATATGATGAATGGTTGTGGGAACTGGATAAGACAAGAATTAGCAGGTAGAAGCTCATCAAAGAGAGATCCAGCCTAGAATTAAGGAGCAATTTCCTGATAGTGTGAACAAATAATCAGTGGAAGGGCTTGTCTCCAGAAGTTGTGGGTGCTTCTCCATTACTGGAGGTTTTCAAGAAAAGATTGGATGACAATTTGTCCAGGACAGTATAAGAACTCCTGCCTTGGGCAGAGGGTTGGACTAGAAGACTTCCAAGGTCATTTCCAGCCCTGTGATTCTGTGGTTCTATGATACTTTAAGGCAGTGGTTCTCAACCTTTATAGTGCTGTGACCCCTTTAATACAATTCCACACGATGTGGTGACCCCAATTGTAAAATGCACTTCAGCAGCCGCAGAAGAGTGAAAAAAGCAGCAAACTGTTTTTTTTTAATTTATCGCGCCTGAAGCCGTATTGGCTAGCGATCTGAACTGCTTGCGATTGCCTTGAGGACAGAGGCATTAAAGCGGAGACTCCTCCCCTATTAAGTTTATCGCGCCTGAAGCCAGATTAGGCTAGCTATTGGGAGTGATTGCAGCTGGCTTGAGAGGGAGACATCAGAGCAAAGATTTCTTTCTTTTTTAATTCATCACGCCTGAAGCCGAATTCGGCTAGCGATTTGAAGAGCCTGCAGCTGGCTTGTGGAGTCAACCATTGGAGCGCAATTCTTCGACTCGCAAGTATACTTCCCATATGTCCGATGGTTTTAGGTGACCCCTGGCAAATTGTCATTTGACCCCCCAACGGGGTCGCGACCCACAGGTTGAGAACCGCTGCTTTAAGGTTTGTCAGGGATGATTTTCTGGCGATAAACCAGAACCCTCAACTAATTTGCGTTTAAACTGAAAGTTTTAAAGAAGAGATTGTATAACCATTTGACTGCAATGGTATAAGGCAGGGGTAGTCAACCTTTTTATACCTACCACCCACTTTTGTATCTCTGTTAGTAGTAAAATTTTCTAACCACCCATTGGGTTCCACAATAATGCGCCATGTATCGTCTGCGCATGCCTCTCACGCATCGTGGATTGGATTTGGGGGGGGTGCCGGTTACCAGATCTGCTTGTCTGTTACAGCTGGGTGGTGTGGTGGGAGATGCGCGAGCTATTCTGGGACGAGGCTCTTTTTATTGTGGTCGCACTATAGCACCATTTAGTTTCACTTACAGTATGTAATGTGAACTAAACTTATGTGCGGGCGATACAAATAGTATATTTTCAGAAATTTAAATTGTCATGGGGAATTTTATGAAAACCTAATGAAAATGTTTTTAAATAATGCTATGAATTTTTTTTTAAAGTCAATTAAATAAAAAAAAAGGAAAGTGCTTCAGTATCGGACAAAACCCCTACTGCCCACCATGAAAGCTAAAACGCCCACTGGTGGGCGGTAGGGACCAGGTTGACTACCACTGGTATAAGGTCTCCTGCTAGAGTAGGGGATTGGACTCGAAGTTCCATTTCAACTCTGTTATTTTGTATATTCTGTGTAATACGTTTTGGTAACTTGGTGCTTTCTAATCTGTGCCAAATCCTTTTCAAGTACCATCTAACTACTAACCCACATTTAGACACCCCTCCCAAAAGATAGCAGTTCCCTAATTAAGGTGTATTTTTCTGTGTGTCCTTTGCACCTTGATAATACAAATGGTAGAACCTTGTGTTGACTCTACAGTCTATCAAGAATAGGTTGGAGGCCACAGGACGTCCTTCCTTGATACATCTATTCAGCCTACCAATCATACCTCTTCTTGGACAAAGAAGCACTGGAGACACCTTTGTCATCTTTCAATCAGACTACTACAATTGTCTTTATGTGGGGTTTCCCTTGAAGACAATGCCAAAGCTGCAACTGGGAGGGAATCTTACTGATGTTAGTCAGTTCAGCAACCTAGCATTCATCTTGGAAGAGCAGCAGGGCTTATCAGGTTTGTATGTGCTGGTGGTTATCTATAAAGCCCTATATCATTTGGGCTTTTGTGACTGAGCTCGTCTTTTCCATGTTGAATCTGCCCACCCCGTATAAGTCTAGAAAGAAAAGGAATATACTCCAGTTGCCCTTCCAAGAAAAAAAAAAATCAAGAGTTGGGATAGACCATAATCTCACGTCTGAACTGAGTTCAGATATCCATATCTGAATATAGTTTTAGATATACTCTCAAGACATTCTTCTTTGGGAAGACATTCGTAGTACCTGTTTTGTGTGAATTAGAAATAGCAATAGTCATAGCACATATATAGAATAGAATAGAATAGAATAGAATAGAATAGAATAGAATAGAATAGAATAGAATAGAATAACAGAGTTGGAAGGGACCTTGGAGGTCTTCTAGTCTAGCCCCCTGCTGAGGCAGGAAACCCTATACCATTTCAGACAAATGGTTATCCAATCTCTTCTTAAAAACTTCCAGTGATGGATTGGATATACCATTCCATAGTGTTTTACAGCCCACTCTAAATAGTTTACAGAGTCAGCCTATTGCCCCCAACAATCTGGGTTCTCATTTTACTGATCTCGGAAGGATGGAAGGCTGAATGAACCTTGTGCTGGTCAGGATCAAACTCCTGGTTTAACATTTTTATTGAGTTATAACTCCTGGCAGTGGAATGCAGAGTTAGCCTGCAATACTGCATTCTATCCACTGTGCCAACACGGACAATATGTATTGTTCTGAAAAAGCAAGGCACAGAGCTCACAATCAACGAACCTGTTGCTAAAATTCACCTCTGGGAACAGCTGATTGGGGGTATTTCTGGAGGCCAATCCACCTGCCAATCAGCTTTTTTCTTATTTTCCTCCCCAAAAACTAAGGTGCGTCTTATATTTTGGAGCGTCTTATAGTCCGAAAAATACGGTACCTTCTCTGTGGTGGCTCCCTCCCCGTGGAACATCATACCTGTGGAGATAATTTTTGGCCCCCAACTTTATACTCTTTCCAAAGGCCATGAAGACCTGATTTTGCCAGCAGGCCTGGGGACCCCAAGATGATACAGAGAATATGTCGAAGACTACTTCAGCTTCAATCGCAACAATACACAAGCACACAATAGATTTAAACTTAAAGTGAACTGCTCCAATCTTGATTGCAGAAAATATGACTTCAGTAACAGAGTTGTTAATGCCTGGAATGCACTACCAGACTCTGTGGTCTCTTCCCAAAATCCCCAAAGCTTTAACCAAAGACTATCTACTATTGACCTCACCCCATTCCTAAGAGGTCTGTAAGGGGCGTGCATAAGAGCACCAGCGTGTCTACTGTTCCTGTCCTAATGTTCCCTTTGATTGTATCCAATTTGTATGGTTCTTTCATGCTTATACTTATATATACTGTTGTGTTTGACAAATAAATAAATACATACATACATACATACATACATACATACATACATACATACATCAAGTGATTGGTTTGATTCTTGCCACCATAGGGATGCAGGTTTATTGGATTTTGTACTTTACTTCTTAAGCCATCCAGAATCATTGTGAGTGAATTGGGCGGTCATATACATTTTCTTCATTAATAAAAATGATGCACTCAAATACAGCGGTTATTAAGGATGCTTTAAAAACTGTACATATTTTAAGTCACCTTGAGACATCTGAAAAGGCTCCAGACAAGTGTTGGTGGATGGATAATCATATCAATCAATAAAACAGAGTCACTGTGGTTTTGTGAACTCCTAGCAACAACTACCTCTCTAATCACACTGGGAAGTAGCTCTGTTGTAAGGAGATTCTCCAAGGTTGGAAAAGAAAAAGCAGCATTTCAAAACATAGCAGATAAAAAAGTAGATGGACATTTCATTTCACCCTTATCTCTTAAGCGAGGCATCAGTCCATCTGTAATGGATTCTGCAAGAAAGAAATTCAAACGATACAGAGACCTTAATGAAATTGCTAAAAATATGAGAATTGAAATACACTTATCTGGTTTGTGAGATTCTGTGACATAAACCTTTTATCCTGGCATTAAATCTGATTAATGTTTCCTTGCTTTGTTGGCTATGTGCTGCTATTAGAAACTATGCCAGCTATGGAAGTGAATTCCTGCACAAGGTAAAGGGTTACCGTTGATGTCCCCCCAACTATTTCCCCTAACCTTTATTTTCTATGTTCCTATAAGATGCTTTATCTCCACCGCTTCCCACCTGAGGCTCCACGTACTGGTAAATCAAGATGCTAAGCCAAATTGCCATTGCATTCTTGATTGTGCCAAGTTGTTTTCTATGTTTGAGGACAAAGTTTGAAAACCAATACTATAGGCCAGTGATGGCTAACCGTTTTGCCATCGTGTGCCAAAAGCAGGGGGAGCACGGGGGGGGGGAGTACACGTGCGTGCCCATACCCATAATTCAATGCCCCCATGTACCACCACCCCCACACATGCACGCGTGACATCTCCCCCATGCTCCCCGCGCTCCACAGGCTTTCTTGGAGCATTGGAAGGGTGAAAACAGCCTTCCCCACCTCCCCGGAGGCCCTCCGGAGGCTGGAAACGGCTTGTTTCCTGATGCCCAAAAGGCCATTTTTTCACTCTCCCCAGGCTCCAGAGGCTTTCTAGGAGGCCGGGGAGGGCAAAAACGGCTTTCTCCACCTCCCTGGAGGCCCTCCGGAGACCGGAAACAGCCCATTTCCTGACTTCTGGGGGTCCGGAAGGCCCAAAAATCAGCTGGCTGGTGTGCACATGCATCCTGGAGCTGAGCTAGGGCAATGCTCGTGTGCCCAAAGATATGGCTCCACGTGCCACCTGTGGCACACGTGCCATAGGTTTGCCATCACGGCTATAGGCAATCCTTGACTTCTAGCAGTCTATTTAGTGAATGTTCAATGTTACAACGGTGCTGTAAAAATTAACCTATGATCGTTTTTCACACTGACGGCCATTGCAGCATCCCCATGGTCACGTGATCAAAATTTGGATGCTTGGCCAACTGACTCATTTTTATGATGGTTGCAGTGTCTCGGGGTCATGGGATCCCCTTTTCCAATCTGACAAGCAAAGTCCATGGGGAAGCCAGATTCACTTAACAACCGTGTGACTAACTCATCAACTGCAGTGATTCACTTAACAACGGGGACAAGAAAGGTCGTGAAACATGGCAAAATTCAGTTAACAAATGTTTCACTTAGCAATGTTGAAATGTTGGGCTCCATTGTGGTCACAAGTCAAGGACTACCTGTATTCTGTTTGCTCCTATCTGTTAATGGGAGAGGTAAGGAAGTTTTTTTTTGTTGGAGGGGGGACAAAAACCATGGACTTATAGCAACTGCACTTAACCTTCTGGGCTACCCACCCCTCCCCATAATTGTCTGTTGTGGTGATATCAATGAGCACCTCTGGGGACAAATTCTACAAAGATTGCTAAGCCACATTGTGAAAGCCTTACCATTTTCCATCAGGCTGGCTGGGGGATTCTGGGCATTGAAGCCCACAGGTCTTCAAGCTTTGGAAGAGAGAGAATTTGCAATCAAAGCAAAGGGCTTAGAACAAAAATAAATGCATGGTTGCATTACCCTCTACAGCTCAGTTGCTTTGGTTGCCTCTCACCACTCTTTCCTTCCCTTTTTCTGCAAAGGATGTATTTCATTTTGCCCTCCCACAGAGTCTCTGCTCTTGTTCCCTCTCACCGTTAACCATGGCATTGGTGTTGTCAAACAATTTTGCGGTGACAGTGCGTCTCTGGCAATGTTAGACCACTGTCAACAAGCCATGAGTAACCAGGGTTGACAACGTATTACAGTTCTGCCATAAGTAATTATTGTCTTGCCCAAACAACAATGGCAGCTAAATTATAGGAGAGTATCTGATAGCATATGGATTAAATTGCCAAAGCTAAACAAAACAGAAGAATAAGATGGCAGTGATTTCTGAAATGTGGGGGGAGTGTTTTTATTTTCTGAGTTCTTCTTTGGACACATCCTACTGGTTTGGTCTGAATTTAGAAATATCCTATCAAGAAAAGTCTATGTGATGTTATTTCCCTTGGCAGGCATCATATATCTAAACAAGCATTTGGTTTACAAAGCTCAGTTATTTTCTTTCTAGCTCTTGTATATCCTACACTGTATTTTGGCTGTCAGGGCAAATTCTATTTATGCTTTAGAGCAGGGATGTTCAACCTTGACAATTTGAAGACCTGTGGACTTCGATGCCTAGAATCCCCAACCTTGCTATGCTGTGCTGTGCTGTGCTGTGCTGTGCTGTGCTGTGCTGTGCTGTGCTGTGCTGTGCTGTGCTGTGCTGTGCTGTGCTATGCTGGGAGTTGAAGTTCACAGGTCTTTAAGTTGCCAAGGTTGGGCATCCCTGCTTTAGGGAGTTCCTACTGAGAGCCTCTGACAAAGCTACAACCTGTCTTATAGGAATAAATGAATAAGTGAACCATGGTGGGGCAGTGGTTAGAGTGCAGTACTGCAGGCTACTTCCACTGACTGCTGGCTGCCTGCAATTTGGCAGTTCAAATCTTACCAGGCTCAAGGTTGACTCAGCCTTCCATCCTTCTGAGGTCGGTAAAATGAGGACCCAAATTTGCTGACTCTGTAAACTGCTTTGAGAGGGCAGTAAAGCACTGTGAAGCGGTATATAAGCCTAAGTGCTACTGCTACGTGCTATTGTTATAAGCCCAGGAGACTAGACAAAGGGCAGATTGCTGGTGTTTGAACCTCTCTTCCCTCATTGGGGAAATGGAAATTTTACATCAGCTCTAGAGCTGTGGAGAGAACTTACCGTGACGTCTACGTTAGGAGAATGTCTTAGAACAGGTAAGTTACTTCAAATCCTAAAGATTTGAGATCCTACTTCTGGAACATTCACCAATCTGCTGCCTCACCCCACCCATCCTAACATCAGACTTCATCAGATTTAGAGACACAGAAGATGTGGAGGTATTCACATCAGCTGGAGATTAATTACAATATTAGATTTCCACCCAAAATCAAAGTCACATGACAAAGTAGCATGAATTCTAAACTCCTCAGGACACTTCTAGAAGTTCATGTCTGCAACTACATGTAATCCAGAGGTGGGTTTCAGCAGGTTCTGACCAGTTCTGGAAAACCGGTAGCAGAAATTTTGAGTAGTTCGGAAAACTGGTAAATACCACCTCTGACTGGCCCTGCCCCCATCTATTCTCTGCCTCCTGAGTCCCAACTGATTGGGAGGAAATGGGGATTTTGCAGTAACCTTCCCCTGGAGTGGGGAGGGATTGGAGATTTTACAGTATCCTTCCCCTGCCAGGCCCACCACCAAGACACGCCCACCAAGCCATGCCACGCCCACCAAGACACGCGCACAGAACCAGTAGTAAAAAAAATTTGAATCCCATCACTGATGTAGTCCTCTACTTATAACCATTCATTTTAGAGGGGTGTGGTGGCTCATGAAATTAGAACGCTGGACTACTGATCGGCATCCTTTTCTTCAAGACCCATTCCTGCCATGGGGCGGGGTGAGCTCCTGTCAAACATTCCTGCTTCTGCCAACCAAGTGGTTTGAAACTGCAAGTAGATAAATGGGTATCAGTGAATGCAAAAGGGTACTCCTTTCGCATTCACAGGGATGCAAAAGGAGTCCCCCCCCAATCTGGGCATCTCCCGGGCAACGGTGATTTCACCAGCAAATCCTTTCACCACCAGAAGCACTGAAGTGGCTCTGACACGTAAGTATTAGTATTAGCGTCTGTTCAATTTTGTAATGGTACTGAAAAAGGTGACTTACGATTGGTCCTCACACTTAGGACCATTGCAGCATCTCCATGGTCACGTGATCAAAATTTGAGCATTTTTGGCAACCAGCATGTATTTACAATGGTCACAGTATCCCAGGGTCATATGATCGCCATTCATGTTCTTCCCAGCTGGCTTCCCACAAGCAAAGTCAACAAAGGAAGCGGAATTCCCTTAATGACTGTGTAATTCACTTAACAACTGCAGTGGTTTGGTTAACAAGCATTGCAAAAAACGTTTGTAAAATCCAGTGTGACTCGCTTAACAGCCATCTTGTTTAACAATGGAAATTCTGGTCTCAGTTGTGGCTATAAATTGAGGATTACCTGTAAGTTTTAGGCAATTCAACTAGTGTAACAATCGGTTCGCTGTGTGTGCACAGTGTGTTTCAAATCAGCTCTAAAACTTACCTTCTACCGTGAGTAAAACACCTGAGGCGTGGTAATCCACTCTACCCTACCTATCAGCTGGGCTTCAAATAAAGGAAATATAGGTCGGTATAGCGCAGGGATGGGCGGACGGGCCCAACTGATCGTCGGAATGAACTGGTTTGCTCTCAGCTGATCATCAGAGCTACTAGTTTGCCCGAACTGGTCCGAACCGGCTGAATCCCATCCCTGGTTTTAGGTAGCCTCATTGGTTATTTCCGGGGAGATCTTGATACAGAGTTAGCTGAATTTATGCTAAATCCAACTTTCTTCCATTCCAGGAGGATTAATATTTGGGATCCTTGGTCTGTGTTTATGTGTGTGTGACCTTCTTTGGGGTTTTATATTTGTTTGAAATTATTTAGGACTAGCCTTAGTGCCAGCACTGTGGGCACCAGCAAGGGTTTCAATATAGCCAAATCCATTTCCTCCCATGTCCACTTTGTGCCAACAAATCTTTCTGCTCCTTTTGCTGGACAATTTTAAATTCCAACAGGGCAAACTCTTCTCAGCCAACAGAAAACCGTGGAAGAAATTCAAATGTCATCTTAACCTCATCTAGCTGCATAAGCTTTTAGTAAGGCTTATATTATTATAGTACGGTTGTTAACTTCTTTGCTCCCTTCCCAGTTTAATTATGTTTGCAATGCTACTTCTACTGCAGGTTTCCCTCTTAGTAACAGCCATTTTTTTAAAATGTATTCTGTATTCTCATGCAGAATAAGCTACTATTTTTCAAGGCTCCTGAGGATTGTTTGTTCTTTGAAGTAGCATAGGTAGAAATATTGATGCTTTTAAAAACTGGATCATGTAAGAAATCAATCCACGTTGAAATCAATCTGATGAATGACAAGACTCAAATTATCATATTTGGGATACATTATGCAAAGACCTCACTCTCTTGAGAAATTGACAATGCTGGGAAAGGTGGAAAGAGAAGAGAAGGATGGCAAGCAACAAGATGGATGGGCTCATTTATAGCAGTGACGGGTGTTAGAAGACCTGAAGGACCAGGGCTGGGAAATATCTTACTGGAGAAGGTCCGTCTATATGGTCAATAAGAGTTGTGGTGAACAAGATGGCATATAATCCATCAATGAATCAATAATTTTAAATTGCTCTTGTTGGTGGAGGAGCCATCCTTGATGGTATACTTTTTTTTTCCTTCATTATTGTGAAATCTTCCTTAGTTGCTTTTATTTTGCAGTCGGAATAACCAGAGTTGTAAGAGGCATTGGAGGTCTTCTAATCCAACCCGCTGTTTAAGCAGGAAACCCTACACCATTTCAGACAAATGGTTGTCCAAGCTCTTCTTAAAAGTGTTGGAGCGCCCACAATTTCTGGAGTCATGTCATTCCATTGATCAGTTGTTCTCACGTTCAGGAAATTTCTCATTAGTTCTACGTTGGGTCTCTCCTTGGTTAGTTTCCATCCATTGCTTTTTATCCTGCCTTCAGGTGCTTTGGAAAATAGGTTGACACCCCCCCACTCCCTTCTTTGTGACAGCCCCTTAGATAGAACTAGTGGTGGTATTCAGCCGGTTCATGTTCAACCAGTAGCAGAGATCGTGGGTGGGCCACGAGGCCAGGTGCATGCGAAGAAGACGCACACACGAGCAAAGCGCATGCACGGAAGGCCAGGTGTATGCGTGGAAGGTGCACGCACAAAGCGAGCGTGCGTGGGGGTGTGTGAACCGGTGGTAAAGATATGCGGAACACACCTCTGCATAGAACATCACTCTGGGAGAACTTTCCTCCTCATACTGCACCTGAGGGTAGAACAAGAAGCAATGGGTGGAAACTAATCAAGGAGAGAAGCAACCTTGAACTAGGGAGAAATTTCCTGACAGTTAGAACAATTGATCAGTGGAACAACTTGCCTGCAGAAGTTGTGAATGCTCCAACACTGGAATTTTTTAAGAAAATGTTGGATAACCATTTGTCTGAAATGGTGTAGGGTTTCCTGCCTGGGCAGGGGGTTGGACTATAAGACCTCCAAGGTCCCTTCCAACTCTGTTGTTGTTGTTGTTGTTGTTGTTGTTGTTGTTGTTCTTCTTCTTCTTCTTCTTCTTCTTCTTCTTCTTCTTCTTCTTCTTCTTCTTCTTCTTCTTCTTCTTCTTCTTCTTCTTCTTCTTCTTCTTCTTCTTCTTCTTCTTCTTCTTCTTCTTCTTCTTATTATTATTATTATTATTATTATTATTATTATTATTATTATTATTACTGTCTTTGTCAATTTCATGGAAATGTGAAAATCTAAGGTGAAAGAACTCTGTTCTAAAAGACAGAGTATTCAACTCACCTTCTTCTTGTCACATAATTCAGTTAGCCCAAAACCATGGCAATGCACTATAACCATCTCTTCTCTGCTTCTTAGAAATAAATCTGAATGCAGTTTCTTTTTCAACAAACTGAGTACAAACAAGTAGAAGAAAAATTACCGGAACATTTTTCCGCACAGTCGTATTGCATAGCTTAAATTGGGGAAAAAAAATGATTAACTTTAGAATAACATTTACCCTTTCTGCTGCCAGTAAGGAGGAGCATTCTAATTAGAACTTTTGCAGGAAAAGGAGAGAAAAGAGAAAAGTCTGCCATTATTTCTAGCTATAAACAGTTTGGTGCGGCTGTGGTTTATTAACCTAACATACTGCAAATCTAATTAAAAGTCAAATACACAAAACCCTCATCAAAATCCAAATGTTCTTTACAGAAACATCAAGGAGGAAAGAAGGGTATGAGGAGCTATACCTCCAAGGTAATCAGAATGCATCTTCAGGGACCCATACCTTATTACTCGTGCCTCATTATCAGTACTCTGCGTAGTAAAACAACACCTAGAGACGGCATCATTAGCTTCCTACAACCATCCATTATTGGAGAAAATGGAAATGCTGAAACAGAGGCTCTAAGCTGTAGGTATTGTTGAAGGAAGAGGGAGGGGAGCAAAAGAAGGGAAAATTAAAGTCATTGTTTCACAGTGTCCCCCAAAGAATGGCAAAATCCTTCCCAGGTGGCTGGATTTCTTGCAAACATCTGCCCTCCGTGGTGCTTTCGAGCTTGGTTTTCCAAGGGTCTAGTCCAATATTTCTCAACCTTGGCAACTTTAAGATATGTGGACTTCAATTCCCAGAATTTCCCAGCCAACACGCTGGTTGGGAAACCCCAACTCCAAGTAAAACTCTGAAGAACGCATTTTTCAAAGTTCTATTTACTAGGATAGGTAAACTGGCACATCTGGGAAAACCCGAATCTGAGAGGTCCAGGTTTTCCCTCAGTAAATCAAAACCCCCAAAACTATCCCCTCACTCCTCAGTCGATCACATGCTCCATTCGCCAACTGTCCCATCTCGAGACAGCACTCCGACCACTCCTTCTCCAGATGCAGGATCGGCCTGACCTTGACCGACAGGAAGAATGTTATTATGTCTAATGGCAACCCCTCTACTAAATTACCCCCCCTCCTACTTTCCCACACATGAGAAGGTGGCAGCAAGGAAGCTTCCAGCCTAATATGGCTTCCAAAGCTGACATACATCTTAAAAATTGCCAAGGTTGAGAAACAATGTATTAAGCACCTTGCTTTGTGCCTAAGGCAAGATTGGAACTCATGGTCTCCTGATTACTAGCCAGGTGCTTTTTAACTATTACACCAAGCTGGCTTCTTTTTCTATCTCTGGTTATATTATGGAGAGGGCTGTGATGGCCTACAAAGACATTCATCATACACTTAAGACATAAGTGTTTTGTATTAGCCAGCACACCTATTAACCACTGAGTTCTAGAAGGTGAATAGAGCATCACGTTCCAGATGCATTTCTCTACTCTGCCACCAAGCATCTGATGATGGGCCCTTTAAGGCTCTCTGACTTTGACTTACACAATATTTTGTTAGACTTGAATGCAACCATTGGTGCGAGGGGGAAAAAAATATGTCTCAAGTGGTGGCAGCATCTGTGATGGAATGTAGTAGTCTGGATTCCAAGGAAGGAGGGAGAAGGTCCAGGGGTGGGTTTCAAATTTTTTAGCAAGGGGTTCTCTGCCCGGTTGCTGGGTAGGTGTGGCCATGGTGGGCATGGCCTAGTCAGCCTCCTGCACCATGGCGGGGGGGGGGACATTTTTGCCCTCCCCAGGCTCCAGAGGCTTTCCTTGAGCCTCCTGGAGGGCGAAAATGGCCTCCCCAGGCTCCGGAGGCCATCTGGAGGCCAGAAACGGATCCATTTCTGGCCTTCCCAAGCTTCCGGTAGGCCCGTTTTTCACTCTCCCCGAGCCTCCATGCCAGTGGTAAAATCCAATATTTTTTTTACTACTGTTTTTTTTTTTAACTACTTCTTTGGGCATGGCTTAGTGGGCGTGGTGTGGCTTGGTGGGCGTGGCAAGGGAAGGATACTGAAAAATCCCCATTCCGTCCCCACTCCTGGGGGAAGGATATTGCAAAAGCTCCATTCCCACCCCACTCTGGGGCCAGTCAGAGGTGGTATTTGCCGGTTCTCCAAACTGCTCAAAATTTCCACTACCGGTTCTCCAGAACCTGTCAGAACCTGCTGGATTTCACCCCTGCTCCATGCACGCCCTGCACTTAACTGCATCCAAAATGGGCCGCGTGGGGACTCCTGGGAGGGGAGAGGCGAGGTGGGCGAGGCCAGCCAGGAGTGGGATTTGAGGGTTCTCTGAACTGCACAGAATCTTAGCTAGAGGTTCTCCCAAACCCCTGAGAACCCCCATCAGCCCACCCCTGAGAAGGTCCCTCTGAGAGGAACAAGAGGCAGCTCAGTCCAGATATGTTGGATGAAGAAAACAAATCCCTAATAGTTCTCTGAGTATATGTTTGATGTATATAAGAGAATGCTTCGGTTTGGCAAAATTGATGTCAGATCCCAAAACCAAGAAACACCCAGCGATCCTTTCAAGTTGAGTTCTTTATCGTTCCACACCTTAGACAGATTCTTGCCAGACTATAGCACTCTGTTTGGCATCTACCATATACTCTGTGAACTATTAGGAAGGACCTGTCTCCAACAATCTTTCTCTCACACAACATATCTGGGCTGAGTTGCCTCTTACTCCCCTGCAGCATACACACGCATACCCATCACAGTATCTGTTTGAACTTGTCTGGGCTCAGAACCTAAGCAAAATCAGGTTTGGTTAGAAGGGAATTTCAGGAGTGAAGGCTAGATTGGATTTAAAAAAAAAACCTGCAAAGTCACGGCTGCGGCCACACCTTTATGGAGGGGCAAGCTTTCAATCTTGTGGCCAAGATCAGCTTGAGATATCTGACACCTATTTGACACATGTGTGTAACTCCTCTGTGATACACATTTATAAAATGGGAGGGCTTTTATGACTCCTCTGCAGCTGTAGTATGTTTTTAATCTGCTAATGATGCTTATGGGGCTTTTGTGGGGCCTAGATCTTCTAACCCTAAGATGATGCTGTTGGTAATAATTTTTTTGCATGTTATGGCTCATTGCACAATCAATCAGGAATTGGCATTTCTATCAAGTTCTTCCCAAGGACCTGGGATAGGCCGATGTGGATGTTTGTTGTATAGCAACAGGATATAGCAATAGACTTATATACGGCTTCACAGTGCTTTACAACCTTCTCTAAGCAGTTTACAGAGTCAGCATATGGCTCCCAACAATCTGGGTCCTCATTTTACCAAACTCAGAAGGATGGAAGGCTGAGTCAACCTTGAGCCAATCAGGATCGAACTGCTGAACTGCTGGCAAATTGGGAGTCAGCAGCTTTAGCCTGCAATACTGCGTTCTAACCACTGTACCACCAAGGCTCCTTATATCAGCTGTTTCAAGTGAAGCTCCCTTTTGCAATTGACTAATGGTGATTTTGTCAATGCCAATGGTGTTCAAGCGATGCCCCCGTTGTTTTGGGATTTCACCCAAGGCCTCTGTTACTATTGCTACTTCCCTTTGCTTACTTTTGCCACAGTTGTTCTATTTCTACAGGTAGTCCTTGACTTACAATAGTCCGTTTAGTGATCATTCAAAGTTACAACATCACTGAAAAAAGTGACGTAGGACCATTTTTCACACTTATGACCATTGTAGCATCCCCACAGTCACCATTACAGTATCCCCATGGTCACGGGACCAAAATTCAGCTGCTTGGCAACTGCTTCATATTTATGACCATTGGATTATCCTGGGGTCACGTGATCCCCTTTTGAAGCCTTCTGACAAGCCAAGTCGATGGGGAAGCCAGATTCACTTAACAACCGTGTTCCTAACTTTTACAGTTGCAGTGATTCACTTAACAACTGTGGCAAGGACGATCGTAAAATGGGACAAAACTTGCTTAACAAATCCCAGCAACGTATCAAACAACAAATACTAAAAGCAATACATTTGGGCTCAGTTGTGGTCATAAGTCAAGGACTCCCTGTACTTGCAGGTCTTTGTATTTTATTATCTTCTCCAGTTCTTTTTCTTCTCTTCCGCTGTCTCCAGGTACTGCCACGTCCACTATTCAAACTTTTTGTGTGTGTTTCTTATCAATAGTTGTGAAGCCTGGGGGGGGGGTTATTATTTTACAGGAAAGCCAGTCTGATATAGATGAAAGTTGGCAGGCAAGCTGGTGGGTACCAAGACAGGGTCCACAGTCACCTCATTACCTACTTACTTCTAGTCCAGGCAATTGTAGCTTGTCGAGAACTTATTACAATGGATTAGCTGCGATGCCGCCTTGCAGGGAAATCTGACACATTTTCTGCACTCTGCATCCTGCCCTCTCAAACTGAGACAGAGAATTTTGCAGTTGCGGAAGAGAGATTTGTTGGTCTCTGTTTTCATCAGGTATCTGGGGAACAAAACTTGCTTCCTATACATAAACTTGTCATCGGGGATGGCAACCTTGCTCTTTAAAAATGATGGATCACTTCCTACAAGTCTTAAATTAACATTACAAAGGCCTGACCCTGTGTACATTAAGGATTCCCTTAGGATATGGTGGAATATTTTACGAGTTGTTACATTTTGCTGTCTTTCCTTCTGATTACCTCGGGGATTTATGAAGACGTACATTCTCTTCCCCCCACTACTCCCCCCCCTGCCCCCATTCAGCCAATGATTTGCTCTTTCTTGGAAAGGTGCAGTTTGTAAATGGGGAGAGAATGCAAATTTGGCATCGTAACTGCACGGAAAGTTCAAAGATGAAAGAGTTGCATTTCAAGGAAACACTTTGAAACTAAATAGTAAGCCCTTTCATCTGGGAGCATTTTCCCCTTTATGAAAAATAATGCAGGCGGCCAATCAGATTATAAATAAAATACTCACATCCGGAGTTGCATATCAGAGAAAATTGCATTGGCTTCCTGGTTGGGTAGATGTTAGCTAATGTATACTGACCTGGAAAGTATTGCAGTCTATAAACAATCCAGGTGGCACAGGACATTGTGGGGTAAAAACTTGGACTTCAGCTGAGCTGGTTACCTATTGATTGAAAAATGCTACCCAAGTGATTTGTGTTGTCCTTGCTGTTAGCAAGGAAAGCTGCATGTGGAAAGCATATACAATATATGATATAAAAAAAGATGTTGAGACTCTAGAATACCTTATTCCACCAATAGAATATTATTAATATTAATAATAATATTAATAGAATAGAATATCTTATGCCACCAGGCTCGAAATCTTGGGATTAGACAATTTAGAACTACGCCACCTTCAGTCTGACCTAAGCGTAGTACACAAAATTATCTGCTACAACATCCTACCTGTCAATGACTACTTCAGCTTTAACCACAATAATACACAAAAATACTATAGATACAAACTTAAGGTAAACCACTCCAAACTCGATTGCAGAAAATACGACTTCAGCAACAGAGTGGACAATGCCTGGAATGCACTACCCGACTCTGTGGTTACATCCCCCAAACCCCATAACTTTAACCTTAGCCTGTCTACTGTTGACCTCACACCATTCCTAAGAGAAAATGTAACGGGTGTGCATAAGCGCACAAATGTGCCTACCATCCCTGTGCTACTGTCCCCATTTAGTCATATCATTATCCTGTATTCATAATCATGTTTATACTTGTATCTGTTATCTTATATGTATTTGTCAAACAAACAAACAAACAAACAAACAAACAAACAAACAAACAAAGTGCAGAGAGGAGCAACAAAGATGATTAGGGGGCTGGAGGCTAAAATATAAATGAATAATGGTTGCAGGAATTGGGTATGTCTAGTTTAATGAAAAGAAGAACTAGGGGAGACATGATAGCAGTGTTCCAATATCTCATCTTTGTTGCTGGCAATCCTTATGATTTATATTGATATATTGACCATCAATTGTGTTGTAAATGTTGTACCTTGATGAACGTATTCTTTTATGTACACTGAGAGCATATGCACCAATCACACTTGTCCAATAAAAATTCTATTCTATTCTATTCAATATCTCAGGGGTTGCCCCAAAGAAGAGGGAATCAAGCTATTGTCCAAAGCACCTGAAGGAAGGACAAGAAGCAATGGATCGAAACTAACCAAGAAGAGAAGCAATCTGCAAAAAAATCTTGACAGTGAGAACACTTCATCAGTGGAACAGCTTGCCTCCAGAAAATGTGGGTACCCCAACACTGGAGGTTTTTAAGAAGAGATTGGACAACCATTTGTCGGAAGTGGTGTAGGGTTTCCTGCTTGAGCAGGGAGTTGGTCTAGAAGACCTCCAAGGATCCTTCCAACTCTATTATTCCATTATAAAAAGAGCAACTAAGTGTGATTCCTAATCTACACCTTCTCTAAGTGACTAAACACTGTGATACGCAAACATTCCATTGGCCAAAACCATGAGGAGAGATGGAAGTCAGGGACAAGCATGGCATGTGAAAGATTGTAATTTGGCATGTAGAGGGAATAAATGAATATTGAACGAAATAAAAGAAATATAAAGCCCTGTATCTATGAAACCAAGAGAGAACCAGAATGACACAGGAATGTTGCAGATCCCAACTATTCCAACTATGAAGAAAGTACATCTGCTGAGACCTCAGAAAAGGGCCTTCACTGTGATGGCTCCCTCTCTTTGGAACATCATTCCTTCAGAGATAGAATTGACCCCAACCTGTTACTTTTCCACAAGGCATGGAACCATGAAGACATGGTTTTGTCAGCGGGGCTGGGGATCCCATTCAGACCCTATCAATTGACTTGTTTGATTCTGTTGTCATCACCAGCAGGTACAATCTTGTGGGGATGCACAACAGCTATCCAGGACCACATACTGGACGGATTCACTTAAGAACCATGGCAACAAAGTCGTAAATTCCTGACTCACTTAACAACCTCCTTGCTTACCGATGGAAATTCTGGTCCCAGTTGTGGCTGTGACATAAGTCTATGTACTGGTACTGTAGTCACTGTGAGACAACTCGCCATGGCCAACTTGCCTTGGGTCAAGAGTTACACTAATATCAAGAAAATAATAATGGTGGAACAGAATCATTAAAGAAAGGATGCAAAAGTAGGGACAAAAGGAAATTTGAATGACCAAAATTAAAATAATTTTAAATTATTTTTTAAAAAATATTTTAAATAATTAAAAAGAATTGTTGAATTGTCCCACAGCTTCCTTCCTTCCTTCCTTCCTTCCTTCCTTCCTTCCTTCCTTCCTTCCTTCCTTCCTTCCTTCCTTCCTTCCTTATTTGGAATACTACGGTAACATCACTAGTCTATTTGACTAAGTAGTCAAACTACTTATGGTAGCTGCATTTCTGATGATTAACCAGTGGTAAATGCACCTCATTTGGCAGAAAAAGAACTACTCTCATTAGATCCCACATTCTAAAGCAAAATTTGATAAGAGCGAGGGGGGGGGGGCGGAAGGAGAGGAAAAGCAAAGCAGGAACCTGAACAAGCCGCACTGAATTTCTCGCCGCTCGCTCAGTCTGTTGGAAGCCCATAATGAAATACAGTTCTGTCAATCTCCGCCCCTGGGTAACATTTCCACTCCCGTTTCCCATTTTCAGTTGAGGTCGAGATTTTGCAAGACGACAGCAAGCAGTTCTCACTGTCCCGGGTGACCCGATCGGCACCGATTTAGTCTTTGAATGTTGCAAATTAAATTCCCTCATCAGTCTTCTAATCACTCTTACCAGATGGGGCTCATGCTCAATTTTGGATCCACAGGAAATTTAATGGTTATTGTTTCTGTTTAAATAGGAGATTATTGCATTTTAATAAGTTCTCTTTGGGACTTACAGCAACAATGGAGCGCTATGAATTACTGTAGATAGCTGTTATGGCATGCTGGGGAAAAATCAAGTTACTAAGTGTGACAAGTTGCTTTTTCTTCCCTTCCAGCAATCGCTCGGAGTGTATTTACCACCAAATTAAGTATGTGCCGTGGGGATAATATTTTTATCCTGCCGAGGGGGGAAGGAGCTTGTCTGTGGATTTTCATTAAAATGACACATCTGTTCAGCAATTTCATAAAGTAATTCTGCTGAAAGTTTTATCAGCTAATTTTAATTATTCACTCCAGTGGGTTGAATACAGGATTCATCATGTTGAATTAATACATTTGACGGGAATTTCACTAACCGGGGGGCGGGCGGGGGAAGAAAACGAAGCTGGGGGAGGATGAGAAAGAAGAGAAAGAGAGAAAAGCAATCAACAAATTGAATTGTCATGCAATATGTATTAAACTGAGATTCTTTAATTAGGATAAGACTGAGATTTGGTATTTTAAAGGTATTAGAAAGCTTAGCTTAGTGGTAAGGATTAAGAAAATGCAATTAAATACTACACTTTAGATGCATTCTTTGTATCGTGTGGGCTGAGGTAAAAAGGGCCCTGCTCTAAGACGCACAATTTCGGGAAGAGGTTTCCTCGCTTTTCAAGCCAGAAGACGCAAGCAAATGTTTGGCATTCAGCCTGGATGTGAACAATAACCACTAAAAAGGCAAACATCATAAATGAAAGGCCTGGGCAAAAAATCAACATCCCCAAAAAATCAGTTCTGGCTACAGGCTAAAGCTAGTAATTAAAGAAACAGTGAAAAGTCTTTTTTTTTTTTTTTAAAGTGCTTTAACTGAGCATTGTATATGTGCTCATTCGGAGACTGGGATTGGGGTTCAAATTCTGATTCATCAATGGAACTTCACTCGGTGACTCTGGGGCAGCTTTTATCCCTCAGCCCAAGTAACCTTAGAAAGTTCCTATATGAAGAAAAGGGAGATATTCACACATACCTATTTGAGCTCCTGGGGGAAAGGTAGGCTAATTTTGGAATTATTCTTTTTGTTCTGATGGAAATCTTCCTAAATGATCAACCAACATGCAGGGACGTATGGACCTTCCTTTCTTTGACTGCACTCAACGGTATGTCCCATCAAATTCAGTAGGCTTACTTTCAAATTGTTACTTCATTAAGAAATGCTCGAATACTGGTCAATTCTCCTCCTCCTCCTCCTCCTCCTCCTCCTCCTCCTCCTCCTCCTCCTTCTCCTCCTCCTTGTCCTCCTCCTCCTCCTTCTCCTCCTCCTTCTTCTTCCCCTCCTCCTCCTCCTCTTCCTCTTCCTCCTCCTCCTCCTCCTCCTCCTCCTCCTCCTCCTCCTCCTCCTTTCCCATCCTAATCCTCATCATATTTGACTATCATTAGGTATTGTACCTTATGATTCTTGAGGAATGTATCTTGTCTTTTTATGTACACTGAGAGCATTTGCAGCAAGGACAAATTCCTTGTGTGTCCAATCACACTTGGACAATAAAAAATTCTATCCTATCCTATCCTATCCTATCCTATCCTATCCTATCCTATCCTATCCTATCCTATCCTATCCTATTCTATTCTAGAAAGGGATATAATTAAGATTCTCCCACCAAGGATGGAAAGAAAACAGTGGTTCTCTTGAATGCGCTGGAGAACTTGAGGGACTTCTTACATCCCAAGCCAATTTAGGTCCTAACCCAGCCTTATGCACATTGCCGATCACAGACATTCAACCGATTGTGCTAAGGTATAACTATAATCCTACATTCAGGGTTATACAGTAATATAGTGCTCTTAAAAGTAATATACTCCTGTGTATTTCCCTTTATGGTTTTTGTACCCTGCCCAGATTCTGCCAAGTGTGGGGCAGGCTGTCGCTAATGCAAAATGAATGAACAAGTAGTAGCAGATTAAGCCCCACAGGCTTCCCATTGTATCTGATTTAAATGGGAAACTAACAAGTTGCCAAGCAAAGCTCTGATCTTCCCTCTTGCCTTTATTACCTAGAATGCCTCCAGACTGCAGTCTAGGTTTCACGGATGTATACAAAAACAACAACAACAAAATAATAAGTAAAAGATAGTTGTACTCCAGCGTTTTGTTTTGAAATGATAGAGCTCTTGGAAGATGCTATTAAAATTCCAAATGGTTTAGTTCTGGTCAATGGCTCTAATAAGTTTTTTTTTTACTTGATTCCCTCCCAAAAGTTTCCAAGAGCTCAACAGGTTCTGCTTAAGCTATTTCCACATATGCCAACTCAAGAGGTGACCAACATGTGTTGCCACTTCTTGTTATCAATGGGATGGAAACTAAGGAAGTCAGCAGAGGAAGATAAAAAAAAACTCAAGATGGGAACCATGACTATGGGATTGAAACGCAGTTTATGTACTGAATATGGCTCCTGGGGAGCCATCTCCTCACTATATTCCATGACATGGCCATAACAACATGTTTCACACACACAACACATGTAAAAGGAGAACTTGAAGCATGCTGTGGCCATGTGAGGGAATGTAACGAGGAGGTGGCGCCCCAGGAGGAAACATTCCAGAGAAGAGGCAACTCAGTCTCGATGTCAAATGTGAGAGAAAGAGGGTGAAGACAGACCTTCCATTATACATTTTGTAGACACAGATGATAGAGTGATGAGTCTGCCAAGGTTCATGTCAGGCCCAAAACTAAGAATGATACATGGGTGACTCTTCCAAGCTGCCTTCTTTTTTGTTTCCCTACCTAGAGACAGAATCTTACCAGACAGAGGACTCTACTATGTGCATCCACCATATACTTCTGAGAACTATTAAAGAGGGATAATCTTCATCCTCTTTCTCTCACACAAAATATCTGGACTGAGTTGTCTCTTACTTCTCTGGAATGCACCCTTTCCCTCATGGGAATCCGCCATCACAGGCCGCCATTTTGATTTTTTTAAAACACCTTGTGAATGTTCCAGTGGATACTCTACTTAAAAAGGAATAAGAGAGAATGTAAAATAGATAGATATAAACATCTATTCCTATTTCTGCTCTTCCAGCCGGATTCTGGAAGTTATAGCAGCCTCTACACTGAAAAACTTTTGATATGAAAAATGGGGATGGTTCATCATGTTCCCCCACTTAAAAGCCATGGAGAGAGATAGATCATGTCGGTCTTAAGAAAATGGTAGCCAAGACACTGGCCCATAACAGAAGTGACAGGCAGAATGGACATCTGAAAAATTGGGATTGTTTTTGTGAATGAGCCATGCTGGTGCAGTGGTTAGAATGCAGTACTGCAGGCTACTTCTGCTGACTGCCAGCTGCAGTTTGGCAGTTCAATTCTCACCGGCTCAAAGTTGACTCAGCCTTCCATCCTTCTGAGGTGGGTAAAATGAGGACCCAGATTGTTGGGGGCAATAGGCTGACTCTGTAAACTGCTTAGAGAGGGCTGTAAAGCACTGTGAAGTGGTATATAAGTCTAAATGCTATTGCTAAAATTCCAGGTCATCACAAACAAAGAGCAAAAAACAGAAGAGTAAAAAGAAAGTCATAACTAAAGATACAGCTATTTCTCATCAAAGTCAAATGTTTTCTATCAGATATCAGTTCTTCCCTAAATTCAGTTTCTGTGATTTATTGTGAATTTAAATCATCCATCAGTTTTAATGTTCCGGTCATGCAAATGTGGATCATCTAATCTCCTTTCCTATTAAAGTTTAAAAATGGAAAGTAGAACATCTCTGAAACAGTTGGACAAAATCACTTTGGGAAATAGGAGAGCTGCTGGGGGAAAGAAATACAGATTGGAAGTCTAGATGAGGATGAAGAAAAGGGGTTATTTGGGTAAATAAGCATTTTTTAAAAAATGGCTTTTTAAAGCAGTTCTTTGTAACTATATGTACTGCTGTGTAAATATGTATTTTGTATAATTTCAAAAGCCATCATTTTCCCTAAAGTGTAACCATTAAGGGCGTCTTTCAAAATTCTCGTCTAACGTGAAAAATATTGTGAAAATTCATTTTGAATCACGAGCTGGACTGTTGTTAGCTTTTTTCCAAGAATGTGTCTACATAGTTGTAATTACACCAGAAATAAAGTTTTGGAAAACGTCTTTTCAAGGTATGTGATTGAAAAACTAAAAGAAAAGGGGAAAAAATCTGTTATTTTCATGGCTTATTGGAATTCTACATATTTTCAAGGTATGGGGTAGTTAGCATTAGAAATAGCAGCAGAAACAGGTTTTTTTACTACAATTTATAGAAGTGTAGTTTGGTATGATTGATGGCTTTTTTGGTCAAATTGGCAGGGTATCAGGATGATGATGATAATGATAATCTCCTGTTTTTCTAGGCACAAGGCAGTTTACAACAATAAGATGAAATAATATAGGAAGTGCTCGACTTATGATCATAAATGAGGCCCAAAATTTTGTTGATAAATGAGACATCTGTTAAGTGAGTTTTGCCCCATTTTTTTCTTGCCACAGTTGTGAATCACTGCCGTTGTCCACTTAATAACATGGTTGTTAAATGAATCTGGCTTCTCCATTGACTTTCCTTGTCAAAAGGTTGCAAATGGTGATCCCATGTCCTTAGGACATTGCAACTGCTCAATCGGAAATTTCTGAGAACTCTAGGAGTGGAATGGTCTGATATATAATGGATTGGAAGAAAAGTATCTTCTTTGTCTCTGGAAGGGGAGTTGAGGTTTTAAGGAGTGATTATGGATTATGATTTGTGCTATATTTTAATTTTTGTTGTTAGTTTTATACCCTGTATTCGGTTCTCGGAAGTCCCGGGGTGGGGAGGAAGGGAAGGGAGGGGAGGGGGATGAGGTAGAAAATGAATTGATAGTTAATGTACAAAGATGATTGAAGATGTATAATTAATGTAAGATCGGAGCTGCCTGGCTACCACTTCAGAATGATGGGAAAGAAGGAAGTAGAAGAGAGAAGGAGGTAGGAAAGAGAAGAGGAGGAAGAGGAAAGGAAGGAAGAGGGATAGAAGAGGGAGAAGAAAGGAGTAGGGAGGAAGGAGGAGAGGATGTAGATAAGAGAGGGGGAGGATGGTTGTGGAAAGTAGAAGAAGGTAGAGAAGGAGAGTAAAAGGAAGGGGGTGGTGACCGGGCAGATCCGATTAATTGTATATGATGGTACATTAAATATGTTATTGGATATGTTATTGGATAAGAATGTTAAAATAAAACTTTTTTTAAACACAGGACATTGCAACCGCCAAGCCAAGCCAACCGAACAATATATTGCAAATATGAGTCAGTTGCCAAACGTCTGAATTTTAATCACATGAACACATGGATGTTGCAATGGTCATAACTGTGAAAAACACTCATAAGTCACTTTTTTCAGTGCTGTTCAAATTTTGAACAGTCACTAAATGAACAGTTTTAAGACAAGAATCACCTGTACAATACAAACCAGAGCTGTAAAATAAATACATGTAATCTCAAAATATAAAACCAAGGCAACTGAAATTAATTTGACCATTAAAAGTTTAGTGGAAGAGATGATTTTTAAAAATCATTTCCCCAAATACTGGGGTTGTTGAAGCCACAATACTGATAAAGAGCTCCCACAACAATGCAGAATTCATCTTATAAAGGTCATGCTTTTGTAAGATCAATTCTACATCCTTGCAAATGGGATGATGGACATAAACCCATACTTTAAATTAGAACATGTCATTGTGTCAGGCTCCTTTTTGATGTTCCCTAGACTATTTAGTGTTATCTCCTATTCATGCAATAAAGTAGATGTTCCTCTTTTTTTTTTTTTTTTGCTGGATTGGGGATTAAAAGTGGGGGAGACTGCTTTTGGGGTTCTCATTTTTTAGAATCTAATTGAGTAGAAAACTATTAAAACAGAAGGTCATACAAGAAAGCCAACATGCAAGATGGAACAAAATGGTGACTTGAGGAAAAATGACAAGGAAAAAAATGGTGTGCAAGCATTCCTCTAACCCTTAACTCATGGCCCTCCTTTCCTTGGTGGAATTATTACTCTTTGGAGAAATCTCTTTAACAAGTGTCATGTTTACATCAAAAGGGATGACAGGCATGAATTTTGCTGCGACACAACACCTCCTTTAGAACGGGGCCTCCTATAATAACCTACCTATTATTTTCCAGACACAGCAAAAGAATCAGTAGGTTAACATGATGGGCTGAAAGTAGTAGCAACAATATAAACTGAAGAAGCAGTGCCTTCTCTCTTTGTAGCAATGTAAATATCTATCTATCTATCTATCTATCTATCTATCTATCTATCTATCTATCTATCTATCTATCTATCTATCTATCTAGCCATCCATCCATCCCAGGTGCTTGCTGTAAAATTTCAACTGATGGGTAAAGTTAGACTTGATACTGTTAATTAAGTGACAATTCTATTGCAATGCCAAAATTTTCTTCCCAATTCCCTTCTCTCTGGTTTCTTTTCGTTAAAAAAAGTGCTTCTGAAATGTTTGTCCCTTTCCAAAGGAGAAGCAACTATTGGTGGAAACTTCATAGGTGGAAAAATTTCTTATTATAGGACTAAAAGCCCAGGGTGCTTCATAGCCCTTTGTATATCAGGGAGCTGAAAGGCTGCTAGGTGATAGAGCAGGAGTGTCAAACTCATGGCCCGTGGGCCAGATGTGTCATGTGCTGGCCCCACCCCTGACCGGTTTAGCAAAAGGGGAAAAATAATAATAATAATAATAGAGTTGGAAGGGACCTTGGAGGTCTTCTAGTCCAACCCCCTGCCCAGGCAGGAAACCCTACACCATTTCAGACAAATGGCTATCCAACATTTTCTTAAAAATATCCTTCCCACCAAGCCATGCCACACCCACCATGCCACACCCACAGAACCAGTAAGAAAAAAAAAATTGGAACCAAGACCTCGGATATATGTATGTATGTATGTATGTATGTATGTATGTATGTATGCATGTATGTATTTGTCTTGTCATGTTTATGTAGTGTATATTGGAAATGGTGACTCAGTGAGACCTGTATGCAATGAAAGTTCATTTTAATGTATGTTGATTAGTGTACATTCAAAGTTAACATAAAGTAATTCATTCTATCTATCTATCTATCCATCCATCCATCCATCCCAGGTGCTTGCTGTAAAATTTCAACTGATGGGTAAAGTTAGACTTGATACTGTTAATTAAGTGACAACTCTATTGCAATGCCAAAATTTTCTTCCCAATTCCCTTCTCTCTGGTTTCTTTTCGTTAAAAAAAGTGCTTCTGAAATGTTTGTCCCTTTCCAAAGGAGAAGCAACTATTGGTGGAAACTTCATAGGTGGAAAAATTTCTTATTATAGGATTAAAAGCCCAGGGTGCTTCATAGCCCTTTGTATATCAGGGAGCTGAAAGGCTGCTAGGTGATAGAGCAGGGGTGTCAAACTCATGGCCCGTGGGCCAGATGTGTCATGTGCTGGCCCCACCCCTGACCGGTTTAGCAAAAGGGGAAAAATAATAATAATAATAATAATAACAGAGTTGGAAGGGACCTTGGAGGTCTTCTAGTCCAACCCCCTGCCCAGGCAGGAAACCCTACACCATTTCAGACAAATGGCTATCCAACATTTTCTTAAAAATATCCTTCCCACCAAGCCATGCCACACGCACCATGCCACACCCACAGAACCGGTAAGAAAAAAATTTTGAAACCAACCACTGGTATATATGTATGTATGTATGTATGTATGTATGTATGTATGTATGTATGTATGCATGTGTTCTGTTTCCCTTCCCCCAATACTCCCAGCAAAGAGTCCGTCAGAGGCCTTCCTTTTTTCCTTTTATTTACATAGATACATGTCCTGGCCACGTCTATCCACGGGCCTGCCAAGTTTCTGGAGATAACGAGGAAATTATAGATAAGGCCAGAATTACTCACGAATATATTCTTCCCTCCATTGAAACAGTTAGCTCGCGCCAATTCATTAGCTCGCGCCAACTCATTACTTTGTCCAAGACAAAAAACCAGGAAGTCCCGCCTCCTATTTATAGTCTCTGCAGATGTCACTGCATGACAATTATGACTTGGCTTTGTCCCAACTCTTCCGCTGCTGCGCACGGCGATCCTGTCTACGTAACCTTGCATTGCTCCAAAACTGTTCTTGGGGCGTTGCCAAATCAGAAGGAGGCTCCATGGAATCAGGCTGTGCCGGCCCCTCCTCCTCCCTTTGAGTGGGTGCCAGGGAGGGAAAGGGCTCAAGAGAAGCAGGGCTGGCCAGGTCTTCTCCCTCACTTTCTGAATCATCCGAGTCCAGGAGTCCGGGTCCAGGAACCTGGGTCACAACAGCATGTATGTATTTGTCTTGTCATGTTTATGTAGTGTATATTGGAAATGGTGACTCAGTGAGACCTGCATGCATTGAAAGTTCATTTTAATGTATGTTGATTAGTGTACATTCAAAGTTAACATAAAGTTATTCATTCTATCTATCCATCTATCTATCTATCCATCTATCTATCTATCTATCTATCTATCTATCTATCTATCTATCTATCTATCTATCTAGCCATCCATCCATCCCAGGTGCTTGCTGTAAAATTTCAACTGATGGGTAAAGTTAGACTTGATACTGTTAATTAAGTGACAATTCTATTGCAATGCCAAAATTTTCTTCCCAATTCCCTTCTCTCTGGTTTCTTTTCGTTAAAAAAAGTGCTTCTGAAATGTTTGTCCCTTTCCAAAGGAGAAGCAACTATTGGTGGAAACTTCATAGGTGGAAAAATTTCTTATTATAGGACTAAAAGCCCAGGGTGCTTCATAGCCCTTTGTATATCAGGGAGCTGAAAGGCTGCTAGGTGATAGAGCAGGAGTGTCAAACTCATGGCCCGTGGGCCAGATGTGTCATGTGCTGGCCCCACCCCTGACCGGTTTAGCAAAAGGGGAAAAATAATAATAATAATAATAACAGAGTTGGAAGGGACCTTGGAGGTCTTCTAGTCCAACCCCCTGCCCAGGCAGGAAACCCTACACCATTTCAGACAAATGGCTATCCAACATTTTCTTAAAAATATCCTTCCCACCAAGCCATGCCACACCCACCATGCCACACCCACAGAACCAGTAAGAAAAAAAAAATTGAAACCAACCACTGGTATATATGTATGTATGTATGTATGTATGTATGTATGTATGTATGTATGCATGTATGTATTTGTCTTGTCATGTTTATGTAGTGTATATTGGAAATGGTGACTCAGTGAGACCTGCATGCAATGAAAGTTCATTTTAATGTATGTTGATTAGTGTACATTCAAAGTTAACATAAAGTAATTCATTCTATCTATCCATCTATCTATCTATTCAGTAGGAACCTTCTTATATGTTGGCAAGACACACACACATACAATCATAACCATCCTTTGGCAACACACACATACACATACGCAACCATAGCCATCCAACAGAAGCCATAATAACATCACATGCGGCATACTGTCATTGCAATAATGATGTAAATAATTTGCATAATTCACATCATTTGCATGACTATGCTATGCAGAGTCACTCCCTCTGTGCGTCTCCCGCAGAGAGAAAAATCAAGAGAGTTTTGCTCTGAGGTGGGAGAGGAGAGAGAAAGAATAGACATATATTTTTATTTTCAGTCACACACACACACACACACACACACACCAAAAAAACCCCATTATGCATGACACACTCACAAAATTACTGGTGTCTCTATCTGCAAGTTCTATACAAGGCTGTTTATGATCAGGAAAGGAAGCCAAAAGTTAAGTAAAAAATGAATGCTAAATTTAAAATTACATGAAAACAGGGTGAATTGATTTAATTAGTGCACGGAAAGCAAAACACGGTAGCGCAAGCTTCAGCTGGGATGGGGAGGGGAGGGGAGGAAATTCAGAGAAAAGCTTGCACCAAATACAGGAGTGTCAAAACTGATTTCCTCTCTCTATACGGCGCTTTGCGCATATGTTCAATCGAACTGCGAATGCCACAACATAAATTCCTGCAGCTACAGCCCAAACCAGGCAGTCTGTTTGGAATAATGAACCATTTTGACTGCCTGAGGGTGGGATGGCGTTGGGCTAAGGGCGCAGGGTTCCTGATGGAGCCTTATTTAGTGGACTATGGCTGTAATTTCACTCCAGAACTTCCCCAGCAATAGGGTGAAAGTAACTACAAGTGAGAAGCTAAGGATGGATCTTGCCTCTCCCCCCACCCTCCCATCCCTGTGGTTAAGATTCGATAAAACAGTGATGAGGGCTTGGGGAAACGACAGTAATGGTGGTTCCTGGGGGGCTCCAGAGACTATCATGAATCAACAGAGGAGCCGGAATTGTTTAGAGACTTATTAAAAAAATGTAAACACTAATTTTATTCACAGTAGAAGGTGGGTGGGTGGATGGAAGGAAGGAAAGAAGGGAGGGAGGGAGGGAGGGAAGAAGGAAGGAAGGAAGGATGGAAGGAAGGAGGAAGGGAGGGAGGAAAGAAAGAGAGAGAGAGAAGAAAGAAAGAAGGGAGGGAGGGAGGGAGGAGGGAGGAAGAAGGAAGGAAGGAGAGAGAGAGAGAGAAGAAAGAAAGAGAGAGAGAGAGAGAGAAAAGGAAGGAAGGAAGAAGGAAGGAAGAAGGGAGGAGGAGGGAGGAGGAGGAAAGAAAGAGAGAGAGAGATGAAAGAAAGAAGGGAGGGAGGGAGAGAGGGAGGGAGGGAGGGAGGGAGGGAGGGAGGAAGGAAGGAAGGAAGGAAGGAATCTGTTTTTTCTTCAGCATTGTGTCCTCTGGTACCTCTGGGAAGTTCACAAATGGGACAAAGCTTCAACTAGCCCCATCTACACATGTTTACAACATTTAGAAGGGAGGGAGGGAGGGAGGGAGGAGGGAGGGTGGGAAAGAATGTTTGGGGATTTTAGAAATAGTGTTCTTGAAGCATCCAAATGAGAGATTGGCTTTTAGAACCAAACTTTTTCAGTTCTAATGTATCTGATTTTGTTCTAAACTTTCTCAACTCATGGTGCTGACTAGAAGAAGGGAGAGGAGGGGAGGGGATGAAAGGAAAGGAAAGGAAAGGAAAGGAAAGGAAAGGAAAGGAAAGGAAAGGAAAGGAAAGGAAAGGAGGAAGGAAGATAGAGAAAAAGGAAAGGAAGAATTAAAACTTCCAACTTCATCCCTTCCTAATATCTGTGACTCATTTGCATAAAAAAACCCATTCCTCAAAATACATTTTTTGTTTGCTTCCTGACTCAGAAATATCACCTGCATTGCTATCTTCAAAATGCAGACATTGTCTTGCTAAACAAGTCTCTAGGCTGGTTGTGGCAGGAAGTCTGAAACTATAAATATATCATTTTATTTGAGAAATTTATTGAAGAAAATGCTTTTAAAAAATCTTCTTAGTTTTGTCTTTTTAACTATCCATTTTGGGGTGCATATTATGCAGACTGATGAGTACTGGGATTCACAGCACAACAGAAAGAATGATTGTAGTAGACTAACAGATTTTTCAACATTTATTCCTTCCCCTCCATACTTTTCAAGTCCACTCCCACGCAGAACACACCGGACCTACTTCTGTTGTTATGAATTCTCAAAAAAATCCAGACAAACAATGTTGGATTCACACAACCCACTGAATCCTGATTCCTGAATATGGGTTAATTCATTTGCTGTGTTTACATAACATGCTAAGCCTAAGCAAAGATGCTGCATTATGATTAATTTATGTCTTTGTTCACATAGCAAATACTATTACTACGTTCTCTAAACATGCTGATTCACAAATTAACCCCACTTTAGCTTAGTCTGCCATGCTGCGTAGATCTAGCTACTACATAACAAATCACCCTTGGAATGGGTGTCTCAAGTTTCGTCACCACGATGTAAAAAAGATGTGGAGACTCTAGAAAGAGTGCAGAGAAGAGCAACAAAGATGATTAGGGGACTGGAGGCTGAAACATATGATGAACAATTGAGGGAACTAGGTATGTCTAGTTCGGTAGTGGCGAACCTTTTACTCACCGAATGCCAAACAGATGTGCACTTCACGCATGCATGTGTTATCCACGCTAATGCACGGCTCCTCCCCCATGCACTGAATGTGCAATCGCGCCATCTGCGTAGGTGCATGGTTTTCACGAGTGCAATGCACACACACGAATGTGCACACTGCACGCGAGAACTCTCGTGCGCATGCCCAAATGCAAGCGCATGCACAGGAAAGCTCCGAAGGTCAGCTAGCTCCCCTGAATTGCACACATGTGCACCAGAGGGCCAAACACCAGCTGGGGCGCACACGCATGTGCAGCTGCAGCTGAGTTGGGTGACAGCTCGTGTGCCCGGAAAGATGGCTCTGCGTGCCACCTTGGGTACGCCTGCCATAGGTTCGCCATCACGAGTCTAGTCTAAAGAAGAGAAGGACTAGGGGTGACGTGATAGCAGTCTTCCAATATCTGAAGGGCTGTCACAGAGAAAAGGGGTGGGGTCAGCCTATTCTCCAAAGCACCTGAGGGCAAGACAAGAAGTAACAGAAGGCTAGACAAGGAATAATGGATGGAAATTGATCAAGGAGAGATTCAACCTGGAAATAAGGAGAAATTTTCTGGCAGTGAAAACAATCAACCCATGGAACAGAAGATGCCTTCGGAATAGAATAGAATAGAATAGAATAGAATAGAATAGAATAGAATAGAATAGAATAGAATAGAATAGAATAGAATAGAATTTATTGGCCAAGTGTGATTGGACACACAAGGAATTTGTGTGAAATTGTGTGAAACAAGGAAGTTGTGGGAGCTTCATCACTGGAAGCTTTCAAGAGGAGATTGGACTGCCATTTGTCAGAAATGGTGTAGGATCTTCTGCTTGAGTGGGAGATTGGACTAGATGACCTGCAAGGTCCCTTCCAACTCTGTTCCTCTATCTGTAAAGAGATATCCAATCTAGAATTAGGCAAAAGTTCCTGACAGTGACAGCAATTAATCAGTGGAATTATGTTATAAGTAAGCTGGTTTTGATTGAATGTCAGGAAGAATGTTTGAAACTCAAAACATATTCAACTAACCCCCGGGCCATGGCCCAACTACCGGGCTGTGGCCTATTTGCAACCAGGTCGTGTGAGTGGCTCAATTTAGTGGGCTAAAGCCTTGGGGGTTGGAGACCCCTGATCTAGTGCACATGTGCACATCAGAGGTGGGTTTCAGCAAGTTCTGACCAGTTCTGGAGAACCGGTAGCTGAAATTTTGAGTAGTTTGGAGAACCGGTAAATACCAGTTCTGACTGGTCCCGTCCCCATCTATTCTCTGCCTCTCAAGTCTCAGCTGATCAGGAGGAAATGGGGATTTTGCAGTATCCTTCCCCTGGAGTGTGGTGGGAATGGAGATCTTACCTTCCCTTGCCAGGGTCACCAAGCCACGCCCACCAAGCCATGCCACGCCCACCAAGCCACGCCCACAGAACCACTAGTAAAAAAATTCTGAATCCCACCACTGGTGCACATGTGTGTGCAGCTCAGCTTGTGTAAGTTGAGCTATGCGTGCATGTGCATGTGAACTGGCCTGCCCCTTGTGCAAATTGAGCTTTGGCGCGCATGCCTGCTGGTTTGCCACTGGCACAGCCCAGTTTCCCTTCTTCCCATCAGACCACCAAGGAGCAAAAGTTGGAGACTGATCTGCTACGTCCTTTCCTATTTTTACATTTTATCAGTCTCTTACAGAGACAAAAAAAAAAAAAATGAGGTCCCACCTGCAGGAAGACAGCATTGTGATACCCTCCTTTTTCAAATTTTTTAAAAAAGACTCCATATCATGTGAACTAGACAACTTAGATACATGTACTTAAAATTGCCTTTGGAGGTGACCCTTCCAAATGCAATATGTTAACTATTGGTGCCAAAAACAAGGATTGGAAGAGGAAAAAAAAAAAAAACAGCAAGCAGCTGGAGATAAAGAACAGTGCCTTCTTTCAGTCTCCTAAAAGAAATGAGCAGATCAGTGTTTTGATTCAGGCTGACATACGGCGCTTGTTCCATTTATACACTACTAGACAAAATGTGCTGAAGAGAAACTGTAGAAAACAACAGAAGGGGAAATAACAAAGATAATCTATTGACATGTGTTGTTTTTTTTTAAGGAGAATTAAATATTTCTGTATTCAATGACTATTCATGCTTGGTGGATCAGCGCTACAAAACAGATGTTGCTTCCAAGAAAAACAGACCCTTTCTTCCTTCTCTTTGAATTCATTCAACGATGGCTTCAGGTGTGGGTTACATGGCAGGACAGAAGGTCACCATATGCTCAGATAGCTTCCTCAAACCCATTTTACCTATTTGAACTGGTCCTTCTCAGGGATGGGCTGCTGAGGGTTCGGGAGAACCTCTAGCTAAGATTCTGTGCAGTTTGGAGAACCCCCAAATCCCAATCCTGGCTGGCCCTGCCCACCCTGCCCCTCCCAGGAATCCCCCACGCAGCCCGTTTTGGATGCAGGTAAGTGCACAGTGCGTGCGGACGCTCGAGGAGGATGAAAAACGGGCCTACCGGAAGTTTAAGAAGACCAGAAAAAGCCTGTTTCCAGCCTCCAGTGGGCCTACAGAGCCTGGGGAGGCTGTTTTCACCCTCCTGGAGGCTTGAGAAAAGCCTTTGGAGTCCGGGGATGGCAAAAACACACACCCCTGCCTGACACATCAATCACGTATATGCATTTTGTGATGGTTTCTATCTTGTTTTGCATTGGACTAATAAAGATTCAAACAAAATCCCTGTGGTAGTCAACTTGGCATCTGACACAAGCAGACAACTGAGAAAATCAGTTACATGACTACTCATTGCCTCCCCTCCTTTAGTGGTCCTCATTGCTACTCCTTTGGCTAAGGATTATGGAGGTAGCCTTGAAGAAAGTTCTGACCATCACAATATGTCACAATGTTCTGGTTATCAAGATACCCCCCCCCAAAAAAAAAGATCTTTGAGGCCCTAGAAAGAATGCAGAGAAGAGCAACAAAGATCATGAGGGGTCTGGAGGCTAAATCATATCATGAACAATTGAGGGAATTGGGTATGTCTAGCCTAATGAAAAGAAGACTCTGGGGAGAAATGTTAGTTTTCCAATACTGGAAGGGTTGCTACAAGGAACAGGGCATTGATTTATTCTCCACAGCACCTGAGGGCAGTAGAAGAAACAATGGGTGGGAGCTCAAGAAATGGGGATTCTACCTGAAACTAAGAAGAAATTTCTTAACAGTGAGAACGATGAATCAGTGGGACATCTTGCCTCCATCTCTGGAGGTTTTTAAGAAAAAAATTGAATAGCCATTGTCTGTGATGGTCTTAGGTCTCCAGCCTTGAGCAGGGATTGGACTAGAACAGAGGTCTCCAACCTTGGCAACTTTAAGACTTGTGGACTTTAACTCCCAGAGTTCCTCAGCCAGCAAAGCTGGCTGAGGAATTCTGAGAGTTTATTTATTATTTTTATTTATTTATTATTTAGATTTTTATACCGCTCTTCTCCCGAAGGACTCAGGGTGGTGTACAGCCAGATTAAAACAGTACAATATACAAATTAAAACCACAGTTAAAATAACGTATTCTATAAATGGCCGAAAATTAAAACCGTCAAATTTGACCCATAAATAAAATACCCCAATTAAAATTATTAAAATTTGAAAATTTTTAAAAAATTTAAAAAATTAAAAAATTAATTAAAAAAATTAAGCCAGTCCCGCTTGAATAAACAAGTACGTTTTCAATTCACGGCGAAAGGTCCAAAGGTCAGGTAATTGACGCAAACCAGGGGGAAGTTCATTCCAGAGGGTAGGTGCTCCAGCAGAGAAGGCCCTTCCCCTGGGGCCGTACAGCCATATAAAAACACAGAAATATACAAAATAAAACATTCAACTAAAAAACTTATTATAAAGGCCAAATATTTAAAATCAGATATAAATAGTAAAATCCAATTTAAAACCAAAACTAAAATTTAGTCATTAAAAATTTAAAACCCTAGTCCAGTCCTCTTAAATGAATAGATGTGTCTTAAGCAGGTAGCCAGTGCAGACTGCGCAGGAGCGGTGTTACCCGGGAGCAACGTGTGGCTCCCTCAATCACCCACGCAGCTGCATTCTGGACTAACTGAAGCCTCTGAGTGCACTTCAGGGATAGCCCCATGTAGAGAGCATTGCAATAATCCAGACGAGAAGTGACAAGAGCATGAGTGACCGTGCATAAGGCATCCCGGTCAAGGAAGGGGCACAACTGGCGAACCAGGCGAACCTGATAAAAAGCTCTCCTGGAGATGGCCGCCAACTGGTTTTCAAACGACAGCCATCCATCCAGGAGAACGCCCAAGTTGCGCACCCTTCTGTTGGGGCCAATGACTCGCCCCCAACAGTCAGCTGTGGTTGAATACCACAAGTCTTAAAGTTGCCAAGGTTGGAGACCCCTGGACTAGAAGACATCCAAGGTCATTTCCAACCCTATGATCCTATGATTCTAAGGAATTCAATAACTTATGAACTTTGTCAAGATAGACAGGAACAGGTGAGGGGAAAAAAACATAAGACTGGCTCTCCTTGACTGAGGAGGATTACAGGAACAAGACAGTTCATGCAGTTAGGACACTGGGTTGGAAGTTAGCAAGCTCGAGTTCAAGACCCAAGTGTTGCCATCGGGTGGAGTGAGTTCCCATCCTTTGGCTAGTCTAGAGAAAAGAAAGACCAGGCGGGCATATTCCAGTATTTAAGGAGCTGCCACAAAGAAGAAGGGGCTAATTTAGTTTCCAAAGCAAATAAGCAAGAAACAATGCATGGCAACTAATCAAGGAGATAAATAACCTGGAATTAAGGAGAAACTTCCTAACAGTATGAATGATTAACCAGTGGAACAGTTTGCCTTCAGCAGTTGTGGGTGCTTCATCACTGGAGGTTTTTAAGAAGAGACTTGTCTCAAATACCTTATACCACCAGACTTGAAATCCTGGGTTTAGAAAATTTAGAACTCTGCCGCCTTCGACATGACCTGAGTTTAACTCATAGAATCATCTGTTAAAACGTCCTTCCTGTACTTCAGCTTCAATCACAACAATATACGAGCACACAATAGATTTAAGATTTAAGCTTAATGTGAACTGCTCCAATCTTGATTGCAGAAAATACGACTTCAGTAACAGAGTTGTTAATGCCTGGAATGCACTACCAGACTCTGTGGGCTCTTCCCCAAATCCCCAAAGCTTTAATCAAAGACTATCTACTATTGACCTCACCCCATTCCTAGGAGGTCTGTAAGGGGCGTGCATAAGAGCACCTACGTGCCTACCGCTCCTGTCCTAATGTTCCCTTCGATTGTATCCAATTTCATATAGTTATTGCATACTTATGATTATATGCTTATGCTTATATATACTGTTGTGACAAATAAAATAAAATAAATAAATAAATGGTATAGGGTCGGCTTCTTGAGCAGGAAGTTGGACTAGAAGACCTCCAAGGTCCCTTCCAGGTCTATTCTGATTGACTGAGAAGGACTGAGCTGAGAGACAAGGACTGTCTCCAAATCATCCAACTGTCTTTCATGGATAAGACAAGACTAGAATTGGTTTTTGTTCAGCACTTTAGCCACCAAGACAAACTGGCACAGTTGTAATGTCAGCGAAAATAACAGTAATTGGACCCACCACATTCAAAGATAGCTTCAGCAAAAAAGCACTACCCACCGAAATCAAAAATAAATCCTCCAGTATTTTGAGAATAAGGTATAAAAACAGTGGCTCCTTTTTCAGGGCTTCTTTCCTTCCTTCCTTCCTTCCTTCCTTCCTTCCTTCCTTCCTTCCTTCCTTCCTTCCTTCCTTCCTTCCTTCCTTCCACCCTCCCTGATGCCTTTTGTTTCTCTCTGCCTGGGTATCTCCCAAGAGCAACAATGAAAAACGGAGAGTAAAATAGCATTTGAGCCGTCCAAGATACAATCAGAGGACCTGTCCAGGAATCCATTGAATACATGCTGTAACATTTTAAGCATCCTTCAGCCCCGATCTCCAAAGGGAGAGCTCTTGTCATCCTGTGCATTTTCCCGTTGTACACATCATTTCCTGGTGAATTCAGGATTTATTCCCCAGCTAAACCCTTCTTGACAGGTTTGTTATCTGCTCACCCGGTTGGTGAGCCCCAGAGAGTCAGGGCCTAGCTGTTAGGGGAGGGAAGCAGGGAAAGGGGGAAAAAATTAGGCCGAGTAAATGTCAAGTGAACTGCCAAAGATGGATATTATAGCTGCTGGGGCCTTGGAGAGTATCACACATCTTTTGTGTCTATTTTACAGTCTGTGCTTCATGTAAGATGGCAGGGCTGAGCAGAGTATTGATTTCCTCCTGGGCATAAATGCATCATTTTAGGATTACAGGGGCAACCAAAGAAAATATCAACAATTTTTTTAAACCAAATAAACATTCCATCTTTTTTCCTTCCTTCCTTCCTTCCTTCCTTCCTTCCTTCCTTTCAAAAAACAGGCATGTGAACCGGCCAGCTGGTCTTCGGGTTTTCGGCACCCCAGCGCACGCACATGCGATCCGGTTTAGGCACTTGGTGGGATTCAAGTAATTTAACTTGAATCCCACCAAGGGCTGGACTGGCTTGATTTTAAAATTTTAAATATGGCTGGACTGGCTTGATTTTAAAATTTTAATTTATTTAATTGGGTTTTAAATTTCTGTAATTTTATGGGTGTAATTTGTATTTTAAAATTTTTTCAACAAATTGAATAAGTTTTTTAAGGGCTATTTTTAATATTGTATTTGATTGTGGTTGTATTTTACTTGGTTGTTCACCGCCCTGAGTCCTTCGGGAGAAGGGTGGTATACAAATTAAATTACTATTATTATTATTATTATTATTATTATTATTATTATTATTATTATTATTATTATTATTATTATTATTATTATTATTATTATTATTATTATTAACAACAACCGGTTCTCTGCCCTAATGATTTCTTTCCAACAACCAGTTTACCAAACTGCTCAGAAAGTTAACAACCGGTTCTCCCAAAGTGGTGCGAACTGGCTGAATCCCACCACTGGGTTTAGGCACTTGGTGCCAAAGAGGTTCGTCATCACTGGTATAGAGTTTTGTACCTGAGCAGAGGGTTGGACTAGAAGACCTCCAAGGTCCCTTCCAACTCTGTTATTCTGTTATTCTCTGTTAACCATTCCCCTGGCTGCAGCTCTTCCAATGCTGTCTTTTCACATACCATACCATAGTCATCCAGAGTCATTCTTACAGCCATTGCAACATTCCCGCGATCGCATGATCAATATTCAAATGCTTGACAACTGGCTCATATTTATGACAGTTGCAGTGCTCCAGGGTTGTGTCATCATCTTTTGTGACCACCTGAGAAGCAAAGTCAATGGGGAAGCCAGACTCACTTAAGAACCATGTTACTAACTTAACAACTATAGTGATTCACTTAACAACGGTGGCAAGAAAGGTTGTAAAAAGAGGCAAAACTCATTTAACAACCATCTCGCTTAGCCACAGACGTTTTGAGCTCAGTTATGATCTCAAATAACTGGGTGATAGAGGGAGCTACTCGTAGCTCCCACGTAACACCGCTCCTGCGCAGACTGCACTGGCTACCTGTGGCCTTTCGAGTGCACTTTAAGGTTTTGGTTACGACCTTTAAAGCGCTCCATGGCTCAGGGCCTGGGTACTTACGGGACCGCCTGCTGTTACCTCATGCCTCCCACCGTCCCGTACGCTCTCACAGAGAGGGACTTCTCAGGGTGCCGTCCGCCAAGCAATGCCGGCTGGCGGCCCCCAGGGGAAGGTCCTTCTCTGTGGGGGCTCCCACACTCTGGAACGAGCTTCCCCCGGGTTTACGCCAAATACCTGACCTTCGGACCTTCCGCCGCGAACTGAAGACACATCTTTTCATTCGCGCGGGGCTGGCTTAAATTTTATCGGTCTTTTAAATTTCTTAAATTTTTAATATCAATTTTAAATGGGATTTTAGTTTTTTATATATTTTAAAGTTTCGGGCTAATTATAATTAAGTTTTTTAATTTACATTTTAAATTGTACATTGTATTGTCTTTTTACTTCTGCCTGTACACCGCCCTGAGTCCTTCGGGAGAAGGGCGGTATAAAAATCAAATAAAATAAATAAAATAAATAAATAAATAATAAGTTATACTCATTGGTCAAGAACTACCCTGTAGAGCAAAATCTCAAGCCACTGCTGTGACAAAGGAAGCTTTCCATGATCCCACATGAGAACACAATTTTTTATTTAGCCTATCGCTCTAGCCTAGGGTGTCAAACTCAAGGCCAGTGGGCAGGATTCGGCCTGCGATGTGGTCAGATCTGCCATGCGGGGCCCTTCCTGGAAAATGTAAGGGGCCAGTCCGCATTGCTTTGGCCTGGTCTACTCAACGCGAAAAGGAAATATGCTAGCAGTTTGGGAGGTGGCATTAAGCTGGCCACACCCATCCAGTCAGCCATGCCCAGTGAGTGGCATTAAGCTGGCCATGCCCACCCTGTCGGGCACGCCTGCCCACCCACCCCCTGAGGTCAACCACAGCCCTGATGTGGCCTCAACACTGTCAAACTATTTACTAAATCTACACTACTATTAATCTTCTCATCGTTTTCATCACCCATCTCTTTCCACTTATGACTGTATGATTGTAACTTTTTGAATAGAATAGAATAGAATAGAATTTTTATTGGCCAAGTGTGATTGGACACACAAGGAATTTGTCTTGGTGCATAGGCTCTCAGTTGATGGTCAATATATCAATATAAATCATAAGGATTGCCAGCAATAAAGTTACAGTCATACAGTCTTAAGTGGAAATAGATTGGTGATGGGAACGATGAGAAGATTAATAGTAGTGCAGATTTAGTAAATAGTTTGACAGTGTTGAGGGAATTATTTGTTTAGCAGAGTGATGGCCTCCGGAAAAAAAAACTGTTCTTGTGTCTAGTTGTTCTGGTGTGCAGTGCTCTATAGCGTTGTTTTGAAGGTAGGAGTTGAAACAGTTTATGTCCAGGATGTGAGGGATCTGTAAATATTGTCATGGCTCTCTTCTTGATTTGTGCAGTATACAGGTCCTCAATGGAAGGCAGGTTGGTAGCAATTATTTTTTCTGCTGTAACTTTTTGTTGCTATCATTAAGGGTTAAATTGCAACCTATGACCATCATTTGTGTTGTAAATGTTGTACCTTTGATGTATTTTTTTTTCTTTTTCTTTCATGTACACTGAGAGCATATGCACCAAAACAAATTCCTTGTGTGTCCAATCACACTTGGCCAATAAAATTCTATTCTATTCTATTCTATTCTATTCTATTCTATTCTATTCTATTCTATTCTATTCTATTCTATTCTATGTGGCCCTCAATGAGATTGAGTTTGACGCCTACGCTCTAGCCCTTTCGCAAGTCCTTCCTTTCATTGTACTGGTTTAGTTTTATTGCAACACATTTCTTACCAGACCAGAGATTGAAACGGGTAAATGTGACCTTCCCCCCCCTCCTCCTTAAACTCCCGAGAACATCTGGTTACTGGTAAACCATAATGATATCAACGCAATGCAATAAAACCCCTTGTTTGCAACATCTTGAAAGAACCAAACCTCCACTAATGATATTTTAATGAGGAAATGAATGCACTAATTACTAGATGTCTACTGGACAGCCTGTGAGATCCGGCACCACAGATATGTAAACATCTCCTGATTCATGTTTTGCGCAGGACAGATAGGAGATTAGCTTCTCCAAAGCTTGCTTCTGTATGCGAATCTGGCATAGTTAAAGTCTACTGTTTGCCATTAAGCAAATCTAAAATGTCTAATGAAAAAATCTGAGGAAGCGAAGATTGACCCCGACGAGATATCTATCCAGCTCGCAAGTTTCACAGAAATGGTTTTGTCATTTGTAACTATTATCGTAAGAAAAGAAGCCAATGATTAAAGTACGAAGGCAATTATTCCCACAGAATTGTTAAATACAGGTTTGCTGTTTTAAAGCACTAATTTATCTAATTTTTGACTTTTTGAACCGGGCGGGCTATCCGCTGAAGCCCTGTTCTGCCATTTTTGCCCTTCACTTTTCCAGTAACACCACCGTGAGAATAATAATAATAATAAAGTACAGTAAATCTGAGGAGAATTTGACAACAAAAATAGTAAGTGCTGTGAACGTTTTCTACAAAACTGCACGGTATAATGAAAAAATAATTATAAAATCTGAGGTATTCTTCCCAACTTGCATCCTTTGTCATCTTTACAACAACAACAACAACAACAATGAAGTGGTGGGGAATTAACCGAATTTTGGGTTGAAAAAATGAGGGGGGGGGAGAGAAATGAAACTGCAAATTTATAATGAGGTGAGAACTCAAAAGATAATTGGGTTAAGATTAGAGCCCTTCCTTTCTACACCATTGCTTTACTAATAAATGTATGCTTAAAATATGTTTCAGTCAGTGCAGATGGAAGCAGTATCTTAAAAGCAGTATCTTCCTTTCGGTAAATTTGAAGAGAATTCCTAAGCCCAACTCATTTAACACTCTCTCTCTCTCTCTCTCTCTCTCTCTCTCTCTCTCACACACACACACACACACACACACACACACACACACACACACACGCACCGTGTCTGCCTGCCTGCCTGCCTGCCTGCCTGCCTACCTATCCTAGGAAGTTAGCACCTACCCCTCTCCTAGAAAAATGAAAAAAATTAGGAGATATTAAAAGGACAGAATATTTCCCCTAAAAGGAAGGCAGAAACTCAGCCCCCCCCTCCCTTTGTTAATGGGCCATTAAGGCCTGGGCCAGTCTATTCTACATAACAAGGATCTACCCCCTTCAGGCAGAGCCATAGTAGGAATTGCCCAAAGCCCTTTCATTACATCATCACCCAGCAAGGCTTGACCAAGCTTGGAACTCAAAAACACAACCTACAAAGTTGCCCCTGCATGGCCCCATGGGAGTCTGACAACCAATCAAAATACAAGGTCAAATTCAAAAGCCCTGAGAGGGTATAAAAACTCAGGCACTCTCAGCATCTCTTCCCTTTTTTTTCTCTTCACCCAAGATCTTCAAGTCATGTGATCCTGTCCACCATTAAAACCATCTTTTCAAACAGCCACCATGTTTCCAGGGTCTTTCTCCCCACTTGCAACTGAACCGAGATGGATATTTCTTCCAACTCTCTCTCTCTCTCTCTCTCTGTATCTATCTATCTATCTATCTATTTATCTATCTGTCTGTCTGTCTGTCTGTCTGTCTGTCTGTCTGTCTATCTACCTACCTACCTATCTATCTCTATCTACAGTATCTCTCTCTCTCTCTCTCTCTTTCTCTCTCTCGCTATCTATCTATCATCTATCTAGCTATCTCTTCCTAAATTAAAAATGCTAGCATGGGATAATATGTGTGTCTCTGTGTGTGCATTGTGTGTTGGTTTCATAATTCTCCCAGTCGCTTCATATTGCATTTTCATTGTGCTTTTTCCCAAAAAAGAAGAGAACAGATTTGAAATGGGGTGGGGGGGCGGATGAGGAAGCAGCTGTTTGTTAATGTTTTTCAGCAAGTCCCTCCCCACCATGAACATTCCCCCTTATATGCAGTGAAAAGTATCAAAACAACAACAAGAAAATGGGTTCCCCGCCTTCTGTCATATTAAAAACGGATGTCTTATCCCAAGTAATTGCTGACATGATAATCTGTGTTTTTAGCAGGAAGAAGCTCCTCGACCCTTTAATTAACTATCCAAGGAGGAAATGCAGCACACCGTTTCTCCCCTTTAATTAAAACACACGGATATAACTTAAATATATCCTGGTGGAAAGAAGGAAGGAAGATACAAAATTGTGGGGGAATGACCTAGGGAGCCGGAAGTGGGGAGAGAGATGCTGACTTGGGAGTGATTAGATAAGAGAGGGAGTAGCCCCCAACTGCAGAGTGGGCAGAGAAGGAAACTAAAAAAAGATCCTTCATTGGTTAGCCAAAATGTTCAAAAATATGTCTAGCAAATCTTGGAAATGTAACCCAAAAAACGGGCACATTTTATCATATGTGGTGGACCTGTGTTAAAGCAAGAAAATTTTGGGCAAAAATACACAGGTGGTTAGAAAAGATGATAGGGACACATATAGATTTTAAAACCTGACCTGTTTTCATTAAGTGTCACACCAGAAAAACTTGCTAGCAAAGTATACATTTAATATTGCACTTTTTAACAGCAGCGAGGATTCTATTTGCACAATATTGGAAAAATGAAGAGGTACTGCGAGACGAAGAGATCATTTGGAAGATACGAGATTGTGCAGAAATGGATAGACTTACACTGAAAACTAAACAGAAAGAAGACACAGAATATTATCAAATATGGAATCTATTTTACCAGTGGTTGGAAAAAAGGGGTGGAGACTAAAAATGTAATCTGTATTGTTAAGCAAATTTTATACCCAGATAACACGATGTTTATTAAGCACTAACAAATGTAAACAATAGAAAATTAATAATATATGTATATATGTATATAAAAAGATCCTTTATAGCTTATGTTGTTTTAAAAATAAGATGGGGGAGATTTGTATTCTCAAATTCAGAAATGGAAGAGGTGAGCACTTCCTTTCTGTTTGTTTGTTTGTTTGTTTGTTTTTCTCTCAGGGTAAAAAGAAATTCAACAATTTCCCAGGATCACTATGAAAGAACAACAGGGGGAATAAGTTTCTCCCCAGTGTTTCTCCTTGGAAATCTGCAAGTTACTGAAAAAATGATTGTAGAATAGACAAAAAAAAAAAAGGACATTCACAATCACTTCTTTACTAAATGTTTATACAGGTAGTCTTCGACTTAAGACCACAATTGAGCCTCACATTTCTGTTGCTAAGGGAGTTTTGCCCTATTTTACCACCTTTCTTGCCGCAGCTATTAATGAACCACTAGAGTTGCTAAGATAGTAACGCAGTTGTTAAAATGAATCTGGCTTCCCTATCAACTTTGCTTGTCAGAAGGTCGCAAGAGGGGATCACGTGATCCCAGGACACTACAATCACTATAAAAAGGAGCCAGTAGCCAAGTGTCTAAGTTTTGATCATATGACTATGGGGATCTTGCAATGGTTGTAACTTACAAGTGGTTGTAGGTCACTTTTTTTTCCCCCAGTGCCCTTGTAACTTGAGAACTTGTTCCGAAAGGTTGTGTTGGAAGAACTGTCCATCTGGGTTCAGTTCCAAGTGGGGAGAAAGACCCTGGATTTCATGGAAGTTGCTTGGAAAGAAGGTTTATTGATGAACAGGATCACATGGCTTTGAGATCCTGGGTAAAAAAAGAGCAGAGATGCTAAGAGTGCCTGGGTTTTATACCCTCTGTTGGGCTTTGAATTTGACCTTGTGTTCTGATTGGTTGTCAGACTCCCATGGGGCCATGCAGCGACAACTGTGTAGGTTGTCTTTTGAGTCCCAGGCTTGGTTGACCCTTGCTGGGTGATGATGAAAGGGCTTTGGGCAATTCTTACTATTTGTACTATTTAAATTGGTACCCTATGACTATCGTTAAGTGTTGTAAGTGTTGTACCTTGATGAAGGTATCTTTTCTTTTATGTACATGGAGAGCATATGCACCAAGTCAAATTCCTTGTGTGTCCAATTACACTTGGCCAATAAAAATTTCTATTCTATTCTATTCTATTCTATTCTATTCTATTCTATTCTATTCTATTCTATTCTATTCTATTGCTCTGCCTGAAGGAAGTAGATCTTTATTATTTAGAATAGACTGGCCCAAGCCTTAATGACCCATTGACAAAAGGGGGGGGGCTGAGTTTCTACCTCCCTTTTTAGGGGAAATATTCGGCCCTTTTAATATTTCCTAAAATATCTCATTTTCCTAGGAGTGGGGTGGGTGCTAACGTCCTACAGTGGGAAGTTGAGAACTAACCGTTGATTTAAGGTGGCTCAGGGTCACTTTAAAAGGAGAGCAGGAAATGTAGCGGCACTGGGATTCCCCAAAGGGAGTGTGCTAAGCAGGGTCTCTCCCTAGAGGCCACTCTTGCCTCTTCGTGCCCCCTGCCTGCCTGCCTGCTGACCACTTTGCCAGCCAATTAAATGGTGCCTGATCTTTTCCAGGCTAAGCAACCAGCTCTGATGCTCCTGCTCCCTTTCCCTCTATACATCAGGCCAAGCAGGCAACGGAGGAGGAATGAAACTGTGCTTCATTCAATTGTAGTCGCCTTTGTCCTTTTGCCCAGTGACCATTCCACTTCCGGACAAGGAGATAAGATTGCTGGGGCTACGGATGTCACTTCCATCCAAATGACCACCAGATGGCAGCAAAGAGATACAGAAGTCTTTAATTTCTAGGTACCGGGTAAGTAGCCTTTGCTGAACTACCCTTCCTACGGTAACTGTTCCAAGTTGGCATGGGACTGATTGAATGGGAGCCGTCACCAATTCCTGAAATTCCAGTTGCTGCAGTGCTCCAATGGTCAAATGATTAAACTTTGGGCACCTAGCGGCCCACCTGAATTTACTAGAGCAGAGAGCAGGGCATCCGAAAGAGCAGAGATGGGAGAGGAGTCAGGCAGGAGAGGAGTGGGAATGGAAGTGAGCATCGCAGGCTAGAAGAAGCATAAGATCCTGGCCTAACAGCAGTGCAGTTTTCCTCTAACAACCCAGGGCTACCAGAATTGCTGCCAATAGTAAGTGTGGTCACATGATGTTTTGAGTAAAGGCTGCTTCACTTAGCAGCATAAATTACAATCTTAATTAGCATCGTGAAGTAAGGACTCCACGTAGAACCCAGATCTGACAGCTTTATGGAGGGAAAAGAAGAAGAAGAAAGAAAAATTCCAACCCAGATTTGTCCCAGCATGGTTACTTGACTGAATAAAATAAAACAAAACCTTTTTCATGGTCTTATAATATGAACTGTTTTCCACTTGAAAACATTAGATGCACAGAGTTCAGTGATATGGGAGAAACTATTAATTTCTGCTTCCACGTATTTATAGTTGTGCCATATTGGGATGCTGTACTAGGGATGGAGATGTAAGAGAACAGTAGACAGAGCTGGGGAATGGAGTTAAGCATATCATCAGCTTAGAGTTGTTGCATTCCCACAAATGGAATAACAGAATAACTGAACTGAAAGGGATCTTGGAGGTCTTCTAGTCCAACCCATCTGCTCATGCAGGAAACCCTATACCATTTCAGACACGTGGCCATCCAGTCTCTTCTTAAAAGTCTCCAGTTGTTGGAGCACCCACAACTTCTGGAAGCAAGTCATAACATTGATTAATTGTTCTCACTATCAGGGAATTTCTCCTTAGTTCTAGGTTGCTTCTCTCCTTGATTAATTTCCATCTACTGCTTCTCAGCCTGCCTTCGGGTGCTCTGGAGATTAGGTTGGCCTCTAAAATGATTAAATTAATCATTTTAATTTAGAGATAGTTATATAGCTGTCTCTGAATTTTGGAGGGCATTAACTCTAGCACACTGTAATCTCTCCCTCCCCCTTATACAGAAGGTCTATAGGATTAATACAGGACCGTTCCAATAGGAGCTGACATTACTGTATCTCTCTATGAACAGAGGACCATTGAAAACACAGCTCATGTCCTGTTATATAGCATTGTCCATAAGGATTTACAGACTCCTTATTTGACAAAATGTCTGAGAAATTCTAATCTCTTTTAGACTAGACTAGACTAGACTAGACTAGACTAGACTAGACTAGAATAGAATAGAATAGAATAGAATTCTTTATTGTCCAAGTGTGATTGGGCACACAAGGAATTTGTCTTTGGTGCATATGCTCTCAGTGTACATAAAAGAAAAGATACACTTGTCAGGAATAATAAGGTACAACACTTAATGATAGTCATAGGGTACAAATAAGCAATCAAATCATACTAGGATACAATCAATATCAATCATAAGGATACAAACAACAAAGGTATAATCATGCAGTCATAAGTGGGAGCAGATTTGTGATAGGAATGATGAGAAGACTAATAGTAATAGTAATGGAGACTTAGTGAATAGTTTGAGTGTTGAGGGAATTATTTGTTTAGCAGAGTGATGGCGTTCGGGAAGAAACTCTTTTGTGTCTAGTTGTTCTGGTGTGCAGTGCTCTGTAGCGTTGTTTTGAGGGTAGGCATTGAAACAGTTTGTGTCCAGGACGTGAGGGGTCTGTAAATATTTTCACAGCCCTCTTTTTGACCTGTGCAGATCCTCAATGGAAGGCAGGTTGGTAGCAACTGTTTTTTCTGCAGTTCTTGTTACTATCAGATCAATATAATACAGTTTCTTTGAACGTACCCAAATTCTGCTATACTGTCTGAAAATTAATCAGACTTTGGTCACCCTTTGATGATCATACCATTAATTGTAATACAGGTACTCCGTAACTTACAGCCATTATTGAGCCAAACCTTTCTGTTGCTAAGTGAGAAGTCTTTAAGTGAATTTTGTCCCTTTTTACGACCTTTCTTGCAACAGTTGTTAAGTGAATCACTTAACAGTTGTTAAATTAGTGACGGTTGCTAAATGAATCCAGCTCCCATTGTCTTTGCTTGTCAGAAAGTCACAAAAGATAATCACGTGACCCCGGGACACTGCAACTGACGTAAATACAAGTCAGTTGCTAAGCATCTGAATTTTGATCACATGACCGCGGGAATGCTGCAATGGTCATAAATGTGAAAAACAGTCATAAGTTAGGGTTTTTTCAGTGAAGTTGTAACTTTGAACGGTCACTAAATGATTGTAAGTCGAGGGCTACCTGTACACTCTGATGTCCTGTCCTGTTTTATTTTATTTTAATGTGTTTTTTCTATGTGTCTGTGACTATAATAGTATAGCTATCTAACTATCAGGGACGCGGTGGCTCAGTGGTTAAGACGCTGAGCTTGTTGATCGAAAGGTCGGCAGTTCAGCGATTCAAATCCCTAGTGCCACGTAACTCCTGTTACTTCTCCCAGATTCTGCCAACCTAGCAGTTCGAAAGCACGTAAAAAACACAAGTAGAAAAATAGGGACCATCTTTGGTGGGAAAGGAAGAGCGTTCTGTGTGCCTTTGGTGTTGAGTCATGCCAGCCACATGACCACGGAGACGTCTTTGGACAGCGCTGGCTCTTCGGCTTTGAAACGGAGATGAGCACCACCCCCTGGAATTGGGAATGACTAACACATATGTACGAGGGGAACCTTTACCTTTACCTTTTATCTATTGGCAACAAATGTCTTATTTTTTTTTTATTTGCATTTATATCCCACCCTTCTCCAAAGACTCAGGGCGGCTTACACTATGTCAAGTGTATCCATTTGTATATCATATACAAAATCAACTTATTGCCCCCAACAATCTGGGTCCTCATTTTAGTTACCTTATAAAGGATGGAAGGCTGAGTCAACCTTGGGCCTGGTGGGGCTTGAACCTGCAGTAATTGCAAGCAGCTGGTTAATAACAGACTGTCTTAGCAGTCTGAGCCACTCAAGGACCCTTATTTGAGATATATATTCAGATATTCAAGTTTAATTTAACACAGATATACAAAAGACCTTCCAAGGACTCCTCGCTTATATATTCCATTCAAGACATGATGGTATCCTTTAATTACTTTTGATATTTTTACTCCACATACCGCATGAATACTTAAATTAACCCTGCAACCCTCATGCATGGCCAGAAGAGTTTTTGATGTCCTTAGCGAAGAGGTGTATTTGTCTTCAAAAATTGGAAGCAGGATGATTTTGGAAAGGGGAGATGCCAGCTGCATAGTAATCAGAGGTAGGATAATTGCTTCATAATTTATCCTTCTGAAACAACCACCTGTTTTTCTTTAAGTCTGCTCTATATGACTTTCAGGTGTAGGAAGAAGAAAAAACGTTGCATTTCTCTAGAAATGCAACCCAGCTAGACTCAAAAATTTTTGGACTAATAATTGAACATACACAGAGAATATCCTTTGTTCTGTTACCCTTTCATAATTTGCAATCAGGATATCCATTTTTTAAAAATGCACATTGAAGTGTGTATGTGTATGTGTGTGCATGTGTTGTCTCTGTGTGTATGCAGGACAAAGTGCTTACAGA